>NC_135512.1:9658125-10013750 GCF_051989575.1 Stigmatopora nigra
GTATTGTCTGGATTTATAGAAAGACAACAAATCAGATAATAGCAATTTGTGAGCAATATTCTAGTGCATGTAGCAAAATATGCAATTAGTCACATTTTTTTAATAGATGCATACGAGAAACCATCTGGTTTGTTTAACGAAGTCCTTCTGAGATTATTTTATTTTACGCCAAGTCAGGGTTATGGCTCCAAACAGTACGTTTTGAAGTGCATACATTTTGAAAGCAGCATTTTAAGCATTATACAACAACTGGTTGGGACCTGTGCTCAGTCTTTAGCACAGCAACAGCAGAGAACCCAGACTAACAAAGATAAAATGATGCAAAGAGGAAGAAGAATGGCTTTGCAGCCACATTGGGCAGTGTATCTTTACAAATACTATGAGTGAAATGCTGTGATCAGATGCAAATCCTGAATTATTTGAAATGTATTATATACACAATGTCGAATAACCCTAGTAATAGGAGCTTGGCAACACAGATGTGTTTAGAGATCTGATCCTATTTGCATTGTTTATCGGTCATCAAAGCCACATTAGCTAACCACATCAGTCCAAATGCTTGTGTCGGTAAATTTCCCCCCGTACAGACATTTTGTGACCAATTTACTGAAGGTAGGGTGTCATTTACCAGACATCTGTTCAGGCAATAGTGGGGGGAGTGTTCAATTCCCACTCCTCTCTATGTGCTCTGTGATTGACTGGTGACCATTCTAGGGTGTAATCCGCCTTTTGCCCAAAGTCCGTTGGGACAGGGTCTAACCCCCGTGACCTTGAACAGGATAAGCGCTATAGAAAATGGCTGGACGGATTTTGTGACCAACACAAATCCCAGATTGTAAGCTTGGCTCAGGCACAGGTGTAGAGTGTAAGTGTGACGAACGGTTTTTAACAACGAAAACGACACAGGTGTTGTTCGTCACGCTAAACTTCAAAGCACTGCTGCAGCCTTTGATGTCAAGGCGTGCCGATACCTGGGCGCAGAACACAGACGGAAATCCCATTTGCCAATATTCCCTCCTTTTCATACATCCAACATCAGTCAAATAGGAGGAGAAGAAAAGATAGAAATACAAAACAAAATGTGTTAAGTGGATTCTTTCGTCGTCCGTAATCTCCTCCTGCGCCTGTGGAAATCAGCAGTGAGGTCGGACAATAACAATGTCCTTTTCAGCAGCCGATGAAAGTGTTCCAAGTCATTCCCTATTCTGTTGGGGCCTTTGTGCTACTTATCCACTTATTCAAATCTGTATAAATGGCAACGTGTCCTATTAGCAAGCTGAGAAAATGAGCTGAGAATGCTTTGATATGTCCGGTGACAAAGTAAAAAAATAAAAGAGCAGAGAAAACACTGTGAACACAGAGGCCCAGTCTTCTTGATTTGTTCTACTTTGAGGCTTTCTTTCCAGTCTTCCATGAATCTGTCACTGTTCACGTGAGCAAGTATTGCAGTACACATTGATCAGAATTGAAAAAATAACTGAGATGAGTATTAAAAGAAATTTTGTTCACACTACATATAAGCATGCTAAACCAATGAGTTACACGATTTTACTTACTGATTATATAATTGTAGCAATCTGTATAAGTCAAGAATTCAAACAATTTAAATGTGGAAACAAAGATAGTGAATCAGCATTTGGAGCGTTATAAAACAGGAACTCTAAAGAAAATTAGAATTATTTTCCTTGGTCAATCTGATCTCTGTGTATTCAGGACCAATTGCTTGGAAAGCCGTTTAGAACTGGCCCTCCTGAGTAGAATTTACATGTTCTCCTCATGTTTACCTGGGTTTCCTAAATGCAATCTAGCACACTTGTGCATTCCAACATCATACATGTATGGCTGTAAAGGTCTCATTATGGATGGTTGATTGTCTATATCCCCTGTGATTAACTGAACACTTTCTCTTTGTCCAGATAGAAGGAAAGGAACGTTTGCAGCATTTGTGAGTCTGAAAGTAGCTCAAATAGACATGGTAGATAAAGACTGAGAAATGATACAGTTGAGACACAGTTGACCTACCCAGTTAGAGGGCAGAATCAAGAATATTTGCTTGTCAGCACAATTATACTATGCCATCCCCATATATTAGAAAATAAAAAACACCAAAAAACTATGAAGCATAATTGCTTATTAGGCAAGGTCTAATTGAACCCTGAGCATTTTGCGGTCTTCCTGGTGGTGCCCTTCCACCCACCCACACAATAAAGCCCAAGCTGTCCTTTGACTCCACTGAAGATAACTGCCTCTAATCACTGCCAATCTGTTCTATCATTTGGGTGAAGAAAAAAACAAAGGAGGGGGACTATGTGGGGGAATCGGGAGATAAGCCATTCAGAGGTCTTAGAATGTTACTAAACAAGATTAGAATTGGTCAGAATAGGGGTAAAAAGTAGCATACTACATGGGGGGGGCAATGGGATAGAGTTTGCTTGAAGGGACTGGGAAAGGAAGACAATAGTTAGATAAGCCATCTGCAGGGGTTCTGGTGCCTGCTAGCATTAAATGGCTTAGGGCCCCACACTACCACCAGACACCATCCTCTCCACCCATAATTTAAGCCGTTTTATATTTGTGCACAGACGCTTGAGTGGCATGTTGTGGTACGATGTTGTCTGATGAAACTGATACCAAACATTGAAACACCAAGACGTAAGTGAACATGCATTGTATTTTACATGCTTCTCTTGTACACAAGCCATCCAGCACACATCGATTTTGTATAACTTCCCCATGCCACCAGTACCCTCCCCCCCACCTCTGGCATCACCATAGTCCCAATTCAGGGACACACAGTTTGATGTGTTCTTTGTCTGTCTTTTTGTTGTTGGGAAGATCAGGAATTTTGCATATCCATGCATGCTGCTTAGAGGAGACACATGGCCAGTACTGGGATTTGATTCAAGTATTTTAGCTCTTCTCTGTGCAAGGAGGGGAGGTAGGAGAACAAAGAGGGTAAGGGATTCACTTCATATAGAGCATTAATGATTTTTTTTGTATGGTTACTTTTTCCCAAGCCAAACTATTTGTTATCCTGGTCAAGTATACACTGTGGTGTGTGTTGATTATCATTCCATTCATATATTTTCTCAACTCTGTATTTTGGACTCACATTCGTGTAAAAAAACAGGAATGCATTTCCCATATAAAAAGGAAGATAAAAATAAATTTTACATGAATGGTAATTATCTATGCAATACCTTGGATGTAAAAACTCTCAATCCACATTCATTTTAGCCAGAATGAATGTTAAAAGTCAGGGGAGGAGGAGGAAATGAATGCATTGTAATGTTATTATATTCAGGCTGATTTACAAAGACCAATGTTAAATGGTACCAAATTCATCGAGTTTAAAATTGACCCATTTTCATATATTTGCTGACTAACGACAACAAATTTTTCATCCATCATCAATGCATGCAATAATTGACATGATACCTCTCAGACCTTTTTATCGTTAGAGCAGTCATTGTTACTTGGGAGTGAAAAGATAACTCATTTACATGAGAAAAACATGAAGAAACTTAAGGAAAAATCAACACTTTTAGTTCATGTACATTCATTTTTTTATGGAAGCTCAATGCCATATGTTGTTATCATAAATATCCAAAGTATACCATTTAATTACATTAAAATATATTAATTGTTCACATACACATTTCAAGTAGATGAGAAATGGTATCTGTTGCTATTTCAGTTTGTGTTAGACCCTTAAATGCATAACCTGCTCAACATAAGAAAATGGCAATGATAAACAATACAATATTTGAAGTTGTCCTAATTGTTTATTACTTAATGGATTGCTAACTGGTGAATTCACACTTCACACTTACACTTGCCTGATTAATGCCATTGTCTCATTAGAACCTCTGATGGTGCCAAAGAGATTCAAGCAGCACTTTTCGATAGCGGCCATGTGTAAAGAAAGATCCAGATTAATGGATCATAGAATTGTTTATTAGTACTTCAGCTGTCTGAGTGGTACTTCGAAAATGCTAATTGCTTGTTGTTGTTCCCCCACACGACCATCACCTTTTGAGTGCTATTTGAAGAGCAGCGCTGCTCTTACAGGACTAACATTTGGATACGAGTAACTGCATTTGCGGTGGAGATGTAGCTCAGATCCACTTCTACAGAAAGGTCCTTGTTCCAATAAAAACAGACTCCCCACTCAGCCTCTGACCAGTCACTTTAACAGATGTTTAAACCAAAGGAATGTGTTTTGATGTCTTTCAGATGAAGCCAATAGAGTTACTATATGCCTGTCCTTGCCCAACATATCTGATTCAGTATTGGAGGCATGACTAAATAAGCTTTATATTCAGACAAATGTATTATTTATTGTTGCACTACATCCACACCCTCTCTTGTCCACATCCGCATTTGAAAGAAAAGGTTATGGGTCAAGGACGCACTTTTGAACCCATACTAAGTTATGAACAGGAAACTGCTCAACAACCACAATTAGAGAGCATAGTGAAAACATCGTTTTGTGAATGGGTTGTCACAGCTGCAACAACATTATATCATGTATTTAAAAGTCTGTCTTGAAGCACACATGTATTCTACATTGCAGGGCACAAGTAATCTATGACAAAAAAATATTAATTTAGTTTAGATGCGGGCTGATATATATATATATATATATATATATATATATATATATATATATATATATATATATATATATATATATATATATATATATATATATATATATATATATATATATATATATATATATATATATATATATATATATATATATATATATATATATATATATATGAAGAAGGTGGATATATTACTGCCAAATTATGTAAATATTGAGATTTCTTCATGAATTAAGTTTTGAGGGACAAATACAAAAAGATTAGACTTTGCCAGACAACATCAGGAACGATTCTTAAAGACACACTTTGAAGTGCAAAGTAAGCTCAACTTGTATTGGATTGCAGGCTGTAAATCAACCAGTCAAGTGCATCTGTGTGCAGCCTTCAATCTGTTACTCTGCTGGGGCACACGTGCTTATTTCCACTCCCTTGAATATTGGGGCTGTAATAATAATAATAATTATTATAATAGCAATAATAATTATTATTATTATAATAATAATAAAAGTCATCACAATAATTATAACAATAATACCCATAATAATAATTCCAATAATAATAATGATACCAATAATTATAATTATAATAATAAAAATAATAATAAACACCTATTTATGTATTTTTCCAAACTATTGAATTTCATGTATGTCTGAAAGTGAAGGTTCTTATTAATTCTATTCATTCTACTGCTGCTTCTTGGAATCAGTGCTAAACTACACGATCTTTTTCAGTTGCACTGCTGCTGAGAGGAAACTGCTCCAGAGGGTCATAAAATTGCCCAGACACTTACTGGCTGCCCTCCTCCATTTCTGGGGGACATCTAAAGAACCCGTAAACTCTTTGAATCTTTTTCAGCCATTGTTTCTCTCAAGCTTGGGCAGAAAAAAAATCTATATTACTCTTAAAGCCTGAAGCAGGATAATGTATTTTTTTTTACTTATTAACTCATTTATCTTCTCTCCCATAAACAGTTCCATCATTGACAGAGTAAAAGTGATAGTACATGGATGCATGTATGTCCCTTTTGACCAAAAAAGTTGGGTTGCTTCTCTTAAAACAATTACCAATTTTACAAATGAAGATTATTATGTTTCTTACCATCCCCATAAATGAGGCTAACCTCAATAGCGTTGAACTTTAAACAATGACTTTTGCGCAGGGGAACAAACAAGATGGAAGTTCTTTATGTACCAGGCCATTTAATCACTCCTGAGAGGCACACTCTGGGAGAGCTAACAGAGGTCAGTGCAATTGTAGTGCCCTTGGTCAATACTCATTTGCCTCAGTTGCAGACAGCCGCCACTGAACCACTAAGTCGTGCATCATTCATATGGAGTCTAAAGAGAATCTCAGCAATTCCGAAGCCGTCTAATCTCCAGGCCAAGGTTCCACCCTCTGAGCGCTGCTGGTTATGATTGATGTGCTGCGCTGTTTGCTTGCTTTCAAACTTGACAAAGTGTTTACTTGCCACTGACGTCATCATGGTTAGTATGAACTTACTGTCAACACACAAGTATGAAGTATGTCAGGTCGGACTGGAATTAAAATGAAATGTATTTTCATTTAGCCATATATCTAGTGGCCCATATGACATTTAGGCTTTCATACCAGCATTATGTTGACTTTGCATTTTACGGGATGAAAAGGCACAGACATATTTGCAACCCAAAATTTTGTATACTGCTGAGAACATAGAATGGCATGCAAAAGTATGGGCACCCGCCATATACCATTTGCATGTTGTTGTCAAGTCACTTTTTTAAGGTTTTATTGAAAATCTCCTTTGTCTGAGTAATAGCTTCTATAAATAAACCAATTTTGCATATTTATAACATCATCTAGGCGTGCTGCAATGTTGACCTAGAAGTGAAAACAGTGCTTATGAAATAATGAATGTTAATTACCCATTTGCTTCCTCATAGCCACCCATGTGCACTTAATGGGAGTTTCCCACTCTCATAATAATCAAATTTTAGTGCTATAGTATTCAGTATAACAAAACAAAAACATCAAAAATAAGAAACAGTAAATGAGGTGGCTGAACCAAATAGTTGTAAGTAAAACAAGTTAAGAGTAACAGAAATATTAACAGTTTTGTTTATTTTCATAATAATTGTGTTCACCAATCCATAAAAGTCACATCAACATGATATAAAAACATTGCAATAATAATATGAGTAATAGTCAGCTGGCATGTAATTTCAAGTAAGCATTTTATAATTCAAAGTGAAATGAAATGATCAGAAGGCCATTTAAAGTTAAAAACGACAGAAAGACAATCATTGGGATTTAAAAAGCCAGATAAATTGGCCGATAAAATCATTTTGTAAAAGTAAAGGTATACATTTTGAAATGTATACCTTTACAGTAAAACCAGACAGGAAAAATCAAAACTATGGAAACTATAATAGGTCTTTTTAAAGTTTTGGACTTTGAATTTTGCAGGTTGCATGAAAAGCACACCTGGATACTCTTATACTGTTCTAGTCAGGTGACTAATTTCAATGTGTACAAAAAAAGCAGAGAATGATCTGTCCTTGTGACAAATCCTTGAATAATAACAGTATGGTAATACAGGAGGCTGACAAGTGGAATAGGAAATCCCTGATCTTTGCATCCCAAGGCCACTGATGCCAAATGGACAGATTGTTATCTCATAAGCCATCACATGTAACACATGAAATCAAAACCCTGCCCCCCTTTTCTTTCTTTTATTCCTTCCTCCCCACTTTACCCAAAAGACTAGTATGTCAACATAGAGGCGGGCAGGGAGACGGGTAATCACTGAAGCATTATGCAAATCACTTCCTCTGCCGCGGTATGGGAATCGTGTGTATTTAAACCTTCCTGCTGTTCCCTTGTTTTGGCCTCTACGTGTGTTTGCTCATTAGTCGGGGGAAACTCTCTAAATTAGGTCGCACAGGAAGAAGCAACATTTGTTGATATGATGACATGTATTATATATATATATATATATATATATATATATATATATATATATATATATATATATATATATATATATATATATATATATATATATATATATATATATATATATATATATATATATATATATATATATATATATATATATATATATATATATATATATATATATATATATATATATATATATATATATATATATATATATATATATATATATATATATATATATATATATATATATATATATATATATTTTTGATAAATCACATGCGCTCTGGATTTCCTGTGTTGCATACATTTCCTGCTTAAATTGTGAAGATGACTTTCACGAGGGCAAACAGGGAATGTAGCCTAAACACAAACTTAAATAGAAGAAACCTTCATGTCTAGGTCAAATACAATTCCTTTAAAAAACATCATGCACTTGTGAACATAATTTTGTTCTTGATTTTTTTTCCTGACGAGTTTACAAGAAAAGATTAATTCCGTCTACTGGGATAAGAAACATAATAATCTTCATTTGTAAATATATATATATATATATATATATATATATATATATATATATATATATATATATATATATATATATATATATATATATATATATATATATATATATATATATATATATATATATATATATATATATATATATATATATATATATATATATATATATATATATATATATATATACATAAAGTTATCAATACATAGGGGGCACTTATTACAGTACAACTAGCAGAGGATAAACGCACATGAAAACAAACCTTTCCCATAGGTCTTACACCGGATCAAAATTAGTATGTACACACAGGTCTCATAGCTCACACACTTCCTCGTTTCTCCCTGTTCACCTTCACCATTGCCTCATCTTGCTTTTGATCACCACCCTTTCTATTCACACTCTAGTCACCTCTGTGAATTCAGCCCCCCCGAACATCCACACACAAAAACACCCGTACAGAAACACTGTCAGTGCATTTTCTACTCCTTTTGCTTTCCTTACTCTCTGGGTATCAGACTTTGATCTTCATCACAGACCAAGACATCTTCCCCTCCGGTTTTTGTTGCCTCTATGTACATTCTGTTTCATCCGTTTTTGATAAATCACATGCGCTCTGGATTTCCTGTGTTGCATACATTTCCTGCTTAAATTGTGAAGATGACTTTCACGAGGGCAAACAGGGAATGTAGCCTAAACGCAAACTTGAATAGAAGAAACCTTCATGACTAGGTCAAATACAATTCCTTTAAAAAACATCATGCACTTGTGAACATAATTTTGTTCTTGATTTTTTTTTTCCTGACGAGTTTACAAGAAAAGATTAATTCCGTCTACTGGGATATCAAGTATGCATATTGGAACATTTAGTATTTGATGAGAAGCTACTCAAGTCTTTTGAAAGCCAGAAAGAACACTGGCTTTGTATTAACATCATATCCTAGCTAGTCATCTCAGTGGAGATTTAAATAATTAGATTGTGAATTGTTGCAGCCTGTGTGGACATGCACAGCTCCTTGCTTAATTGGAAGGCATTTTTAATTTGGGTAGCTGAGCGATGGATATAGGTATCTTACACACACTGTTGTGTAACAAGTTGAGAAGAAATCTGGATCAGAGGCAAGGTGGCAAAAGCCCTTTGAGATGTGATAAAGAAATTTGAAGTGATAATTTATTTTGACTCGAATTACCCCCAAATGTTGTAGTGGTTCACTTCGGTGTGGGCAGGTACGGTCTTGATTCCCGTTTGTGGCGGTATGATTTTGTCTCTGTGTGCTCTATGGCTGACTAGCGACCACTCTAGGGTGTAGAGTGCCTTTCGCTCAAAGTCAGCTGGGATAGGCTTCGCCAACCCTTATTAGGATGCACGGTACGGAAGATGAATGAATAAATGAATGTATTATCCATTATTTGTATGTGTATCAGATAAACAATTGGCTTGCAAACATCGTAGGAGCTGTGTACTAAAATTTGTGTCTTCCTTTCAATGTTCTAACATTTAGTCGATGCAAATTTAGATGTTATACTCTTAACATTGGCCAAGAAAATGTATGCGGTTGGCCTTTTAGAATACAGTTGCTAAAAAAAATACAAACAAGTAAAGGAAAAGGGACTGAAGACAACAAAATCACACCATGGCTTTGTTGAATTTTTCTCTTCTCAACTTGAAAGGAGCCTGTCTCTGAATTAACTCTGCCAAATGCCTGTGTTGATTGATAGGAAAACAATCAATGGACAAATGGAGTATTTCTCACACAGGCTCAGATTACTTGTTTTCTAGGGACTGTTAAATGAATTCTTAAAAGATAAAAAGAATTAAGAGGTGTGAACAAATTGAATATCTTCTAGATGTTTGGACAAAAAACATGATGACAATAACAAGACAGATGTGAGCAAGAGAGGAAAAATAAGATGATGGCAAATACAGACAAAGGCCAAGTCAGTCAAAACATTTTGAGTGGAATGAGCACAAGAAAGCCTGTCAAAAATAGGCAGGCGTGAACAAGCAAAGGTATGACACAGACAAGGAATCTGCTCAAAGGCCTGACCCAGAGCTAACACCAGGTTTTTCCTGCTGCGGGGAAATATGAGACCTATGAGGACAATAGAATGTGTCAATTCAGACAGAAAGCCGTTTCAGAAAGAACCCTGAGCAGCTGCCAGGTCCTCCTTTTAACAAATTTGACCCACTTGTATCAGGAACGTTTGAGGCCATTTGTGAATTTTTTTCTTTTTTTTCCCACCAAAACAGATCGGAAACTTACCCCCTTAAGGGCCGATAGCCTCAATTCAGTTTATTTTTTGCAAACAAGTTCTTTAGATGTATATTTTGCTCTGATAAATGAAAGGGCCAGCTTTAATATATCAGTCCATTTTGGAGCAATCTATAAATAAGCAATTGCCTCTGAAACACCAATTCAAATCGCTCTCTACTTCAAGGGTGTGTACTTTTCAGAATCTAGGGAGCCTTGATGAGATAATGAATATTATTTCACCCTTCACGTTAATAAATTCTACAATTGTTTTTGTGAAAACATTATTAATGATTGTATTATTGGGTGAAGCATTTGTGTAGCTGAATTCACAGTAAAATGGGGGACAAAATCAGCAAAGTATCTCAATATTGACTTAGCTTAAATAACATGTCTTTAAATAGTCAGATTGTTCAGCAAACTGAGGAATGGGGAAACATATTTTGGATGATTTGACTCTACTTACCTAGGGCAGATGGCTACACCTTAACTTGGAAGTTGACTTGTGATAACATAATGTAGTCTTACCTGCAGCCCCTCAAGCAGAATGTGAAAATATCTGAAGGATTTGAGTTGGAGGTTGGGATTTGTTAAAAAACATATCCAAAATATTAAGCAAACATTTGCAATTTCTGATTACAGGATTTTACCATTGCCAAAGCTATTGCTTTAAAGCATATAGTAATCCTCCTAAATGTATTGTGCAACAGCACCAGGATATGATAAATCTCACTTGCTAAAACGGCACTCAAAAATGGTATAGGATTGAATTGCAAATTGCTGTTACTGACACTTATGATGAACAACATAGATAACTGTAGGCATTAGTGTACCCGTGTGTGCGTGCATACATTTGTGTGGTTTGTAGAGGGTGATAAAAAAAAAGAAAAAAGCAGGCCACCAAATTTGTGTATAAGTCAGTTTTTGATTTTTCTTTTGGTCAAATCCAAATAAACTGTAGCTACAACTACTGTATTTTTTTTTCTGAGAACATCATATTCATCAACTCTTTTTACATGCAGTCCTTTATTATTCAGAAAGAAAAATATCAAGAAGTGTAGCCTATCCAAATTGGGATTATTCTTTTTTGAGGGGCTCAAGCCAAATGAAAATAAACATTTACTGTATACATATGCCACATATTTAGATAATTTTAAAAACATCTATTAATTAATGCTTTCAATGCCGAACAGGCATTTTTTTTGACAAGAGGCAGTGTATGGGTGACATTTAGCTGCCACTTTCCTTGAAGCTGGATAAATGAATGCAATGGAGAAAACTGAAGCAGATTAGCAGAAGTGTATTTTATGGAGTGCACCTCAAGCATTCTCTCTCTCTCTCTCTCTCTCTCTCTCTCTCTCTCTCTCTCTCTCTCTCTCTCTCTCTCTCTCTCTCTCTCTCTCTCTCTCTCTCTCTCTCTCTCTCTCTCTCTCTCTCTCTCTCTCTCTCTCTCTCTCTCTCTCTCTCCTCTCTCTCTCTCTCTCTCTCTCTCTCTCTCTCTCTCTCTCACTCTGTCACTGCCCCTCTCCCTCAAACAATCCCTCTTTCTTTCTCTCTCTCTTGGAATTTGTGAATGCTCAGAGGGCTGTCAAATACTTACTTGCCAGTTTGTTGCTAACTTCCCTCTCCACAGCTCTTAATCCTCTCCAATCCTCCTCATTCTCCTCATCTGGCAGGATTTTGGGATCCCGCAGTAATGTGTCTGCAAAGTATGTGCTTGCACATAAACGGTTGTGTTAGTTAGTACATCAATTCATTAATTTAGTCAGATTTTGGGTCAACATATATGTCTTCATACTTTTTTTGTTAAAATGCTGGACCATTTTTTTTACTTTGGTGATTGGAAAATGGAAGCACATTCTCCTTTCACCATTTGGATGATGTGTTTGGATTACAACACAGTTGTCTATTAGGTTCCCAACTCATTGAATATAAGAGATATCTCATTGGTAGAGCTGATCATCCTTAAGCACTTGGCTTGTTGGAAAATATAACCATGTTTGAATAAGGTTATATAACATTTTTTAATTAATCTTGTTTATATATTTGAATTCTATTACAAATCACTAATATGAATTTACTAATCCTATAATTATGTGTTCAACGGATTGCCATATATATAAGTACATAAGAATGGGAACTCCAGTATTGTTCATTCGACTACTGTGACAGGTCTTTGAACTACATAACCATTCAACAACCTGATTGACAGGAACAGTCTGTCAGTTAGTCTAGGACTCTGGGTGCTTTTGTCACATCATTCACTCAGAATCACAGGATCATACCCTTTACTCACCCTTTGGAAAAATCACTCAGCCAGTCATAGTCCATTTTCATGAGAAGAAAGACTAAACAGAAAAAGCCAGGCTGAGGACTAGTGAGGTTCGATACCACAGCCCAAGATGGAACATTGAAAACACTCAAACACGTCAAGAAAATGGCCACAAAAGATAACATGCTAGTGAATTTCCCAGGCAACAGAGCTCCCATGAGAGTCCAGAAAAGGAAAAGGAGAGCAGACAGCATATAGGGACAAGCCATGACACGAGTGAAGGCATGGAATTTACCACTGGCAAGTTGAAGAACTGGCTGACATCAAGAAATCCCACCAGTGGCTGGACCACACTGGTTTTACAGGCAATACAGAGCCAGTAATCATGGCATCATGACCAGACCCTAAATACAAGCACTGTAGAATCCTCGTGGCTAGATAGAAGCTGTGCAAATATGCTACGGACAAAGCCTGGCACATTATAGTAGCAGATTGTAAAATTCTAGCTGGATCAGTGTCAAGGGGAGAGGCACAACCAAGGGGGCTAAAAAAGCATAGCAGACATTGGCACACCGTAAGGGACCAACTAGCCCCAATATATTTCTCAGGCTTAATCTTTATCACTGGCTCATTTCAAAAGATCTGGAAGTCTTTTTGCACGTTTCTTTGTTTACTCTGTCAAAGAAAAAAAACACAAAAATTGAAACAGAAACAACAGTTTGGTGCATGGTTTGATTGGTATATTATTAATTCAAGTGCTTCTCAAGATTTAATGATGTGTTAATGGTGACTGTGCTTTTGATATCACAAAATGGCAGGGCAAAACGATTATTATCAGAATGCTTAAATAAAGTTGGATTATCCTACAAGGGGCGCTCTGTATGCAGCTGATGTTAGTCATTTCATTTCAAGTGAAGGCGACTGCGTGAGTGACATGGGAGAAGTCTATGCTCATCTCCATACCTCTCGTGCCTGTAGCAGGTGATTACCTTTCTCACTCTCCCTCCATGTTCAGCCTCTTTCGATGTCAAGTTGTCAGTGGGAACCTCTCAAGAGAGATGTATCGCTCAAGGCAGTACAAGGAAAGACGTATAATACTCACTGTCTCATTCTGACTCCTCTCATTTTTACCTGTTCGGTTGTTGTCACTTTTCCTCTTGATGGGAACAATGAGCACTAGACTGATACCAGTGCCTCTCGTGAACTGGGGGAATCCTAGTAAAAGTGTCATGAACTAAATGACATTTGCAGGGCTTCTCAATTCAGGATCAAGTGCACTTTAGTAAATCGTCAGATCAAGAATATAGATCAGTAAGCAAAATGCCACAAAAGATAAAGGGAATCAGTAGATGCATCAGATGCACATTCACTCCAAGTAATCCATTGTGTCACCAAAGTGACAAATGTTTATGCTGCCTAGTTTTCGAAATTTGGATGGGTCTCCAGTTTGTAGGGACGGTTAAGGTTAAATTATACATTTATGAATCATCATATCCAAAGAAACATTTTCAGAAACTTTACAATACATGGTTGCTTGACTACACATTTGATTGGTTGCAAGGAACTCAATCAAGCAAACTATTTGTATACAAGTTGTTTTTTTTAAGATTGACAACTAGAAGTTTTCGTGAGTCTTTTGAGATTGAGTACCTCATTAGAAATATTATTTAGAATTATTTTTTTGGTACTCAGTAATTTTTACAAGATTTTTTTGTACCGCCAGGGGTACTTAAGGCTCCAGCACCTCCCGCTACCCTTGTGACCATAAGCGGTTTCCTCAGTTTCCCTGTATCAACCTTGTCGACCCCTAATCACCTGAGTGCCTGCACTTGTAACTTATTAGCTCTAGTCCTCTGTTTTACTGTCCTGTGCCAGTGTGTCACTTATGTTGAAGGAAACTGTCAGAAGCAATGTCACCACAAAGAGCTTTGCCTTATGTTTGTGTTTGCTTAGCTGCTCACACAGTGGAAATAAATGGAGAAATAGTGTATACTATTGCCCAAACCTTGTCTTGTACATTTTCCCATCCTCAATTCATTCAATCTTCAGACAAGCCCTAATTTTTTTATTCTAAATCCCTACGTGTTCTTTTTTACTGGCACTGTAATAAACAAGAAAAAAAATGCACATACCTTAGAAAATTGGATTCGGGGAAATAGTGATAAATGCTGGAAAGAAAAAAGAGTCAGTCATTGTTTGATAATGATCTGAGAACGGGGGAGATGGAATGTATGAGCTGTAACATTTATGCTGTGATAAGCCCAGCTTTGAAGATGCAAAACATTTTTAGGCATACAAGAGATAGTGTTGCAAACAAGGGAACATTTGTGACTAACCTGAGCTCTCCGAACTTGAAATTTTTATCTCAAATCTATTTACCAAAATATGAATTATATATACACATTTCTTTTGATGTATTTAATGAAGAAAATAGGAAAAAATTATATAATTGTATCCTTATGCATGAGTAATAGTTTACTGAACAGGCTATTTATCAGAAATTGACTCAAATGATGATTCTCCAGTATGACCTTCCTGTGTATAGTTTGTACGTTTTTTTCCGTGCCTGCATTGATTTTCGAAAGATAATACCCCCCTCCCCATTTCTTTTCAGATTATTTCCTAATGAACTAATCTGTTTTACTTATTTGAATATTTATTTAAAGATATGATAATAATATCCTTTGATTTAATGTCTTGTGTGTTTAATTCTCAACAAAGCTGGATCATATAATGAGAAAGGCGTACTATATCAGTTTCTTTTTTTTAAATAAGTGGCATGCACAGAGGCTGCTTTTAGAGTTAGAAAACGGTTTAATATGCATAATTGATCTTGAAAGTGAAAGCAATTAGTAGTTTTTCGCCTTGAATACACGAGTCCACAAACAGTGAATACATAGGGAAAAAAATCTGTATTAACTTTGCTTGTTCGTTCCAAAGTTAATGCCAGATAAAACAAGAAAATGACATGTCAAAGCATTTGAATGTATTTCCTTAGACAGCCTTGGGATTTAGCAACTAATTACGTACTTGACCCTATTATTTTATGGGTCTTAGGTATAACGAATATACTTTGTGTATCAAAGTAAGTGTCTCAATGGTAATATGTCAGAATGACTATAATCAAACAAAACAAGCACAACGCTCAAGGGGAATCCCAAAGATTTGCTCTGTTCTTAACAATGGCTTTATGGGAAGTGATGTACAAATTTAAACATTAATATTCTCTAAGGGTCATCATATCAGATTTTCTGCAAAGCTTGTGAATGTCACTACTAATAACGTAAAGCCCACATTAGTATTGTACTTTAAAGTGAAAAGAGAGCGCCAACAGATGGCGATCGGAGTAAGAGCAGTTTACATACCGCAGGGATTTTCACTGTTGACTAAAAGGCTTGAGTTCTCTGCTAGGTCAATTTCCCAGCACAAAATGCATTTGAATCGTTGCAATATGTGCTGAACAAATCGTTCATTTTATAAGGGGGGACATGGGAATATATATTTGGAGAGACATGAAGTTAACATTGGGGGGGAAAAAAGAAGGAGCCCCTCACCAGCTGGCAGTAAAAACTACTCTTAAGGCGTCATGCTGCCTGTGCTGATAGGCAATTTAACATCTTGAAAAAAGAGGCCATTCAAATTTTCACAGAAATTTTACAGTCACATAAGGGGCTAATTTACAAAATTGGATAGATCGGACTTAGCTGAGTCACAAACTTTTCTAAAATAAACCAAAAAAATGCAAAAGAAATTCCAGGTTAGGGTTATCATTGAATTTGTGCGGCAAAATTCATGATCGTGGGACTTTGAGGTGAAATAGACAACCGTTCCCATCTGCTACCTGAATTCTTCTTTGATTTAGTTTGGCGCTGCTCCTCAAACACACTTTGGTTCATTTACAACATGCAGCTGAAGATTTGACAAGGATAATCAGCTCGGAATCAAAAGTTATTCATCGTACTTAAAATGGTCTTAATTAGACCGATATGCTATGTCCTGGGAAGGGTTTGCAAATTAAATGAGACTCACAAGTCGCAACTAAGAAACAAGTTAATGAGTCACAAATCGTTCTCAGGGGAAGCTTCTTAAATTTAAAAAAAAGTCAAAGATCCTTGCACATCACACCCACTGCCTTACAGTATAGTATTAATTTAATTCCATTGGAAATTTTGCTGCAAAACAACATATTTTCCAACTCATCATTTGACACTTTGATATAAAAAGCATGAATGATAGTGACAATGCTCTGCTGTATATCATGTTGCAAAGGTCTTGAAAATAGTGATGTTCTCCTCAGCAGGCCAAGTCAAACATTGAGGTTGAGGGCCTGGACTGGACAGATAGCTCCAGTTCTGCTCCAGACTTTAACCTCCCATCATTATTCCTCCCTTCCCTCCCTGCCTCCTTGATGTATCACCCTCATAGTCACAATCAGAAGGCCTGGGGAGTGTCCCTCAGTGAGCGATAAGACCGGACAATGTTGAAATCATAGCCTCCCTATATGGTAGTGAGTCAAAGCCATATCAAGCTTATTCTGTTCTAGAGTTTTGATTAACGTTTCAAATGAAATACATAGTTTAGGGTTGAGTTAGGGTTAGAATTTAGGCTTAGGGTAAGGATGTAGGGTTAGGGTTAGAATGTAGGGTTATGGTTAGGATTTATGATTAGGGTTATAATTAAGGGTTAGGGTTAGAATGTAGGGTTATAGTTAGAATTTAGGCTTAGGGTTAGAACAGGTAAATGAGATAAGAGGGAATGAACTTGTGTAACGTGTCTGGACAAAAACAAACAAGTATCATTCAATCAAGATGAAAGGTGAAACTGCTGTGATACAGATTGGTCTGTTAGACTTAAAGCAGAAAAACAAACTGGCTACCACCCGAGAGAAATATGCCTATGCATTATTCATCGTTTTGGAAAAGTCTGTATTTTCTTTCTGTATAATGAAGTAGATCGGCAGAAAAACAGGAAGCTATACTGCAATATTTCAAATCATTTTTAATCTTATTTAAATTACAACCACATGTCAATCTTTTGCTTATATATACATTACCAAAAAAATTAACATGATACCTTGATATTTTATTTTTCATCTTTGAACGCTGCAAGTTCTGTGTTCAATCGTCATCCAATAAATATACGCTTTCTGTTTCATGAAATGCATTCAAACTAAATAATTCTTGCTTTAAGTTATTTTTAGCAATTTGAACATGTGCACTATTATATAAGATGCCATACACAAGGTGGCACAGGTATATTCGGCGACTGCCTGTCTGACTTTTCTAAAGATAGTTATCACTGCATCTCAAGAAGAATCTAGCACGAAACCCATGCACTCAATGTTTGTTCTCAGGATAGCTGTCTCACTATTGTACTTGGAAAGCACAACAATATGATAGCATAGCTTTCAAGGCTGAGCTGGCTTTCTTTAGAAGCCTCTTCCAAACATGGATCCAATTCTCATTCATTGTTTCCTTTTGGTTACACCTTCATGGAAAAGGTGTCAACCTATAGTGTGAGAGTGTAAATTTCATTTTTCTCTACCAGAATCAAAGCTCTTATATTTTTTTACTAATACTCAAAATATTGAGATTCTCAAGAGCATGATGCAAACCTCGAATCTTTTCTACCTAAATTATTGCTGCTACATGTGTTGAAATGTTCATTTTAATCCTTTTATAGAAAGAGTAGACGACTCCTAGTTTTGTGAAGGATTTTTCATTTACCAATGATTCACCTGCAGACAGTAGAAAGAGGAACTAAAAAGGTATCGATCACATTCTTGAGCAGGAAGGGAGAAACACTGTCAAGGCTGTCAAATGAGTGGGCGAGGAGACGGATAGGCCTTTTTGACATGTTGCAGACCATTCAGGCATGCTGATAATGTGAGAAAAGGTTCTCCGGATATGGTCAGAGTCACAGGGGACAATATTAAGCGACACTGTAGAAGTGAGAAGATCTGAGAAGTTTGGTTTGCTAAGTTACAGCTTCACAGTCTCAAAAGAACAAAAAGAAAAAAAAAACAAAGTGGGACATCAAATGATTTGTTTGAAGGCTTTTGGGGAGCCAGATGGTTGTTTCTTCGGAAAACACTGTCAGTTCAAGCAGAATGCAGGATGAAAAGTAGATTTTTGTGAGCTTATTCTGCAGCTTTGTAAACTTTTTTAATCAATAAAAAAAGATCTTATTTATTGTTAAGATAATGCAAGCAATAATAACTCTAATCGTAAGGATTAGATGGGATGTAGAATAGAAGTTGGAGTACCTTTTGACATAAATAGACTCATCATCATAGTCCTTAGCTGCCACCCGAAGGCTTGTGCACCCATCATCAAAACACAGATTTTTTGAACCACCTAATTTTTAGGGAAAACAAAAACAATCAAACTCCCAACTGCATAAATTCAATGTAATGCATAATTCATAGTAGATGTTCACTTGAAAAGTGGTGACAAAAGAATACATTTTTGTCCTTTTGACACTATTGTTTTATTTTTGAACATTCTTCACATATTTTTTGCACTTGGGCAGTCAAAGCATGCATCAGTTTACACTGTAGGCCTTTTCAAATATAGGAATACGGTAATATGTGAGGTTTGTCAGGTTCTTTTTATCGAGTGGTGTAGAAAACACTTGCAGAATTGATTGGTTGTCAACATGCAGAGTAATCACTCTGATCCATTTGTGGGGAAAATTCATATTTTCAGCTCTTTGCTTAAGAAGACTGATGCACAGATGAAGGTGAGTACAGTGATCGATGGGTTTCAGCGTTTGTAAGGACGAATATAGAGTGCAAAGATTTAACATTGATTGTCACATTAACTCCGGTTGGGGGTATTTGTTATACACTCAGTAAAGCATCCAACAAGCCAAAGTCCAATCCTTCAGTGAGTTTCAGACCTTGAACATTAATGAATATATGATTAAATATGCAGCTAAAATGAGGTAGGAAAACAGCTATCGCAATACTTCTCAGATGATTTCAGCAAACACTGCACTTTATCATCTCCATTTATCAGTCAATTAAACACAGTGGTTCTACAAGTGTAAGAGTTAATTTTCTTGCTCTAGTCCTGTAGTCAAACAATGCTATTTTCTCTCTGCAAAAATATTCATTTGCAAGAGAATGATACATTAAAGAATTGCCTATTTTATCACATACAGGGAGCACTGAGGCAAACTAAACATAAGAGGAGCATAAGTACATGAGTGGCTGAAAGGAAGCTTAGACAGAGACACTTACTTTTAGCTAATAATGTCCAGACAAAAAAATGCAAAGGAAAAAAAATCTTACATAAGGCTCGTTTAAATATTCTTATCACTCTTTCATTTTCCAAACCGCTAAGCAACATAAGGGGTGCTGGAGCCTATCCTAGCCAACAATGGGCACCAGGCGGAGGACAACCAGAATTGGTGGAAGGACCAATCACAGAGCATGATGAGATGAACAACCATTCATGCTTAGACTGATAACTACAGGCAATTTTGAGTATTCAACCAGTCTACATGCATGTTTTCGGGATGTAGGAGGAAACTGGAATACCTAGAGAAAACCCATGCAAGCAAAGGGAGAACATGCAAACTCAACACAGGAGGACCGACCTGGGATTGAACCCAGGACCTCAGAAATGTGATGCATGCCATAATTTTTTGAAACGTGATTATTTTAAGGACACATGATTTTATTCTGCAGTGTGGAAAAATGGTGAAAATGGGAGAAGCTGAGTCACTCACATTTGGCCTGTTTTCCATCCCTATAAAAGGTCTTGTGGGCACCATACTTTATCAACTGTAATCAAAATAAGAACAACTTTGAGGTATTGCATTCACATATAATTCATAAAAACGTCAATGATTCCTTATTTATCTAACATGAAAAATAAAGGGCTTTATTACTGCATCAAATTTTGCGAATTATTAATGAAAGTTATTTGTTGTTGGTTAGAGGAGTTGGTGGAGAAAATCAATGACAAAAAAGACAATCTGGAGAGTAAATTAAAGCAAGGAGAGTCAACTCTCTTGTGGATAAATGTTAACATTGGACTAAGAATGTCTGCACAATGTTTTTAAATTGTTCCAAGGGGCTGACAGAAGCTATGTGCTCTTTTCTCTCTGTGCAGTGGGATTGTGGAATACATGTTACATTTTATGATCTAATTTCACTAATGTACATTCCGACTGCAATACTGAGCCCATATGCAGACATGGGCTACTTGGTAGTAAAACATGATATTGTACTACCCTTGTTTTTTTTTTATATTTCTTGTTAAATTTAGATATTGGTGAGTTATATATTACTATATGATGTAATTTGGAAGTTTGCTAATATTTTGAGAGCTTTCACAACATCGTGTCAAGGCCTAACGACAATAGGCTCTGGTCTTTTGCTTATTTTGGATTATACTTCATCTCACAAATGCTATATAATGATTTAAATGCATTAACCTCCAATTCTTCTGGTTTACATTTGCCCTTCATTATTGCATGGCTCGCATTTGTATTTTTTTTCTACTGACCTCCAAACACTAATAATCAAGTAAGCAAATAAACAACAGCCACAATGAGTCTTTGAGGAATAGCCAAAAGAAAAAAAATCAGATTTTTGTCATAATTTCATTATCTCACCATTCAAATGAAATAGTAATAGTTTAAGGTAAAAAAAGAAAGGAGAAAAAAACTCAATAGCTGAATTTTACGTCTCTCTCTCTCTCTCGCTCTCTCTATCTCTTTCTCTCTCTCTATCTCTCTATTTGCCTCTTCTTAAATATTTATTTTACCCTCTATATAGTCTCTTGTAAATTGGTTAACCTCCTAATTTTGTTCAGCTCATTCATTTTGACGAATGAGAGGTCACATTTGCTTCCAGGAAGTTAACCATCTAAATTGCACTTCCACACTATCAAAACCAACACTTGATAAGTTATATGACAGGAACACTTAACTGAGGCAACAGACAACATTATCATTCATCAGTGCCTCAGGGTGGTGACATCCAAACAGCTTCCAGGTAATGTATGAGCTGCATTAGAGCCTGACCACCCTCATTCTGGTAGGTGGTTACTTTGAGGGGTTAACGATGAGCCTAGGTATACACATGTCATGAATGATCGCAGTTGTAATTAACCTTTCCGTCCATTAGTTGCCTGTTTATGCTGTTAGATAGACTGAAGACTGTGGTTTAGTCTGTCAGTGCCATTAGAAATTTCATTTAGCCTAAATGAATTGATGGGTGGGAGGAAATTGTGGATATGTGGAGTTAAAATGCACAAGGGGGTTATTTGGAGTTTAGTTAGGGGGTGAATCTCGTCCGTCTTTCCTTCTGACATAGGGTATTGAAGGAGAAGGGGACAGGATGCAAACAAACGCCACTAAACGTCCTGTGTGTGTGTGTGTGTGTGTTATCCTCCACCAACGCCTTGATGATCCGTCTCCCTAGTGTCAAACTGAGCTGAGATGACTCCCAGGCCATGTTGACCCACAGGGATGCTTCCCCTCTAGCATGTGCACAAACTCACACGAGGGCACACACACCAACCCACACACACGTATCCACACGCACGTATGCACAAACACCCTCACAACAGCCTCAAACTTCAAGATAAACACAATTAAATGGCTCCACCCTCTGTTGTCAGTGTTATCTTATCTTGCCTTCTAACCTTAAGTCCTCCTTCCTTCTACATACACACTAGGAGAGGCCCTGAGGTGGCCCCTGAATCCTCACCTTCCTCCGGACAAAAACAGACAGCCAAAGTGAAATTATTTCCTTATAGTCACTGCAACAACTTCTTATCTCCTTCTCATTCCATTTCCTCCAATCACATACACCAATGATAAAATAATAAATAAATAAATACAGCGCAGCAACTTGTTTTGCAAATTGGTATAGATTTGATTTGTTGTTTGGGAACTTTTCTGTTCTTACTGTTCCATGGTTGGAATTTAGTTGAGAGCTTCTTTCTTGGAATTTTCATCTATTGACTCAATAGAACATTTTTGAAGTCACATGTTACTGATAAATTAGGATTAGGGAGAATAACTGCCTGATAAGATAGTTGTAGTTGGTTTGATCCTAGGTTTTTGATGCAGTTGAGGTCAGTGTGATGGGTGGGCCTGTGAAGTTTTTCTTCAGGCACGCACAAGTTCTTTGCTCTGGCATTGTATGCTTTTTTTATATGATGTCAAATGCAAATAGAATTACTTTGTACCATTTGGAGTTATTGAGAGGGTCAAGTTTTAAATTACCTTTAATCTCATTGTTTCCTATTAACATAACAGTTGCCTTCAACACTGATAAATACCCAATCAATTTTTACTGTGAGAGTTCAATCATTTTTATTACTGTTGCCACTGTCAATTTGTCTGCTACTGTCAATTTAACTGCGGATAAGGAATTAACTCTAAACTGACTTTGGAAAAATAATGAAAGTTACTGAGGTTCATGTATTTATTTTTAAGAAATTGAAGACCAAAAAAGACTAAAAGGAGTGGTGTTTTGGAATGACAAGATAATGGTAATAAAATTTTGAATGTGTTTTTGTGAGTATATATAGTAAATAGGACAAACATTTCAGTTGATTTCAGTGGATTAATCACCCACTCAAGGATTATTGTGTGTTCCAGGTGTGTCATAATTGTAAACCTAAACATTTATATCCTTTGGTTTGTGTAGAATGTAGCCAAAGGCTATAATAGCAGTTGAATTTGATGTTCACTTTCTTCCATTTCTGATAGGTCAACTTTGACAGGAGTGTAGGCTATGAATAGTGGAATGTAACGATCTCTACGTCTCTGTAGAACAAAGACTTGTTTTCGGTTTCTGCCTTTCCATATGCTTTGCCTTCTGGCTCTGCAGACAATAAGATGAGGAGTGTAAATCACAGTCTTTTTTTTATAACATCCCTTCTTTTTATTTCTTTTTTTTCTCCTATGTAGCAACTCACTTCGTCTCTGGAGTTGTGGGTAGATCTGTCTTGTACAATAGCCACAAATGTCAAGCTTTTCATTTGCTCTTTTGTATCTCCTACATGCCAAAACAATGCATCATTTCCGAGTTATTGCGAGTCCATCCTTTGCTTTCTTGATGCACCAATGCTCCCTTTTCCTTGTTTTTCTTCAGCTTCTGCTTCCTGTCTCCTGCTTCCTTACTGTAATGGTTTAATTGGAGCTCATGACACTGGTTGGGTTAGATATAGGTAATTGGGGGGTACTTGGCTGCAGCTGCTGGGATATCCATTGGAGCATGTTGTGGCCAGAGAGAGATAAAGCAACACTGCCTTTATCTGAGAGACCAGCAATTAGTAGCCATTGCAACACAGAGAATAAATGCGAACGTCACTTAATGTTTCACCACATTGGTTTAAAAGTAATAGCAGGGTGCACACTCCAAGAAGAGAATTACAGTAAATAGTGGGCGGAAAGTGTACACAACGGAAAGTATAAGGTTAGGTACTGAGTCATTTTGAATCATTATGGAACATTTTATTAAGGTTTTATCTAACTATGTACTCCCTTCTTCTTTTATCTGAGATATTGCTCATTGGGTCATCAATGCCAGCTTGTGACCAATTATGCTTCTTCTTCACCATGATGGATACATTTTCTATATCACTGCAGATATACAGACTAGACTCTTTCCAATCCTTTATTCTTCCCTTACCAGCCAACAAGTCCCTGGGATACCTGAACTCCTCACTTAGGGCAGGATCTCACCCCTGACCTTAAGACACCTCCCTTTTTGAGATTGAAGAGCATGCTTTCAGATTTGGAGGTACTTATTTTCGTTCTACACTCAGTTGTGAAATGCTCCACTAAGGAATTTAGTTTACGTCTTGATGAAGCCAACAGAACCACATCATCTTCAAAAATCCGCAAAGTAATGAGAGAAATAATGAGACAAAAATGGGTCCCAGGTCTAAACCAGAAGCTAGACACAGAGGGAGAAAACTATAGTTTAGTATAGTACATTTCACTTGTGATGTGACCAGTGTTTTCCAAAATGTTAGTTCACTTAAACTGCATACGATCTCCTATTTACAGTCACCTGACTAATTTGTAACTCACAGATTTAATTACAAGCCCTGGACTGTTTTTCCAAGAACCTTTGCAGATTTGGTCAAGTACGGTACCTAGAGTACTGTGACTTAATAGATCCTATTAAAACCTTTCCGCATTGAATTACTTAATTTACCCCCAATTTTCCTGTTCCCCATAGAAGGGGTTCATCATGCCTGTGCTAGTTTTTTCATTGTCCTGCCTCTTAATTCATATAGAGATTATCCAAAAGCTTTAATTTTAAAAAATGCCCATCGTTTATCTAGATTTCTATTTAATTCATAATTTTAAATCAACCCATGAAAGCAGCACCCTTTTTTATGAGTTGTCTAATAAAATATTTAGATTTTGGTGTGATTGAAGAATAATCATGAGGACTAAAAGACACATAAACCTGAGGAATACACGGAGTCGAAATATAATGATGCATAAGATAGTATGTACTCATTTTCAATGTATTGTAGACTGCTGGTAATATGTATAAATATATAGACACTTGTGCAGCAGTAAACAGTAAAATACATTAATTATTAAAAAAGAGATGTTCATACATTATCAAAAGATTGGCTGGGAAAACCTATGGAAATGCCTCATACCTTTAGAAATATATCACAAATAATATTACTCTGTATGTGGTGGTAGAAGTGTGTTCAGCCCAAATGAGTGAGGGAACAAGACTAGACAATGTCCTAGCTCTTTGGGGGATACTGAGCCTTCTATAGAAAGCCGCTGGCAACCTCGCTGGACTCTTCTGGATGATTTGTCTTAGGAAGGGGGAGAATCTGTTCGCATACTTCCGTATAGATACAGACAGTTCCTCTCAGTATATAGCTGGTTTTCTTCCATTCCAGCTCTTTAGTGGATTAGTTTCAATAAATATTGGTTTTGCTGGTTCATTGTTTATAATTTTCTTTGATCTTTTTGCAAGATTAAAATTGAATGCATATTAGTTTGGTGTATGCAGTAAATATAGCAAAGCTTCTAATCCTACTTTAGGCTTTTTAACTGAGAGAAAACTTGATTAAACTCCTCCTCTTGCTTTTTCCGTGTCCTTTGCTCTCCCATTTGTTCGTCACCTTCGCTGTTGGCGGAAAGAGGGAGAGGTGGGCCGACAGAGACAGGATATGTTGTTTGTCAGCCAGCGGCGGACGTTGCTGACAGAGCTCTGCTTTCGGCTGAGGTGTCAAACAAAGAGTGAGCCGGGCCAGGAACTGTTGGACAAGCTGTGAGTCTATCCACCCTCCTGCCACCTTTCCTCATCTCTGTGATAGTTCATGGTTTCACTTTCTATGCCAGGAACTTTTCCCTCCAGTGTTGGCTTGAACCCATGAAATCCAACAATAGAAAGAAAAATAACGTATGGCCACGAAAATATATCAATATATATATAACACAGAAAAATACCAAGATTCCACTTTAACCTCGATAACAAGTGAGAACACGTATGTTTATACATACCTGACTGAACACAGTTGAGAATGTCGCTTTATGCGCCAGTACACATACTAAATTTGGATTGCCCGAAAGCCTCAGCCCATATTAGTCACACACAATTCTTGTATGTTGTAGCTTTGGCAGCAACACCAGCATTGACTTTAGAGCTGTCATATACGGAAGCATCATTTTGTCATCTTGGCCAAACAGCAATAACTCCAAAAGAGCATTATCAACACATCAACACTGTACCGGTCACCATGTCATAAGTGTTTACAGACACTCGCCTGCATAGCTCTCTCCTTTTCTCAGTTCAGTCATCACAAGCTTTAGTAGCTAGCGGTTGCTTTTTGCACCTGGCTTCCTTTTAACCTTGTCCATTTTCTAGTCAGTGGTGAATCATTAAGAACTCCAAATGAAGCCACATTCTCACAAAGGCTACTCTGTGAAACCTCCTTCATGTGTTGTGTGTTATTCACAAAATTCCTTTCTTATTAGACTAGTGATTTTTCCCCTAAATGTGTAAAGATTTATTGTTTTCATTGAAATGCAATTAATATGACCCTTCTCATAAAAACTAGCCAGGTATAAATAAACTGCGGAATTTGGAGCCCCTCTCAGAGGAGCCTCTTACAGAGTTAAAAGAAGTCTGTGAGAGACTGAAATCTTGTTTTTTCTAGATAACCAAATACTTATATCCCCCCCTAATTTAAAAATATATTATTTTCAAATGAGTTGTGTTTCTTGTTTTTGTTTGACAGACAGTAGTATATTGTGTGTCATTACTAAAGTATGGAACCTGGGTGTCCAGAAACTGACAAAAAAACTGTTGGGTTTTAGAAGTGGTGGACAACCAAATCCGTTTCAAGCAATGGTTTTGGGGATTAATAAAGTCTATGCACTTGGAGGGCCAACACGATTAACATTCCTTGTGGAATTTTAACACTGGGGGGACCATTTTTAAACGTCTGCTCCTTCTGTGTGTTAAGGCCACGACCTATGTTCGAAATAGGTCATCTGGAAAGAGCAAAATCCTATCTTCCCTGGGAGCCATTGGACTTCCCTGCGTGATTGAAGTGTGGATGTTAAGTGCAGTGGGAAGGAAATTATCACCATTGGGAGGATGAGAGGGTTTTCTAACTTTTTCCACTCACTGAAACTGGGTCCAAAAGGTACGTAACACACCAATCCACCCTATGCATGCATCAATTTATACCTCAATATATTTTTAAGTAATTCTTTCAAGATACAAACAATCTCAATCAACACACTTGGTGTAGGTACCAATCAGAACATTTATTTGATTTCAAGGTCCCTTCATAAAGTCTTGGTCCAATCACATGTGCACTGTTTCTGCTAAATATGTCAAAATGAGGGTACAACATGAATGAAAGTGTGTTTTTTTTTTGTAGCTTGTGATTCAATTGCAATCAATTTTGTTGGTCAAAAGGCTCAGCAAATGAATAGAGTTTAAATCAGTACGTGTAATGTCACAGCAAGCCTTACTATTATCCAATTACCTGCCCTTTTAATATTTCCTCCACGCCCACCCATTTTAGGATCTTTGGCTTACCAAGAGAGCTGTCTGGAATTTCCTGATCCATTTATTGAACTACACCAACCATTAATTATTATAAATTTTTATTTCATTAGAATTGCAGTACACGGTGTACACTGCTTCATGCCCATAGCTTGGATAGGGTACAACACTCCTTGTAAACCCTGGGAGGGAGGATAAGCAAAATAAATGATTAATTATTGATGTCCCATTAAGCATATTCTCCACCCCAAACAATTCACTCTTTATATTGTATTTTAACCTGATTAATTCTGGGTCAGTGCAGTTAACCATGACACAGTCTCCTATTGTGTAATTACTTTATCTGACCTTTTCCGTAAAAACGACCTTGATAGTTTTAGTCTCAACTACGAAACAGCCGTGTTCACAGTTAAACATGTCAGGCTGGTCTTCCAAACTGCCTATGAACTCTGCATGTCTCCCACAGCTTATCTGTTAGCGGCTCCGATGTGAGTCTGGGCAGGGTAAGCGTGGGAGGTGAAACCTGGTAGTGTCATTCAATCTACACCGGAAAACACAGGTACCTAAATAAAGCATGAAGAGTAACGCCGGCATGTGGACAGATAAGCACCCACACTTCAGTGTCCATTCCACATAGGAACGTCACACCTGCACAGGAAGAAAAAACACACAGCACATGACTTCTTTGTGCGAAATAACCCAATATTTCAGATGCAATAATGGATTTATGTTTATTGTTTCAACTCATATTAGGGAGAAAAATAGAAAATGATTAAATATTTTATTGGGAACGCATTTATTTGCCACCAAGTCATATTTATTGGATTGACTGATTTTCTAGTGTCTTCTGCAAACACTCACACGCAAAAAGATTATTTACTATTTTATATTAGACTATACATAAGCAGTGAGCCAATTTCCCTACACTCCACTTTGGGTCTGGTTGGGCCCCTTCACTAAGCTTTGAGGACCACCCTGGGGTCCAAAGTTTGTTCCCTATCAATAGGTTGCAATAGGGTCAAATCAACAACTGAACTTCCCTCACATTATTAGTCATAAGCCCATTTGTTATTTTGGAATGTTTGACAGATATTTAAATGTAACCCATAACCACAACTGTTTGTACACAATCTTTGTAAAGGAGATATACAGATCGAATTAATGTTAGTTGCTAGTTTAAGTCAAGTAACCCGTTTCTTTCTTAGAATAGAATCTAAGGCAGGTTAAAGAAACTAATAAAAAAAGAAATCTGAACTTTGGCTGTATTTTTTCATTTCTGTATCATACGAAATGGCAGATATAGACGAATTATATGTGTCTATTTCATGCATCATGAAAATGGAAGCATGCTAATACAAAGTAGAAATGTTTTCCATGGTAAGTGTTATACTTGGCAAAGGACAAAATCCCAGTAATTGATGAAACAGATACTGTCTGGGGGCTGCCCATCTTTGATTGAGTCATCAATACCACTTTAGCTCCCACCACCATTATCATGCCACTAACATTGTTATTAATTCATCTGCTGTAGCCCTGTCCATTCATCAACTGAGCCAAGGGAAGATAAATAAATGTATCTGGAGACACGGGTGGAGGGCAGCATTACATAGGTCCATCTATGATTGATTGGTATTGGTCTGACATCAGGATGTGCAAACTTTGAGAGATCTTGAATGGCATTTACTTTCATTATATTCATTTACTTTTATTCTAGTTTAATTATCATTATAATTTCTATCAGTTTCTCTTAAATCTATGACAGATTTTTTTCTTTAATCATTTTACTTTTTCTTGCAGATTATAAACTAATTAACTTTAGATTTTTGTACTCTCTAATATTTCGACAATACGTACCATGTGAATGGAATTCAGTAACAGTCTCAATTTTCAATCAAAATGCTCCCTAAGAGCTACTTAAAACTTAACAACCACCAAAATGTCAACCACTCCCTTAACTTGCAATTTTGCAGATCCGCTTTTACCGCCAAAGCATATTTGTAACAGAATACCAGGCCATAAAATAAAGGTTAACTCTGGAGACAATGGTGAGACATGGTCCAGAGCCAGTGTCTTTATATACAAGAGTAAGGCAAAATGAGAGCCTTTGAACATAAACCCCCCTGTTGTGTAGTGATTGGTTCTGAACATGGAAAAGAGATTTGTATCTGGACTTGGCTACAATTTGTTGACTTTTGAAGAACTATAAAAAAGGATTCTATTACTACTACTAGACAACTACAATGTGAATTGGGATACACTGTGGAGGGTGCATACAATATATACGTACAATAAATATAAAATATATATTTTCCCTTTTAACGATTTTAAGACGACCAAAACCATGTATTCACAGGCCACAGATCACACAACTACGTTTATAGAAGATTAAAAAAGGCAAGCCAAGTCAGCAATATACTTTGTACTCATGTGGTGGCTGTGTTATTTCCGTAAACAGAGATTTAGCTCGGTACTGTTTAACCTGTGTTCCAATAAACACATCAACCTGATGCATAAGTCACTAAATTACTCCAGATCCCCTTTCCATTAACATGCACTTAGTCATACAATTTTACAACCATTCCATTTAAAAGCTCATACGGAACAGCCTCTCTCTGACAAATAAAGTAAGTCCAGACATGTTACAAGCCCTTAAGAGTTTTATGTTGTAATAAAACATGTTTACATGCTTTTTTGCCTGTTTGCAACACAGGGCAGAGGGCGAAAGGGGTTATCTTAAAGTCAGCTTCTTTCCAAAACTTCAAAGGATCCCTTTTCTTTTACACAGTAGCTTGGGGCAGTTTGAGCGTCTGCTGTTTTTGTATCCTAAAATGTTACCCATCTTGGTCATAGTGATTACTGTATGTAGAGACTGTCAAGTGTTATGGTGTTTGTTAAGGAGAGTAGAAGGTTATGGGGTTTCCTTTTAGCTTCAAATCAATTTTACAAGGGTTAATGCTGATTGCAAATTCAAGACTGTCAACCTTTCAAGCAGAAAATGCATTTTGAACAGAAAAAAGACATGGAATCTTTACCAATGAGACCAACTCAATGTTCCTGCTTGCATCCAGTTTTATATCTTTAATCCATGTTGGTGGACTAGCGGCTTATCCTCTCAGGGGTTGCCACGGCAAAACCGTAGAATTGCCTGTTAGATTTAGAACGCGTGTCTGAGTAAATTGCTAACGTGCTCTTATTTGCACACTCGCCCTTCATGTCATGCACACTTTTCTAAAATGGAAAGATATCTGTTCAGCTGCAGTTTCCCAAATACTGTAAAGCCTGTCATAATTTGAGGGCTATTCAATAAATAAAGCAACGTTTTCAGTATAAGGATTTCTAATACTTTTAATTTAGGTATGAAAAACATTGCAATGTAATGAGTAAATCGGTTGTCATAAATGCTTGTTTTCCCACCTCCCATCTATCATGGTTTTTTATCTTTTCCAATTTCCTCATTCTTTCATTGCTAATCCCTACTGAGGTTTTTCAGGCCATATCTTTTGGATAATGTATAAATATGAACAAACATGGAGAATAAAGATGCAGTGTTTAAACAGCCGTCATGTATGATTCCCCACTGAATCAATTAACACACTTTGAAAAGGCATACCTATATACCCAGAACCATTTCTCTCTCATTTTTACGCATATATGAAAATGAGCAGAATGCAATAATGGGCAATAACTATAGAATCCTTTCATGTTTGATTAAATAATGCTGAAAATCACTCTGTCAGACCAGATGAAGAACCAAACATACTGCATATTTCAATTATGTTATTTCTTTGAATAATGATTATATATACACTATATACAAACATTATTTAAAGAAATATAATGGAAAATATAATCGTTTTTTATTTTTAAATGAATAAAAAACATCACTTGCCCTATAAAAGTTTGAAAGTCTTATATGTCAAGGTTTTATGGGCAGTCCATTGTAGTCTCCACTCTTCCTAAAAGGATTCAAGTTGACAGTCTAGTCATTTTCCTTATTGCTGCACGTTAGAATTCTGTGTACAACATATTGAGAATTTCTGCATGATTGCTTTCTCAAACAAAAATATGGGAATGACAGTTTTAATCGATTCTGTTGTTTGAAAACACACCTTCACCACAGGCCCATTTCTGCAATCTACCTGACATTTCAATTATAGACAGGTGCCCATGACTTGACAGGCAAGACGGTTTCTTACCTTTTGTTGGAAAAAACATTGCTAAGTGAAATGGTATTAATTGACGCCTTCCTCTATCCTTTTCACTCACGTCAAATTTTGACAGTTGGCGTGTTCAACCACATTCACATTGCCTAGCCCCAATGATAAATTCAAGAGTAATGCTTCCATGTGTTTAGTTATCTGTCAAATTGCTTAACCAAGCATATGTCTTAAATACATATTACAAGTTATAGTTATGTCAAGAACAATTCTGCCACCTAATTTCACCTTAATATAACTGCCAAGTTTTATATAAGGACTGAAGCCTCGTAAAGAATGCTCTCTTTTAACTATGTCTCAGCAAACAAACTCCCTGAGCAGTACTTTGGACCCCTATCAGCAACATAAAAATAATAACTTATTTTCATTTTAAATCTCAAAGTGGAAAATTGCAACCCAATGACACAAAATGACCACAAAACTGATTGTGGACTTTAACTTTACCTTATTTATGTGAATTGCTTCTTTTTGGGGTCAAATCAGGACTGCACTAAAAGAGTTGAAACATTTTAGGTTTACAATTGTGTTCAAATTAAAATGTTCACATGCCGCACAGTGAAGTTTGCTATAGCTTAAATTTGATGCTGTTGAAATTGCATTCCATTAACTCAATCATTCAAGTAATTGCTATAGTTAGTGTGTAAGCAGCTGCATTTTTTAAACTTATTAGAAAAAAAAATAACACATGATTTTCTTCTGGACTGCTTGATTGATTGAATACACAGGCTCAAAGACTTAGTTTTTCCTTTGCTAATTCATTTATCACCTCAAAATTTGATTACAGTATGCAGAAAAGGTAAGGCGTGAAATGAATTAATGAATGGAATGACAAATGAAGATACATTTATCAGTGTTAAGTGCTGGAAGGCAATCAATCCTTCTGTTATCTTGACCCAAGGTTCAGACAGCTCTCCTTCTCCTGTTGTGCATCTCCAGGGATGCCATTCTTACTTCCTTGTGAACATTGGTCTCTCTTTAGGTGATTAATGCCTCTTTCCTCACTTGCTGCCAGAGCTCTAATACCTTTAAAACTAGCTTACGTCGGGGAAAATAAGAGGAAGTACATTTGGACTTTTTCAAATCTCTCTTTCTGTGACCCTGCTTTAACCCCTTTTGTCACTCTTCCGACATGCATTGACTCCCACCTCCGCCTCCTCACTTCATGTACACCAAAGGAATTGAGGTTATTGAAGATAATTCTGCAGACCCCTCTTATGACCACACATACACCCTCCCAACATATCCTCTCACGTACGTCATCCGTCTTTCTCTGTCTCGTGAGTAATGCTGTCCCCAAGCCGGAATGAGGTCAGGGAAGTATTAACAGGACATATTGTGCATTTTGGCTGTCAGCTAATGGACTATCAACAATGGAAGGCTATGCAGTAAAAGATGTAATTGTTTACCTGTTTAGTTTTTCCGCCAAAATTTTATTGCATTTAGAATATTGGCTAAAAGTGATATGCAGTGCACATCTGTGCATTGTTACACCAGATAAGTGGAGTTTTACCGTATGGTATTTGACAAATTGATTGTTATTCCTGCGGTTAAAGTGATGAAGAGACACATCTCTGCTCTGGGACTGTTTGACCTCCCAATGTTGTCATATCAACAACACAACTTGTCATCAATGTTCGTTTCAGCCCAAAGAGTTGCAGTTAACCTCTAACCTCTCACCTCAGCTGCCCTATTGTAAAGTGGGAGCCCTTAACTTTGGAACATTACAGCTTTAGAAAGAAAAAAAAAGACCTATTTGGGGTTGGTGGTTCTGGGTCATCGATATTTGTTAATGTGTGGGAGTGAGTATAGTGAGTGGTGGGTGTGCTTCATGGTGACTTGATTGAAGTCCTAACTAACTATACACACCAGTGAACTGGTGAATATCTCTTAATTTCCAAACTGTTGGTTTAAAAACGCAATGAGCCTTTATTTTAGTCCATTTTATTGATAGTGCTGTGCTTAATTTTGACTTAAAATGTCACTTTGAGCCAAACCTTCCTCTCCTCCTTTGCCAATGTTTATATTTCACATTCCTCATTTTATCACCTTTGTGACTATCTTCCCTTCTGGAATTTGACCCATCTGGAGAGAGACAAACTTGAAAATTTAACGTTTAACTTCAGCGTTATTTATAACATTTTGAAACTTTAGAGATCTACAGACTTGTAGCCCTTACCATAAGTCCACAGCCTGATTAAAAATGCAAAAATGCCACGTTTACAGCGTGAGAAGAAATGAAAGCTGGCATTTGACACATCAATGGATATGGCAGGCCTTGAGCAGGAGTACACTCTGGGGTTGTTAAACAGCAAGATGACTCTCCTTCAAGCAGCAAGTGATCTGGTTCTGCTTCCCCGAGCATGCACAGCCAATCAATACTATTCATTTTGAGGCATTTTTTTTACTCCAGCATACATCAACAAGTACTGATGGGGGTTTTCAGCCAAGATTTTTTTTCCAACTGCACTCTTAAACATGTAATACAAAGAATAGAAGCAAAAAAATGTAATATATGCCTATTGTCGGTGTGGGACTTCTGTTCATCGCATGACTAACGTGTATTGTAACATCACATCTACAGATTACAAATAGTCAGAAACACTAAGCACAGATCAGTGTATAGCTAGTTGGGCTGGGCCTGAAAATGTCATTGGGGATGTCAACATACAAACTCGATAGAGGAAGGCCGGTACCACCGGGGATTGGACCCTCCATCTCATAACTGTGAGACGTGCCAACCACTTGACGACCATTATAGCTGCAGAATCTGGAGCAGCTGTAACTTTCCTCTCTTTTAATCAGCTTTCTTTATTCTTGGCTATGCAATTATACAGCCCAGTTATTTTCAAGCCTCTGTGCTCTAATATTTAGGAAAAAATTAATGTGCCCTGATCATTGGAAGTGATGCAAGCAGAAGTCTTAATTGTGTTAATATGTCTTTTCAGCAAGTTCCAAGTGCACAGTAATGACTGTGTCCAATATCGAATTGGAACTGACCTATTTCATGCACAAATAAGCAACAGGGATTGTTTTCAGAATCCTGCTGTTAGCCAAGTATGATTTAATCAAGATAACCACGAAGGATCATTTTAACTAATGGTGCTCCACTTCAGTTTTCCATTTTCCAAATTGGAAGCTGAAAATGCATCATGCATTACAGTAGGTGTCCTGCTGAGCTCAGGCGGCTGAGGGAATTTCATCAACTCAGTGAGAAATTCTTGTTTTACTTTAAAAAGAGCTGCGGATGATGCTCAAGAGAGAATTGCTCACCAGACTTGCAGTTGCAGTGTTAGTAGTAGTATTTTCCATATTTTTTGTATGTACTGCACATAGTCATTGAATAAATACGTCTTGTATTTTTGGTTAATTGAATGCTGTTTTAATTATAAAAGACAAACAATCTATTTTGGTGTCAGTGTTTCTTTGATTGGCGGGTGTCATCCAATTCTTGTATTTGGCCAAACAGAATTGCTCAAAACTGATGGCTTCGCTTGAATCTTGTCACAAAAACACACTAAATGCATGTGCTAGATGAGCTGTTCTTCAAAAATTCTCAACACATAGATGGTTTGGTAATGAGGCATCTGTCCAAACTCATGACAGTCAATTTGAAAGCAAGCGTTGGGGTTGATAATGGATTTGTGTTCATGAATTTTGGTTTATGTGACAACCTGTCAGTTTTGATTTGGAGTGTATGTTAAGCAGGCCTGAGTATGGGAATCCTGCTGTCTCAGAAATGTAGGAATGAGGAAGTAGGATAGTTAACAGTATGAGGTCAATCTCAGGTGAGTGCAGAAACTTTTTTTATTTTATATATTTAAATTTTATTGCATTGATTTTGACATTATTTGAATTTCGAATATATGTTCAGATTTTCACCGATAGCTATTAATTTACTTTGCTGTTGTGTTTGCTGCTGATCTTACATGATGACCATTAATTTGCTCCCACAACTGGGATATTAAAGGGATAGTATCTCAAGGGCAGACATTACCAATGTCTCTGTGACCATACATACTACAGTTCGTATTGACCAATGATCCATAGACTATTATTATTATTATATTGACGTGTTAGGATCTAGCCCAATCCTCTGTATGGGCGACAAAATAGTAGCTTCGATTTTCAGAAAATAAAGTAATTAAAAAAAAATTTAAACACTAGTTCAGTGTGTGAATTGTCATGCTATATAATACCCGAACTGTAAGGTTTGTGCGGTCTTGTTTCAGCACTGCCAAAGAGAGACTATTTTCTCAAGTTTCAATGGAGCATAAACTCAAGAGGGCTGAATGAATAGAAAGACATTTTCATGCCAAGTCTGCCAAGTTTTGAAAGCAGCACCCCTCTTGTGTTGTTCCAAAACTCGACAAGCTATTCTCTTTGGTCCAGCTTGGATTCACCTCATTTCATGTCAACAAGGCTCTTAAAGCATAGAACGGAGGTGTAAGGAGAGAAAAAAATAGACTTGTCCTGACTGGCAGTTGATGTACTTCTTCCCGAAGACAGGAAAGAGAAAGAAAATTAGGTTTCTATTGAAAAATAAATATAGTTAGACTTTGAACAATCAAAATCTCATGCTACAGTAAGCATTGATTTATTGCTGCAATAATATATATATATATATATATATATATATATATATATATATATATATATATATATATATATATATATATATATATATATATATATATATATATATATATATATATATATATATATATATATATATATATATATATATATATATATATATATATATATATATATATATATATAAATATAAATATATATATATATATATATATATATATATATATATATATATATATATATATATATATATATATATATATATATATATATATATATATATATATATATATATATATATATATATATATATATATATATATATATATATATATATATATATATATATATATATATATATATATATATATATATATATATATATATATTTATATATATATATATATATATATATATATATATATATATATATATATATATATATATATATATATATATATATAAATATATATATATATATATATATATATATATATATATATATATATATATATATATATATATATATATATATATATATATATATATATATATATATATATATATATATATATATATATATATATATATATATATATATATATATATATATATATATATATATATATATATATATATATATATATATATATATATATATATATATATATATATATATATATATATATATATAAATAAAATGAAAGCTGTGTGGGGGGTTGTGTTCCATTTGTCTATGTATGAACAGAAGATGCTGGGTCATTATTCCTTCAACATTCATTGTTCTTTGGCTGTCAGCGTTAAATGCACAAGGTTGGCCTTGTGGTATAATCAATCACACACAAATGGTGGTCTATTGGGTGCGGATGTATACATGGGAAGATTTATGTCAGGGATAGGTGGCCAGCGTGAGTTTCTTTCACCTTAGCATCTTGCCGGCAAGTACTTTTGACCACTCCAAAGACATCTCCCCACTTAGACAAGGCTCCAGGTACCATGTCTGAAAGCTCTACCAAAGCACAAAGAAATGTATTCTCCCACATCATTGCTGATTTTCTAAACAGAACATTTCTTATAGAAAAATAGTTATCCAATTGTCTGCTTCTCGTACTAACTTGATATTAATAAATTACAGCCATCTTGGGTTCCAGGAAACTGTTGAGTTTCATTGTCATTCAGATGAATAGGATGCCATGATTGCCTTCATTATAGACCATTTGAACATTATATATAAATTACACTTAATTCAGATCATTTAACTACCATATTCAAAATGTCCTTACTTTGGGCTGCCGGTATCCCCAATTTGACGCTTTCATTGACCTATAACAGCGAGTGTAGAAAAAGCACTGTAGTATAGACAAGTAAAATACCTATTTATTTCAGTACACTTCCACATGAAGTAAATATTTCAGAGTTTTCTTAATTCACAAATTTGAGTACACTAGTTTTTCCATATTGATTGTATTAAAATTGCCATATGTTTAGGTCTGATTATGCATATGTGTAGCTGCATAAATTATCACTGTGCAAAGATTTGTTTCTATGATGAATCAAGGAAGATTAAGGTTAAAGCGCACAACCCTCCACCTATAGCACAAAATCACACCAGCACAACAGCATGGAGAGCTTCAGGATACAAGAGTCCCCTCAGGGAACTCTCAAAACTATGCTAATGTATGCCAGTCCAACAATTTCGACCAATACCGTATTCACTTGCTTGACTGCCTCTGCCTGCTTATTTCCCAAGGTTAAAAAGTAATTAGGAGTAAGATATCTACTTCTTTGTGAATAATTCTCCATAGGATGAAAGAAAAATCAATATCTGGACCAAATAATGTGGCAGATGCAGCAAAATCCATCAGATGCAACAATTTCTGGAGTTGTGTTGTATATTTTGAATGCTATCAGCATCTATGTCAAAGGCATTTGAATGTGTAGTAGTAATTGTATTTGTAGATGCTTGAAAGTTTTCTCAGGCTGTTTTACTTTTTGACATGCACTCAATGTACAGTAGAGGATTTCCAAAATGAATAAAATAATGTCATATGGCATACAGAGGGACAAACAACCATGGCACTCACAATCATACCACCACCAGCGGGAATCAAGCCCGTGCCTGCCGGATCAAAGTCAGGCAGGTGAACCACTAAACCATGAGGTGGTATGGGAAATTGTATTATTAATAAAATCAGATTCATGTTTAATTCTTAAACCTATGTTTAAATGCCTAATTATACCCTGAAGAACTCTCAATGATGTCGGGCAAATCATTTTACTTCCACCCCACCAGAATTTCAGTTGACCTGTGTCAGGTTCATTAATAATTACCTTCGTCCGTAATTATCAATAACTGCAGGAAGACATCTTATTCAATTATTGACATTTAATTAAATAGAAATGGATACAACAGATAGCCTCCGGAGGGAGAGTTACAGCAAGCGTCACCGTACGACTTCCGAACGTCTCTCCGAATAGACATTTTCGTCCTATTCTTATGGTCACAAGTTACAGAGTTGTTGATCATTCCATCACGTATGAGTAAAAACAACATCTGGGACTACAATAACAATCAAGGTATTTTACTAATAACAAAAACAGGGACTAGACCTAACAACATTTAGATTAGAGTAATTATACAACCTCCTTGACCTAAGAATCATATAATATAATCATAATCATATAATCGTTACATACAGAAAAACCCGAAGTGTACGGTTACATAACGATAACAATATTCTTGTTATTGTCCGAATAGCCCTGTCCTCGTCACCAAGGGCCCACCAAATCTCAAGGACCCAGATTGGGTGGATTGTTTGTATAACCATCCTGGAACAGGCTGTCTAGGTTAAAGATGACTTGGTGTGACCTCAAGACTTTTGAAAAACAGAAAGAGAATGATTTAACAAAGTAATGAATTAATACAAAGAAAAGAAAGAGATTGATTTAATAAAGAAATGAATTAATATAACTATTATAATAATAAAACAGAATAAACCCAACATTCCCCCGTTTTTATAATATGTATGTTATTAGTCATTTCTTAGTAATCACTAAATGGAAATGTCGGTGACTGCGATTTTATCCGCCTACTCCTTACTCCCATGGCTGGTCTGAAAGAGAAAAAACATAATTATATTCGTCCAATTGGTCCTCGGATTTACCGTACTCCTGGACCTCACTGCTTTCCCCAAACCGTCCCATAAGATACAACTCATGTACTTTAGAATTTGTAGGGGCAATTTCAGTAGTTATAAGTCGGCTTAGCAAGGAGCGCAAACAGGGGATACTACATCACCCACACAATGTTAGGATAGCGGTAATTGTGCCTATAGTCCAAATCTTTAGATTTTCCAAAGGTCTTATCCCACCAATCTGACAATGCGGACGTATCTACTCCAGAGTGCTCTTGCATATTGCGGTTCAGTGTTTGCAGGCCAGTAATGGCCCTGGTGAGAGATCCACTGGGTGACGCGTTGTTCGGTATGAAGGTGCAACATTGTTTTCCAAACATTGCACACACGCCCCCTGTTTCAAGGATCATATCCACCGCTATGCGATTCTGGAACGCCATCAGACTGGTAGCTGCCAGTTGTTCCTTCATGGCCACAAATCCCTGTTCAGTATAATTTCCAAGTTTTGAACATTGTAATGTAAGTAATTTATTCTATCCACATTTTTGTTTGGGGTGATTAGAAGGAAGATAGACTCCCAACCTGCTGCGATCTGATTAGCCAGCTTATACTCATCTGGTACGCCCCGGGGGATGCCAATCGCATCAATGTATGTTGGATCTCCTTCCCTCCATGCCTCTCGACGATGTCGGGAGGGTCGACCCTTCACCTCCGAATTATGAGCCGCCAATTGTATCTCCTCCACTGTGGATGGAAAAACAGACACCGGTAAGAGCAGTGAGACCAAAGTACCTAGTCCTGCCGCGTTTCGGCAGGAGTCGTATAATTTATCTACCACCCCGCCACCATAGGCCAGAACGTGGTATCAGGGGTGTAGTTTGTTTTAGAACTCCGGTACACCACGTCTCATTTATCGCCCCCAGCTTCAGACCATGCCCTGTAAGGTTTAAGCAGGTAAAATGATTAAACAGTGGAAAAATTGACTTCCTATTTACCGCGTAACAGGATAAACACTGCTTCAATATTTTTTCTTGCCAAGTAGGACACGTTTTTTCATTTGTAAAAACACTTTTCCCCAAATGAATGGTGATTGAGGGAGTTGTTAGATCCCATCGTATTTTCCCTTGTCTGGTAGGTTATCCTAATCCTTTGTAAGATGGTTTAGTCTCAATTGAAACCATATGGAGACGTCAAACCCAATATAAAAGAGTTCCCTATAGTTTTATGGTATTGCTTGCTGAGCAATAATCTTTTCAATTAATATTGGTGTTTCCCGTATCTTATTAAGTCAGAAAGTTTATCTTACCCGTCCCCTCAATGTTTCAATTGAGACCACCCTTTTACCAAAGTAGCTCCACATAGTGCTTGCCTTCTTTACACTCCATTAACAGCGCCCAATTATCCCCCGTTTGGGAAATCCCTGTTTCAGAAATAAATTTCACAGGTTAATATGTCAGTCCAAGCTTTCCAATCTTGACCAATTTCTGCAACAAGGCTTTTCCCAATCTTTAATTTTTTGCTGTTAATGTACCACACATATTTCCCACCATCTCTTTTTGTATGGCAACCGGGACGTCGCCGAGTCCAAATATATATTTTCAATGTGGAAATTTGATTTAGTAGGTAATGTTAATTAAATGTAAATGTGTATGTTTCTCGGTTTACCCTCCCGTAAGAAGGTGTATCCTCAATTGAAACGCCTCCGCCTTTTTCTCCAACTGGAGAAAACAACCCTACTGTGGAAAGGAATAGAATCACAATCATCATTAATCTCATTGCCCCAAAAGCAATAATTGTTTTCAACATGACTTTTTGTCTTTGTTTAGGGAGTTTTCCTCTTGAAACGTTTCAATTTAGACAACCTTCTTACTGTGGGAAAGGTGCATCCGTGTCCCCTTTCAGTAACAAGGACCCTCCCACTTTGCGTTGCTCCGATGTTTCTTCTTTTATGCTGCTTATCAGCATCCAGTCTTCAAGAATCACCGTCGCTTCGTCCGTTTCCTGTTGAGAAGCAAAATCTCCCTCTGATAGTCTAAATTTGGTGTGTGCGTTTTTTTTTTTTTTTCTCTGATAGATTCGCCTCATCATCCAATTGTCATTGTGTGGTGAATAATAACAATTTGTAAGGTCTACCAAACAGGACTTCATATAAGGTCCGCCAATTGTGGATGGTAGACAACTATTATATTAACAAAATGGGAGCCATTATCACTATAAATAGTTTCTGGAATTCCATATCGTGGAATGATATCCATATGATCTAATAAAAATAAAATAAAATCTATATGTATTTTTTGAAATGGATATGTGGGTATGCATATAGATTTAAACCCTAAGCCTTGTAGTGCCGTTGTAGCAAGGCCACCTCCCCCTTGTCGAGACATAGGTCTTCCCTTGACTCAAGCCCAAATTATTTTCTTTTATTGATAGATTATGTCTCGGTGGTCTGCCAATCAAAAAACACAAAAAGACAAACTATCATTCACGCTCACACTCATAAAAAGAAGAATTTAGTGTGTTCAACCAGTCTAGCATCCATAATTTCATTTTGTGGGAGTAAACTGGAGTACCCGGAGAAAATCCACAAATTCTCGAGGACGCCATGAATACCCCACATTCCGGAAGGTCTGGATCCACCCCGCATTCATTAGTAGATCCTTTAATATACACACCCCCACTCTAGTATTTTAACCGTTTGTAAAAAATTACCTTCAAGTTTCACACAAAGTTATATCCTTTTTAATGCTATCAGTTTACCTGTTTGTTCCCCGAATTGAGGTGGGAATAGTTTCACATCTAAAGTTTTTATTTTTTACAGCCGCCATGACCTAATGGCCCCCTATCATGTTTTTGGAAAATCCCAATTCCCTCTAATAGCATGCCAATCACCTTTTAATGCGGCCATCCAATTTTGTTTCTACTTGTTTCAGGTGATAAGATAATCTCCCCCATTTGTAAAACAAATTCATTCACGCCTAATTTATACAACATGACGCCTATGGCCTTTATTACGTCGCCTTGACTCCAAATTCTATGAACCAAGATAACACGCCGAATTTGTAAGCGAATTTCCCCCATCCCATTTTGTTCATAGACAACCCATCTACCTAAAGCGTCACTTGTTTCAAAACATGAAAGGCCCCACTAGAATTCGTGCATCCAGCGCCAAATAGAGCCTATTTACACATTTGTCTCAAACTTGTTTTAGATATGGGGTCCCCAATTTCCCAAAATTTCCCAGAATTAATGTACTACCACATCCTGTCAAAAACCCAAAACGACTAACATAACCTGTTTCTAAGCCAGATTCTGGAATTTGGAGAATTTCTCCTTTCCCTCCCTTATCTAAGCTTGTTATTGTCACTCGTTATCACTGTAACATTCAGGCGTATTAACCCCATCGTTGCTAAAGTTCTAACCAATTTGCATGCCCTTAAAGCCGTAAAAGCAACGTTATTTGGTTGTATCAATTGACCAATGCTTATCCAATCCGTAATATCCTTAAAGTCATCAATATGACCTGTGACAAAGCATATTTCCTCCTGCCAGGACAACAGACAATGTTCTTTCAAGTGCACTTTGAAAAACATTCCATGTTACTCCATTCTTAGGGAAAATATGCTCATCCTAAACCAATTATTTTATTTACAATTCACCTAATTATTTGGATGAATGCCATGAATTTTATCATGCCACTATTGCATTGTAAATTTCCCATCTGATGTCGTTAATCAGCCAAATAATTCAATACCTACTATACTTTGTAAATCACCTCATATGATGTTTACTTAAGACACGAGTCATTTCCCATAGCCTGTTACCAAAACAAAAATCTACAACAATTTAATGAGACAAATCAACCTTTTGTTAGACAATTCCTAATTACAAACTTTAATGTTTTAAAAACCTTATCGTCACCAATATACCATAATATTGTAAATTTTGTCATCCTGGCCTTTTTTTCTTTTAAACAGCCAACCTCCCTCCTGGATTAAAGTATTTTGAATAATCAAAAAATTCTGAAATAGTATTAATATTATTTTATCCTCCAAAAGCTAGTTTCCTTTAACTAAGAGCCCTTTGAAATCCACAATTGCTCAAAAATGACTATTTTGGTCTATTTCCCAAATCCAAAGCTTTTTACCAAATCAACCTTTTACTGAACAGATTTTCTATCTTCTTAATACATTTCATTTTAAAACCCAAAATATCAATTCGAAAGCATTCGCATAACCTTGCATTTCTTGCAGCCCATGTATTGTTCTTATTCTGAAAAGTCCAAACAGAAAACGCAATTAGCCGTTAACTATGACCTCCACTCTTGCTGCGAAAACAGCATTGTTATCTTATGTTTACAAACCAGCTTTTTCCCTGTGCCCAAATACAACGCTTTTTAGAGAAGACAACCATTAAAACGTCAAATTAACCCCTCTTCCGATATTCAACTACATAACAATATTTTTCCAAGACCCCATATATCCAGAATATGTATGCTGCAAGCACAACAATATGGCAAAAACCCATTTTCTGCCCTCAAGTTTGCTTCAGCACCCCCAAGGCCAATTATTATTATTATAATGTCTTCACGGAAGGGATCACAAAATTTTAGTCGTTTACACGGTCCGAACGCTCCCGAAAGCCCAACACAGTTAAATCGTCTGCCCCGCGGCCCACATGTTTCACTCCCATCTAATCAGCAGCCGCTGCACCAGAAACGCTTCCCCCGCAGTTGACACATTTTTTGGCAAGTCTAGAGCATAATAAAAACACAGGTGACATTCCCTGCTAAAATTTAAATGATCATTTTGTATATATTCTTTTGTCTTTTTAAACACCATCTTCCCGTTAGCGGACGGGATCAAAAACCAAGCTGCAATAAGCCATCACATTGCTGTAAATTGACAGTACATATAGGTTATATTAACAAAGCACCACCAGCACTTGGAAATAACCATTCTAATTGTTGTTATACAAGCCCAAGCATCACAAAAAACCCAATTTAATTGTAATCACAAAACGTCATACCTGGATTAACCAAATCAAATACCAGTGTCCCCATTAATTTTCTAGCTCCCTTTATTTTTGTTAAACTTCCTCCGCGCCCGTCACCTATCTCGGTAAATATTTTCCCCGTCAGCCGAGGAGGCCCCGCTATTTTTTCCTTACCAAACAGTACTTTCCCGCCGCCACGGTCTTAAATATATCCCCGTTATCCGAGGGAGCCCCCACTATTTTCCCAAAATAGTATTTTTTAACTTCTCCCCGGCCTTATTTCGCCATTAGTGTCTGTGGAACAAGCTGTTACACTTTTATCCACTCACATATTATTTATATATGTATATTACCTCTATGCATTAGTGCATATATTATCCTGTATTTTATGCATTTTAAGCTGGCCAGCAAACCCATATTTATTTATCCATAAATATAGCTGTGTAATATTTTTAAAGCGCTTTGTCTTACCAATTTTTTTTTCAAATCCCTACAAGTTAGACGTATTTTTTGGAACGTCATCCAAACCCGCCTTACAACACGTGTTTCCCATATTTTACTTTTTTGTAGTGAGTTCGTGTGCCTCACAGAGTTAACTTTATTATATCTATTTTTATTATTATCACTCCTTCGACTGTATTTCCTAGGCTTATCTTAATTTTACTGCAGAAACCACACAAACAACATACAACGTATATTCGTGCCTACCCTTCAGACACAGGACACTCCCCGGCCCCAATATTGTACCTCTAGTACAATACATTCGTGCCTACCCCTGAGACACAGGACACTTTCCAGCAAAGTGCCCCACCGTACCTGCCATTGACTAGTATAAACACAGGGTTTTATCGCCGTCACCCAGGACGCGAAACCAGCCCAACAATGGGCCTCACATACAATGTCCCTTTAACGCATTTGTAAACACCTTCACAACATGCAGACATTAATGTGGACTTACCCGAGATCCATCAGATGTCTCCCTCCAGCAGGAAAAGTCTTCAACCGCCGAGAATCCAGGCGCCCCCGTCGAAAAACTCCGGCCCACCAAGGGTTTTGAAGACGCCGTGCGCACGGTCACTTACCAGATGTCGAACAGCAGCGCCTGGGTTCTCGCTCCGGTATATTGACCTCCATGGCTCGAAGGACCAAAATGTCAGGTTCATTAATAATTACCTTCGTCCGTAATTATCAATAACTGCAGGAAGACATCTTATTCAATTATTGACATTTAATTAAATAGAAATGGATACAACAGATAGCCTCCGGAGGGAGAGTTACAGCAAGCGTCACCGTACGACTTCCGAACGTCTCTCCGAATAGACATTTTCGTCCTATTCTTATGGTCACAAGTTACAGAGTTGTTGATCATTCCATCACGTATGAGTAAAAACAACATCTGGGACTACAATAACAATCAAGGTATTTTACTAATAACAAAAACAGGGACTAGACCTAACAACATTTAGATTAGAGTAATTATACAACCTCCTTGACCTAAGAATCATATAATATAATCATAATCATATAATCGTTACATACAGAAAAACCCGAAGTGTACGGTTACATAACGATAACAATATTCTTGTTATTGTCCGAATAGCCCTGTCCTCGTCACCAAGGGCCCACCAAATCTCAAGGACCCAGATTGGGTGGATTGTTTGTATAACCATCCTGGAACAGGCTGTCTAGGTTAAAGATGACTTGGTGTGACCTCAAGACTTTTGAAAAACAGAAAGAGAATGATTTAACAAAGTAATGAATTAATACAAAGAAAAGAAAGAGATTGATTTAATAAAGAAATGAATTAATATAACTATTATAATAATAAAACAGAATAAACCCAACAACCTGCCAAGTTTTTTAAGTTTTAATTTCTTTTTTTTTACTTAAATTTCAAGGTGTGTGGATTGGCATATGCTCCCTAACTGATGATTTACATCAATGCAAACTGCCATTTCAAACACGGAATTAGTTTTGACTGATGTCTTAGCGTATGTGGCTTTGAATAATACTGAATAATTTTAGTTTACTGTGGCAATCCTATTTCAATATTCCTCTGATGTGCACATTTCATGACATGTGAACATTTTCTTTTATCATGACTCCCTTGATCAGAGAATTTGTGTGTTAAATCCTGTCATTTCAATCTCTAACTTAAGACTCAAGCCCTCTAATATTGGATTATTAATGATGCCGTAATGATGCTTATAAACATGGTGGATGTATACAAACCAGAGAAAAGTTAGGTAGAAATGATTTTTAAAATAAAGAAAGAAGTATATGCATAATTTATCCATTAAAAAAGTACAATATTGATGACAAAATAACTTTTTTTTTGCCCAAATACCTAATTCTCGGCAGTCTTTCTGTGGAAACAAGAAGCACCTGACTGCAATTCACTGTTCTCTGTGGAATACCAGTTATACTATTGATTGTATCAAAAAAGGTTGGATGACTCTAGTAACTACAGAAAAGATTTGTGGTTTATTGCACACTTTAACTACTGATTACAATGACCTATTTAATCCTTCAGGTATTTGAAACACCTATTAAGTTCACTGTCACTCGTCTCCATGATGTGATACAAAATCTATCCTTTGACAAATGCCCTATTAATCACAGCACTTACTATACATAACATTATCCCAGTGAACATTCTGCATATTTTATGTGAAAAATCTATGCTTAAAATTGTGATTTTTTTCTTCTTCCTCATCCATTTACAACATTTTTAAAACGATTGGTCATGAGGTAAATCACATCTTTTTTCTCGTCACCTGACAATCCAGCTATCCTGACATAATATGGAAAGTTCCAACTTATTCTTTCTAAATAATTATCACATTTAGGGAATATCAATTACTAATTGAAATTAATCATTCACTCAATTTGTGGGGTTTGTATTGCAACCATAAAACAACTCAACATCCCTAAATTATGTGCAGAGCAATTAATTCAGCCTCAGCCAAATGTAAATTACAAAGCACAGCAGTAATTCCTCTCACACCTGGTGGACATTCTGTTGAGTAATTATTTGTTTCGATTGGCTCTTTGCCCAAGATTTGGAAGTGGGTCACTGTTTTCTTTATAACAAGAAAGGCAGTGTACAATGTTGTGTTTTTTTTCTTCTTCCATGCAATGATCCAAACGTGCTGTTAGTCACCAAAGATTTCTTGGTACAAACGTTGAGCTTGGATTGCATTATTTGTTTAAAATTTAAGTGCAAGTAACAATTTCAAAGCTGAACAATCCCACACAATTTTGTCTTACATAACATTTAACTGAAGTACAGTGGCATGTAAGGCCATACAATGTTTTCACGATAAGCAAAAAAAAAATAAGTTTGAATAATATTAATAATAATGAATTGGATATACGTCTTGAGCTTTTCAAGACATTCAAATATATTTTACGTAGCATTATTCTTACACTCCACAAATGCTGGCAAGCACTATCATAGCAGTCCGTCCCTCAGGAACAGACTGACAGAAGCAAGGCAGCCAATTTGCACCATTGGCTCGTAAACCGTAATCAACCACTCGATCTCAAAGTACTTTCTCGTACACAAGTAGGGTTTAGTATCTTCCCCATGAATACAACAACACTGGGCACAAGGGAGAGCTGAATTCGGAATGTCGATCCTTTAATCAATGGACCATCAGCTCAGACACCTCAACCACCATTACCTATAGTTCTAAATGTAAAACTTTAATAATAATTAATATAAATCTGTTTTCAGGTTACTAACTATTCTAACCTATTAGTGGTAATAAACAAGAACACTAAAACAATTAAAGAAACAAATAGAGGATTACTCTGTTTCATACAACTAGTAGGTATAATTCAATATACTGGAAAAGTGCTTTTTGAAAGGACTTACCTTCAAGTAAACCTCTACCGGAGTCGAGTTTGTAGGTATTTTGTGTTTTTTACTGGGGGAATGCCTTTAAAGTAATTGTTGTTGTCATCGTCGTCCTTCAGCACACGTCATGCAGCACACTCGTGTCTGTTTCTCTATTGTGATGGCTTCATAAAGGGTATGCAATTGTCACAACTAAAATGAAGGGGGAAAATAAACAAAAGTGCCTTGTAAAGATACGCATCCTCCAGTGGAGCCTTCCACATCATCCAATGAGCTATAGCCAGCCACTAATCTATGAGGACAACTTATCGCTGCTAAGGTCAAAATGATTTAAGGGACTTTTCGGGATGATTTCTGAAGAAACTCTATACTGTAATGATAGTTTTGGAGAAAAGCTTTTCTCAGCGGTATTCAGTATGGATTTAATAGTCCAGGTCTGCACCACTAATAATGGGGAGTGGGTCAAATGAGGTCTGCCATACTTGACCAATCATAGATGTGAAATGGTCACCCTCAATAGCTCATTTTGAGCTGCTATAGTGTGTAAAGCAAAGAAAGCAGAAACTGTTTAAGGTCAAGAAAAGATGGAAAAAACGATTGGCCTAACGACAGTATAAAGCCTGGGGTTGTCATAGAAATTTAGTGTAAATAACAATTAAAAAAATATCTTGTCACTGTGGCATTGTGTGAGAATTATATTATTATACTAAAGAGTAATATTATATATAACTTGCAGGCCCGGCCAAACTATGAAATGTGTGATTTATAGTTTGAAAAATACTGTAAAAACGATGTTTTTCAGGTTCTAAGGCTTGCCCCTGAATCTGAACTTTTGTCGCTAAACTTTGCTAAGGCTTCAGGCAGTTGAAATTGTTTCCCACTAGTTAGATATTTAGATGATATCTGTCTATAAATTTCACTTAGTCTTGGAATGCAGTGCAGCCCATCTTCCTTGGGCATTCTGTATCATGCCATGCCATTGCTAACTAAAATAGATAACACCAATATAGATTTTTATATTACAAAATCGAAGACTTCATGAAAGACTTCATATTTTTCTGAATTTTCCGGAAATACAACAACTGAACTATTTCTTGAGTTTTATTAATGATGAAGGAGTTTTAGGGTCTTTTGCAGGCTGTATCTATGTCACATTTTTGTCCCGTCCAATCAAATGAAAATTGGCAATCATCTCGTCATCCAAGAGATGTTTTTAGAACATCATCTTTATCTAGCTCTTTTTATATCATATTTACATAGGTCATGAAAATAATCTCGTCAAAATGTTTTCTTCATCGTTTACAAAGCGCTGTGTTTCAGCTTTGTGTTTTTATGTAGCCAACATTAACCGAGCTATTTCATTCCAGTTAAATTGTGTTCAAGCTCCTAGGTAATGTTACCAATAAACAGTAACATGTGACATCTGTTTATCTACTCCCCTGCTGATGTTAGTTAATGTCTTTACCATTTGACGTCATTGGACTTTGTATTTATTTAATAATAAATAGTTATCAGTTCTACTAAACCTTCAGATACAAATGATAGTGGTATTCATGTATATTTAGCCACTCACTTTGAAAAGGATGGTAACCACACTTGCAAAACACAGAAGCTGTTTCGTAACGTGGGAGAGTGCATTGGCTGATGTTCTCTTTGAACTGCTCTGCTCAAGTCATTCCCTAGCATTAGATGGCACCAGCTCCCAGCTCACATTGTTTAAACCTGCCACTGAAAGTTGGGATGCCAGCTTTAGGCATGTCAGGCCTCTGGGCATTGGGCTTGGGTTTCCCCAAACCTCTTGTTTAAGGATTAGCTTTCACTCTGGTCATTGGGTACGTAGAGCCTTTGTCTCCCCTCTAATGTATTGCACTATTCTTTTGTTTATTCCTGTTTGGTGAAATTTAGCCAAAATGTCTGGTATTTACTTTATACAGGCCTTCACTGTGTTGCTTTAACCTCCCTTTTACGCTTCCCTCTTTACTGTCTTCTTTCTCCTTCACTTCCTCTCTACCCCAGTCATGTGTTGATTAGCCTCAGCAATGTTTTTTTCTTTTTTTCCGAATGAAGGAAGAGGGATTACGCTAAGCTCTAACTCGGGCAAACCAGCCTTATCTTGCCTGTAGCAGCTCCATGCACCAGAGAAAAAGAGCCTGAAAGAGAGTGCAGCTACAGGCTAGGATAGAACAGTGGAGGTGAAAACAGGCAGAGAATAACCAGTGAAAAGTAACCCCTCCTTTAGTATTTGGTATGTTTCCTCACATTCATTGTTTTTTGTTTTTTTTTGTTATTTTCAAATACATCTGAACAGACAAAATAAAATAACTAAAATGTGATTTTTTTTTCTTAAGAAGCAATGGAAACTGCATAGCCTCCCAAAAGAATTCTTTTCAGATGTATTGTGTCATGTTGCCCACGTGAGGCCATTCTTAATTCAAACCTACATTTTGATGGTCATGTCAGATCTGAGATTTGAGAAAAACTTGGTCTGCAGTCCCAAATAGTTTTACCAGCTCAGTGATTTCTGGTTTGCGGCAAGTATTGGTTGCGGTCTTGAGGAAAACTCAAATGTCACATTTGAAAAATCAGGTGTTTTGCGTTATGACTGTTCTTGTTTTTTTTTAATTTTTAGCTATGTTTCACATGTGTATTCTTTTTGTCTTTTCTTTGTTTGTGATTGGGGTAATATGTTGTCCGTGTTGGCTGAGTATATAAATGCAGAATGTATTTCTTTCTTTTCTTCCATAACTCATAAAACACTGCAAATAACTAAAATACTCTGTCAGATGCGGTGGCACAGCACCCTGTTTTGCAGGTTTAAAAAATAAATAAAAAAATAAAAACATTGAAAATGTTCCCCTTGCATTTGATATGAATTGCCCTTTCCAATTGTTCAATTGCAGTTGCATTGTAGACATTTATGGTTGTACTAATAAATTCCCAGTCAGTGATTCATTTCCTGACAGAAAGCTTCCTAGTATATTCCGTTTTTTCAACAATGGGGTCTGCCGCAGAAGGGAACAAGGGTCCACTGTAAACAGGCTGCTGGCCTATTCACCTGCCCTAATTACCCTTACCCTGTGGGAGTCCAAGCTCCTGGGAAAGACTTGCGCTCTGGGGGATAGGACACTGAACTTGGATATCAACGCTATGGTATTGCAGACAGGTATTTGCTGGAAAACCAACGGGTTTACATTGAAAAAAAGTGAAACAATACAATAAAGTTGTATTCTAAAGGGCTTTCACATGCAACACATAAACTGATGGTGCCTGTGTTAACTGAAGGTTCCAAGTTATCATTGATAAAGCACAGTTAACCTGGAATATGTTGCTAGGGCACCAGTTTAGGACTTCATAGCAAAAGGGGGAAAAAAGCAAAGATTTGTAGCAGCGACATAGATGAAAGTGCGTGCCGGCCTGCCTCATGATCACTGTCTTCTGAGTAAGCGTGGAAAAACCACAGTGAGTTTGTCTTGGCATTAACAAGGTGTCTTGTATTGCCTTAAGCTTATCACCATAAAGGAAAAATCATTTAAAAAAATATATACTCTTCTCTAATAATCTTTTTTTTTATTTTTACTTGAGCCAATATCTAGTAAAAAAGCAATTTTTGCAATTGTCTTATTTCATTGTTTTTTAAAAGCCTAAGTAAAGACAGATTTTAAAACGAACCTTGCTCGTTATTAGATTTTGTCTGTGTCTGTTGTTGGAAAGGCAAAGTAATAGGCAACAGAGCTTCTTTCTTCACTGTTCCTCCTGATCCTATCATTCCATTTCTTGGACGTGCAGATGAAAGACTTGTCTGTAACTGGAGAGGACACAGCAAGTGGACGTAATGAGATTGTAAAAAGGGAATGCAAGAGAATGTTTTAGCAGTAGGTATGGGTGAGTGAAAGAAAGAAAATATCTTTTGATTTCCTCAAATTAAGAGAAGAAAAACAGTCCTGGCCCACTCCTTCTATAACTGGCCTATTTGATTGACACTGACGCAATGTGAGGCTTTTGGCTGTAATAACTTGCTTTTGTGAGGAGAACTCAGCGCTTTGTCTTGCTTGTTGGTGAGGCCCGGGGTCCTCGGATCAGCCTTGACTTATTATGACTGGCTTTTGTCCTTCAGGATCAGTGGGAAACTTGACTTGCCCTTTGGTCTACCGTCAAAATAGGGCCCCCATACTGGGGCTGTTCCCAAGCATTGGAATGATGGAATGACAGAATAGGACAAGGCCAAATTTTGCACTGGCCTATTATGTTGCAAGATGCTTATCAAATATGAGGGTTATCTGTACTTTCACTATTTATTTAAAAATAAAATGGTGCTGCAATCTTAAATGGCTCATTACCAGTTGTTCAACATGACTCACCATTGAGCGCCCAATATGAACCCATGCTTGAGCCGCAGGGATTGAGCTGATATTTGCCATTTATGATTGAGAACATTAAACAACTTACATTCTGTGAGTTTATATTTAATTTTATTATAAGCATGGATTTGTCCCAATGCATGCTAGGCCATGGTCTGAAACAGGCAGTGCCAAAATTCTTAAATATAGAAAATGATTGATGATTACTAACAAAAAAAGTGGTTTAGGTAATATTTATGTCAGCTTTCCCTGATCCAGAGTACGGTCCTCAGCCCAATTACACTGTGAAACCTGCCCAAAATACGGCCACGTGTTTAAGATAAGATATTTATTTTATATAAGTCTATGTATATGTTGTACATGCATGTACATTGTTATCTTAAGCTTGTTGGAACATTTTCAACACCTATATGATGAAATGTACATGTACACAGGCTCAAAACATGGTTGACTTTGAAAGAGACATGAGATGAAAAGCAAAGAGCTTCTTCTAACTTTGCGCTCTTCTACCAAACCACCTTCATCTAATTTCCTTTCAGCTGTTTTCACATCCCATCAAACTAAACGTTAAGCTGTAATTACCTTTGAAGTGAGTCAAGTATCAAGTGGGAAATGGCAAAGTTACAGGGACAAACAAAGAAGCTCGAACGAAGACAGGTGTTCCCTCCTGGGCCAGACTGAAATGAACATGGAAATGAATGTCTAAAACGCTTTCAGCAGGTAGTGGGGCGAAAAAGAGGGAGCGGGTGGAGGAGGCAATGTAGAGGTAATTATTCCACAACTCCTTCACCTGTGACAAGAGGTGGCCAGTGGGGAATGGCGTAGGGGGAGTTGATTGTCACGTCCTAGAAAGCAACTGGGCGAAACCTCTTCTACTAACCTCCACAATGATTGGATAAGCCCTTCAGCTGTCGATTTCTTACTTTCTTACATATGCATTTACATTTACTTTTGCCACTACATTCGTTTCATTTGACTCATGCATACTCGTGCACCAATAAACAGCCTTGCAGCAATCCAATGGTAAAATTAATTAAAAGGAAGGAAAATTAAGTGTTTAACTTGGTGGTTATAATTATTTCAACATCTCGCCCCCCTTTTTAATAGCCTCGGAAATGTTTCTCAACTCACAACTGAAGTCGCTCTGAGGTAGATAAGACACAAAGCACAGTTGCACGTTAACGTTATCTTGAATAAATACTCTTCAGTGTAATGTAAGGGTTTTGAAGGAATGTGAAAAGGAGTAGAGGAGAAAAACGTTTTTTTAAAGAGAGATACATTCCAGTTCAAGCATTGATGTCAGTCATTAAATTAGATACATACCTGGCTTAAGTTGCACTCAATTAAAAAAAGAAAATGAAAAAAATATGGAGTCAAATTAATACAGAAATCTGAACAACCACTATTGATTGGATAACCTACTCACCAACTGATAGATAGATGCACTTATGACAATGGTCATGAGTAACCAATATTCCCAGCACACCTGAAAATGAATACACACTGGTCAGTCACAATGCTAAAAACATTATGATATTAATATTATTACACTTGTTCAAGCATAACATCTAATGTTAACATCAACAAATTCACAGTTAACTTGTAATTTATATAATGGATTCACTCACTATTATTTATTACTATAGCCAATTGTATTATTGAAGATAATACATCGGAATTTTGTTACTTAAAAATAAGTAGTAACAACAAATACACTTTTCCAAATTACCATACTTTTTTCCACTATTCAAGTTGGAAGTCTAGGCAGAATTATCAAGTCAGGTTTAACAGTTTACAGTGCCTAAAGAGAGGACATTCATCCAATGATGAATTTAATCAACAAATGGAATATGGGAATGCGTTTTGATGCCAGAGACTCAAGTATTGGGGGTGTTTTTCATCTACCAGTACAAAACCTTCAGTTTTTTTAATAACTTGAGTGGATTTGTACTTAAATTGTCACAAGAAGAAATTAAATTCATTTTCTCAGTCGCTGCTCAGCAGGCCTACTCAACAATATACTAAGTCATTTCTTATGCCATAAGTTGCTGAATGTTGAGTAGTGTTGATCAGCAGTTACATTTCAAGACAAATGATTTCACAGTATAACCGAAAGAGAAACATTTGTAGCTCAGGGTTACCTATATGCTCAACAAATGTGATGGCTAGTGAGTGACCAGCAAACATAATCTCAGCCCTTCACAGTAGAAATGAAGTTGTCTTTTGAGTAAGTGCTGCTGTAAATTCAAACAGTAATTTGGGCAGTAAATCAAATTGTGTGCAAGTTGCCACAGCACCTAGGTCAAAGTGTATTATCTGTCTAAATTATACTGTCACCTTATAGTCATAAGAGCTTGTGTTACCACTGTTGTTGCCATATGGAACGTATATATGAATGGAGACAGATGGGTCTGGAGTGGTGAGTTTGAATGTAACCAGAGAGAGAGAAAGAGAGTGAGGTTCTTTGTTAAATTCCTTGTATGTAAGGGATCTCATAGTTTGCTAGAAGAGAATACAGAGAGAAATTGCACTAGATTGAAATGTATGCCTGTGATTGCAAAAGAATGTTGTAGATGAATTGGGGGCGGCAGCTTTTTCATTGTATGTTTCATTTGCAACCAATTGTAAATTGTAAAAAAACACTGACATATCAAAACAATTCCTTAAAAGAAAATATCTAATGTTGTGTGATTGACATCAATTCAGGGTTTCCCCCCACCTGGTGCCTGTAGGTCGGCTCCAACACCCCCTGCCTTTTTAGGATAAGCGGTGTGCAAAATGAATACAAAATTGTTATTTTTGTTGCAATTAACAACTTTTTCCAGGTTTTAGCATAAATTGGTACTGTAGACTATCACAAAACAAATCAGCATTAAAATGATCATACGTAAATTAACCTTGAGATTTTCTTTATGCAGTCGCATATGTGAGAACAGCAATGGGATATTTGGAGGAAAGTATTTCAAACCAAGGAGATGCGCACACATGCACGCGCGTAACAGACAGATGTGTGAATTAAATCCCATCCAATTGCATTAGGCTGATCAGTCTGATGGCGGTGATTACCTCTGATTGGATATCACAACATTGGCGTTGCTGTGAAACAACTGTTTCCCCTGGATACTCTGTGCTGCCGACCTTTCAATCGCAATTATATCCACCATATTAGCAGATTCATACCTGTCAACTGGTACGTTCTCGCCGTAATTGGTACAACTGAAAGCCCATTTTTATATTGGTACGCTGTACACATGAAAATGGTACGCTAAACGGTGATTTTGAGAAAAAAAAATAAATTAAGGCACTTTCTAGCCATTTTTCACCATCCGCCATTGTTTCTTCCCGGAAACGCATGTCTGCCAAGTGATATATGTACCGGCGCCTCTGATTGGCTAAAAAAAAAAGATCATGATAAACATTTCGTTTTGTAACACTTTCACCATGTGATTTCCGTTTCCTGTTCCCTTGTTTATGTTTACTTTCATTTTCACTTGTTGTTCGTGATTTTTTACAAAAAAGTAAAGTGGTAAGATTTTCCATGTATTTATACATATATGTAAGGGCGAAAACAAAATTTGGTAAGATCACAAATGGTTCGAGGTTGACAGGTATGCAGATTAACAGACAAACTGACCCCAATATGGATCTGAGCCAAAGCAGAGCCAGGACAGGTATTAGATTGAAAAATGAAAATTCAACTTTAATTCCAATTCATTTTAAATCTGAAAATCAGGATGAACATTACTTTTTTTTATAATGCCGGTTTATATAAGATTATTTATTCCATGCTTGTTATCATCAACAATTAAGAATTGAAAAGTGACCATCCAAGTTACTTTTTGTCATCACTCTCCACCTGACAACAGTCTTAATCCGTCCTATTCAAAAATTAGCAGGCTCTTTCTAATTCTCAAACCGAACAAAAGAGTATGTAGTCAGATTTAGTTTATTGTCTACTGTAAATTCTATAGTTAATAAGTTCTTTGTTTACTGCTTGTCAAATGTTGTGATCTCTAACGGCCAAGAAAATGAGGCAATTTAGTGTTGTGAAGCGGTATAGTGTTGTCATTAACCTCTGTGCCCTGAAAGTGGACTTTACTGGCTACATCCACACATAATTTTATGTCTATCTTTGAATGGACTGTTATTCATTTCCCATTGTTTGGCATTTCTATTGAATTTTAGTCAGTTATTCCGTCCAATTCTATTTGATAAAATATAAGAACTCCACTAAATCAGACTTTATTCCTCTACAGAAGAGTCCATCTGTGACTGTTGCACCCTGTGATTCCTTAGCCTGCACCCATCCCTGACAGTTTCACGGATCACAGCCTCTTGACAGACTGTAAAGTTAAAAAAAACACTCTGTGTTCACCTCCTCTTTTGCAACAGTATGAAACAGCAAGGTATAGCACAATGCACCATAGTGCTTATATATTAAAATCATTTTGCGGAATGATGCAAGGTTGAATAAACTCTACAAATCCATCTCAGATATCAATAAACTCATGTTTTATTTATTTTTGCCTAAAGCATTCCAACAAAGGATAAAAACTGATTGTTAGGGTTCTTTTTTTTGACGCATCAATGTCTTAACTGACGTAAATTGTTATCTAACCAGTAGCACCATCATAACATCAAAAAGACAGTATGTGCAGTGAAGCATTGTAGGAGCATTTTTACTGAGCAGCTTGGCTTTTCCAAGCCTGCTGGCCATTACATGATTTTGGCTGCCTTTAAAGATGCCCATGCTGAGTTGATGGAGTCTGACATATCTTGCCTGATGACCACCACCTAACTCACTCAAAATATCAAGAGGGAAGTCTGGTGAAGGGGCCCCACAGTTAACATGGATGACATGTGAAAAGAGCCAGATGCTTGAGAGAAAATAGCCATGGCATGACTGAGATGGACCTTCTTCATTTATAGTATAGTGATTGAACAGCAGGGGGGTATTACTGAGGGCAGCCATGATCCCAGGTGATGGGCGGCCGGAACAATGTCCCAGTGGTGAGTTCATAGAAAGATGGCAGGTTGTTTTCTTGCTACAGTCTACCCCTGGACATTAGTAATTAGAACAGTGTTCAAAGGTCAACACTTTACACTAAAGGACTACTGAACTCTCCTATGGACTTATGTACTATGGAGACTTCATCACAAAACCAGTCTATGTAATTTGCAATTGTTTTATAAGCATGTCACAGAATTGATTAGGGTTTTGTTTTCTTGTATTAAATGTGTGTGTTGATTACCCGATCCCTCTGCATTCACATATTTTTTTCTATTGGAAGTCTTCTACGGCTCTTTGGTGCTGTCAAAAAACATTTGTTAGGTTTACTGTGCAAGTGTTTGAATGTTTAAATCAATTTCAATGGTTATTTGTCTGAATCCCATCAATATAATGCAGATACTGTACATTTCCGTTTCTTCAATGGAAATCCAATGTCCCCTTGTGACTATAGAATTTTTCCTGGTTTGATAATACATTTAAATTGAACCTTTGATAATTAAATGAATAAAATTTATCATCAGGTCAAAAAAAAGGGTATGCCAAATTATACTAATTGACGATGCTGTCCTAATTGATTTCTTAATATATATTGATATAAAATCACTAAGACATTGTACATGAATTTACCATGGATTTTGTCTCACCCTAAGAGTGAATTAAAATGGTCTTTCTAACACATTGTTTTCATAATACACTGCAGAATTTCTGCTTTATTGTCAGACATTTTTTTATATCTGCAGTTTCATCATAGATTCCAAAAGTGGTATCTCACTAACTTCAAAAGACCAATAAAACCTTAATGATGTGGTTTGTTTGCCAAAATCTCATTTTAGCAGCTCTTGGCACTTGGTAGGTGATTATCCTGGACCTGAATGGCCGGAAGTGGCTAATAGCCAAATGATTTGTGTGTAAGAGAAAGGACTCACTGAGTTATAATGAAAATCCACTTCATGTTGTTTGGTTGGTACGTTTGGTTTTACTTTATGGTCTGCATGAAAGAACCAAGGGTGGTTCTGAAAAAGGACTGTGAACCATTCATCTTGATTATTACGATTTTGGTGCCACCATCACAGCAGGGACTAGAGACATCTTCCTATCCATCTTCAAGTATTCAGAGAGTTAAGCCCATCATCACATCATTGCTGTCCAGATGGCTTCTAGCCCTCATGTCAAAACTCTTACTACCCATTCCAGGGTTCTGGCTTGTCCTTAGAAATACGCGGGAGCACCGACTGACAATGCCAACAACAGTCAGGGAGCAAAATAATAGACAGAGCGCTCTTCCAAATTCCCTCCCGGGTCTTCACTAACATCATCCATCAACAAAATGAATTCACTTCTCGGGGTGTCTGAGCTGAATTCATGGCTAGAAAGACTTACAGTCTTGATTTTTAATTTGCTGGTTAAGCTGAAAGAAGGGTGCACCAGCGGATGACTGGTCACCACGTCGGAATCGCAGTTATGGGGTCTTGGGTTCCAATCCAGGTCGGTACTCCTGTGTGGAGTTTGGATCTTCTCCCCGGACCTGCATTGGGTTTTGTACCACATTCCAAAATGATTGATTGATTGATGCAGGGTAGCTGGGTTGGACACTCTCAATTGTCCCAGGGTATGATTGTGGTAGTGAATGGTTTTCCGTCTCCTCACGTTATTTTCTCAGGCATTCATGGGAGGCATGCGAAATAGAGGTGCTCGGGAAACATGGTACAAAATGACAATGACAAAATGGAAATAAATCTGTAATTAAAATAGGACTCAAGTTTTAATCTCAGTAGTTAAATGATCCTTGATTAGAAGGGAGAAGGACATCTCATTTAGAGAAAGCGGTAACAGACTTCCCAGGAAAAAAAGGTCATTTCCTTAATGAGATATCTAGCTACCTAGTAGAGTGCTGCATAAATTCTGCATTAGTCATTCCATATTCAAATGCTCAACTAACTCTACTAAAGCTAAAAATGAATGAACAATATTGAAATCATGCTTTATATTTGAGTAGAAATGGATCAAGGTGAAAAAATAGAGGATATTAAAACTGCAAACTATCACTCGTCAAAACCTCTTTGGAAATAAATGGTCATTTTTACGCAACTTTTAAACTGGCACAGCTCTGGTATAACTCTGAAAGAGGCTTACGGTTAGTATTTGTGAATAAATGTATGCAGACGCATTTCATCAGGACAAGTGATGACAACGAATGGCAAATTGGGGTGAAGGCTTCCTGCTGCTTGCTCCCCATGTCACTAACAGATCAGAGAAAAGGAAGCAGCCAAAACATTACACATTCACACCAACTGACTTGCTCGTGTATAACATCTGTTATCTCTCAATGCTTGCCACACAGAAGATACATCAAAAGAACTCTTTAAATGTGTATTCGTATTTATCATGTACATTCTTTATCGATAATAAAATGACATCCAGCTTATTCCTACATTCCAAAGACATCCGTAATAGACTGATTGACCACTCCAAATTGTCTGTAGTTATGAGCATGTGCAAGTGTGTGGTTCTTCATTTTCTTATGCCCTGTGATTGGCTAGCATCCAATTCAGGGTTTGCCCAATTATTGCCCGTAGTTGGCTGGGATAGGCACTGGCGCCACCTGTGACTTTTGTGGAGATAATGACCACGCACCCAGATTTGGAAGACTAAACAATGTTTATACAGAAAAATTACATCCTACACTTCTTTTTCCGAAGTTATTTTGACATAAGAAATACGTTAAATTAGGCTTGACAAAAAGGCGATCAAATAAGATAATTTACTACTATATATGCAATTGATTCAATCAATCCTACACTCGTTATACAGTTTTAGGCAATTTCTTTACATCGGGGGCCAGTCTTTTGACTGTTGATATGCCTGTGCTCTCACAGCCCGATTAGAGTTGATATTCCAAAAGAATTAATGGAGAATGTGGAAAGGCATTCTCAAATGTGGCAGAATTTCAGAAAGCCCATTCAATTCAGAATTTACAATTTAGGGTCCACTATACCTCGTCTCTTTGAGGTAGCAACAAATTGAGTCACTCTTTTGAAAAAAGCCTATAGCAGTCCAGATCTTAGCATTGATAAAAATAAGACTAAATGCCTTACAAAGGAAATTTGCCAGCCAATCTATCAAACTGAAAGTAATTGATTCATGGTGATAAAAGGATACTTCCCTTTGAAGGTACTACAATGGTTTTAAATGTGTTTCATGTGACCTTGAAGGAACAATTTAATCTTCGTGAAATGCTAGATTTGCAAGTATCCTCTGTAATATATTAGTTTATTATACATTGCTTTTAGTATATAACCAACAGGACAGAGATGAATACCCTAGTATATATTCTACCAAACACAGTACTCTGCCATGCATTTGTTTCCAAAAAAAAATAGCATCAAATTATACTTAACTATTCATTCTTTCATTTTCAAGAGCACTTATCTTTGTCAGTCTAGTGGTGCTGGAGCCTGTCCAAGCAATTATACTTTTACTTATATTTTCTTCACTTCCACATTTGCTATCTTTTCTGATCCATTACTGTCATCCCTCAATTAAAAGACAGATCTACACCTGCAATTTTCTGTAAACAAAATTTAGTTGTGAATCTAAAATAAAGGTCCTGATATCTCAAGGTAGGTTCAAGGCTATTTCAAGAGTGTTGACCTCTCCTGGTCATTCTTGCTTACTTAAATGGTCACAGGGGGACTGTGAATCTATCTCCGCTTAATGGATATAAGAATCTCACTTCCCGCCTCAGTGATGAATGCCTAGGAATGGATAGCTAAAGTATCACTCTCAGCGGGATCTGGAGCTTCATTCCTTCTGATAGGAATCATAAAGCTGTGCAGCAATGCTTTGCTTGGGTCAATATCCTGTTTGAGTAGCCATTAAGCCACGTGCTACAATGGGGCTTAATATCATCAAGGTGTACAGCTATCCCACTGTCATTGCATTCATCTCAAGGTGAATTATAAATGGTCCTCAAGCTTCCAAGCTGTTCACATTCTAGCATACAAGATGGATAACGATGACACACTAAATCACGTCATCAATCAGATTTCTATATGAACATGCATGATGAGCATACTGTGAAAGTGTAATATTATCCATTCTTGCTGACAGATAAAGGAAGCAGTACTTTCAGGTTTCAGATTCACAATGTAATATGTCATTTTCATTTGTAGTCAAAGGATGTCATGAGATAACTCTTGTAATAGCACAGATAGGAAATTTAGATGTGGTAGAGTGGTATCGCTGATAGAGCCAGTTGCTCTACTTAGGAGACAAAGTGTTCTGAAAAAGGAACTCAGTATAATCAAATCATGGGTGTGTGCTGATTTATGATTTAGATTTATTTTGGGATTATGCCAACAATTTAAATGTTAAAGATCACAATTTTTTAGGCTACACTAACTTACCCTAAATATTTAGACTGTCTTTCTTCACTCGAATTATCACTTACACAGACTGCCCACAAAAACACCCTCAACGTTCCTGTACACTCCGTTTAGCAATCCAGTCAAACAATTTCCAAAACAAGTGTCTTGGTTGGAAATGGAAGGAAAATCCAATTAGTTTGAGTTTTACGCCAGAGTGCACAAACGTTGTTGACAAAAATAGAATGCAATGTGTCATTTTCCTTGTTTCGTGTAAGGTAAGCTACATTATTAACAGTGACAGATGTTTGACAGTTTAAACTGTGATCTGAAAGTGTTGGGTTGTACTGTTCGGTGCAGATGGGGCCAGTTCACGTGGATATGTGTGGCATTGTTAAATTCACGTGTGTGTGGAACTGTAAAGAAAGTTTTGCTTTGTCTACTAGTATTAGAAATTACTTTGATTATCTCATCTACATTTAATTAATTTACTTGAACAATGATGTGGGTTGAAACATTGAACGGAAAATGATAATGCTCCATTAATCATACAGAACTTTCAGATTTCATTCACTTTTTCATACTCTTATCCTCACAAGTGGTCAAGATTATAAATAGAAATACGTTCAAAATCCTAGCCATTTTAAGTAATGGTCGAGTACGAACTATGTCGGCAGACCTACAACTTGGGAGGGTTGTCAAGTATATTGTGAATAACAAAATACACCAGCCTACTGGTAACTAGGTCATCTGCATCCTAGCATATGCAACACAATCCAAGCATCCATTCAGTTCTCCCATAACTCTATTACATGGCACGCTCTGAAGCTCTGAAGATGTGAAATACTAGCAGGCAGGAATAACAGCATGCCAGTAATCGTTTGAGTTATGTTTTGGCTTTTTCTAATGCCTTGCATGTTACTTAAAGGGCCATGGCTAATAGTTGTAGTCAGTGCAAAGATTTTCAACTCAGTATAGAATCAAAATTGTGTAAGAAAGCCTAACCCTTCATTGAGTTCTGGGAGGAATGGTGTCAGCCGTAGGACGATTAGTCAGGTCAATAGTCATGGCAATGTGGTAGGTGATGCAATTGACTAAGGAGAAGAGTAAGAAATGGAATGAGTCGTTTCTCTGGAACATCTTTTTTTTCTTGGTACCAGATAAAAATATGCTTTTGTGTGTATTTTGTGGTCTTTTACATTTTAGTGTAGCTGTAAAGGATTCACTGCAATTTTTAAAAAACTTTATTTCATAATTTAATGAATTAATTTTGATTCTTAAAAACTCTTGCACCAATTTTGACATACCCATTTTTGTGGACAGTTATACTCCATAATGTTTTTAGCATCCCTTAAATGCGATCACGTGGAACTGGGAGCATTAGTGCATTTCCACTTATCCTCGCAAGGATCCTGGAGCCAATCCTAGCTAAAAATAGACAGGCAAAACAGGGAAAACCCTGCAATAAGGAAATAGTAAATACTTTTTCACTTAGTGAACTTATTCTTCACTAAGTTTTTTTTCTTTAGACCATTTTGTATCTAAAATAGGAAATATAAGCTACTTTATATTAAGCAGTTGTCTTTTCAGTCATTTTGTTGGTTTGAGAAAGTCCCTAAATCACTCTTGTGTATATGTGCCCCTCGGTGTTTAATGGCACATATCTGCCTTTCTTCAAACATTGGTACTTATTAGAATCCACAGGGTTTAGATTCATGAAACCTTCAGAACCTGATATATGCCCACAGCAGGGTTCTGGATGTCCCTCGTCTGGGGTTAACATTATAACAATAAAAAAGCTTTCAAGGTGACGTGAACAGTAAATCACTATTTAGGTCCTCTTGAATTCCCTAAATATGTAACAGAAGCGCCAGAGAGGTGGGAGTGAATGGCATCTTGGGCCTCATAGAACCACAGGGTAGTGTAGTGTGTATTGTTAAAGCCCAAAGCGTCATATATAATGTAGATTTGTTTATGAGACTATATGACATTTTTAATTTCATACATCTTACCTTACCTGTCTTTAACAAATTAATCAGTCAAATATTATCAACTACAAATGTAAACTATTCTTGCAGGCCGTTTTTTCTTTTCCCTCAACGCCCTTCTAACTGTGGTGTTTACTTCCATTTCAAAATGTTTATATTTTAGTTTCTTTCACCCATACACACATTTTCATTAGTCAGTTTTATAGCGGGGATTTCCAAAACATGAGCAGTTCTGTTTCACAATGAAATGACAGAACTACACAAAATTTATAGCAGTTTGGGGGCATAGATCATTTGAGAGAAGCTCCTCTGACTCCTCATTTTACACTCTGAAAGCATATGTCATCCTCAAGCTGATATAAACAATCATATAGATATATGCATACACCCAATTACAGAATATTGGCTACATGAAAACCAAATCCAGAATATTTACATTTAGAATAGCTTCAAGTGCACACCTTTCTTCTTTATAGTCAAGACTTGAACTGAGTATAACCATAGAAAGTATATGTTTGCCACTTGAGGTGGCTCCTGGTTAGATTTATCGGTATACTGTAACATACTTACTTTGGCCTTGCCATTTAGAGGTTCCGTGATTTGAACACAACCTGCAATATATTTCATTTTTAAAAATTAATCAATGCATTAATACATGTATACACATACAAAACATGAACGTATTGCATATCTGCAAAGTTAAAGGGATCCATGCTCATCACTCCGTTGTCAAACATGGATAAAGCTGGCCTGTCTGTGCTGCTCTGCTGGTCAGCAGACAGTTTACTGAAGAAGCCTTTTGTCCTACGAGCAAAGACAAGTTTATAGGAAGTAGTAGGAGGGCAAACAGCCGACAGTGGCTGTCCTCTGTCATTAGACACACTCACGGTCACATAAGGCTTACTCAGTGCTCTATTGCATGTCAAAACACTTTCCTTTTAAACGCCTATATTTTCTCCCGTGACAGCTGTTATGCCCCTCGTTACATCCACACATACATGTGCATGCACGCACACAGATAACCTGGGTAATCTAAAGAAGATTAGATAATAAACATCGATAGGAGTCAGGGATATGTGTATATATATTTTTTTCATATATAAAATTATGTAGGGATGCAATTTAGATCCATTTCATCCTGACCTCCTGTTAGAGAAACAATTCCCCATAGAAAAGCTCTCGCATAGATCTTGCTGCTCATCATACTGTAGCATCCCAGGAATTTTAATCTCCCCCTCTTGCCTCGGAATGGAGTGTCCTGGCACCTCATCTCTCTAGGGAGAAGCACACAGAGACATTCAAGTTTGTGCATCAGGAAAGCTTCACTGATAGCCCCTGTCCTTCGCTTTAATTCTCACTTTTTTTCTCTGGTGCATTTTGTTCAAACTCGCCAACTCGTCATCTTTTTTTGAGCTCTTTGCTTTAACACAAAGAAGTGTTATTATACATAATACATGTACTCACCATAAGATATTGGTACGCATAAACTCATATACGAGTCCTGACCAATTTCCTGTTTTTTGGTTTACGTATACAGAAAAGAACCAAACCATATTCCTATTTCTGAACAATGGCCATTTTTTACATTTGTGAAGTGAACTCAGTGTATTTCTTATGGGAAACTAATTTCCGTACGCTGCGCATAGTTTTTCTATAAATTGTCGTTAAATTTAAAAGAATCTACAAAAATATTTAAAGTTGCTGAATTCCTTCACTGTTTTAGATGCATTTGAAACGTATTTCGTTTCCATAAATGTCCATGACATAGTACCACTTTGTCCTGCAGGCGAGATAAGACTGCCCTTAGCTTAAGGAGGCACCGTGTCTTGCACATGCATAACTTCAGGGTAAAGAGCACTCTTCCTCAACGATTTCTGTTTAATCCGTCTTGGGGGTAGTTCCTGGACCGAGGCTTGCTCTAAGGTTAACAAGAAATCTGATGTGTTTTGTGTGTGCAAAACTTTAGTTTCATTCTTAGACCGTGGTGTGTGGAAATCAATTGCTCAAAAAACAAAAGTGAGACATTTGTAGATGATTTATTTTGGGTGGATTTCAGTTCTAAATACATTCTAAAACGTGTGTGGTAACTATTCATTTTGAGTATGCCAATTGTTATGAGTATTGAGTGTGGGAAGACTCCAAATTGTCTATCTCAAAGATATGCACTTAAGACTCCCCTGTTCTTCTTATCTGAACGAGTGGCTGGAAATAGCAAAACAATGTGATTCCCCTTGTGTGCTCTCAGCTCCATGACCCATCAACACTCATCCAACACTGATTCAAGCAGCCCTTTTAGACGCTTCCCACCTCTCTGATTATTGCTATTAGTACTACTAAGTCATTTTTGAAAAGGTTTTTCATCAGTGGGGACAGAGATCAGAAACACCGGTTAGTGTATCAATGCAATGCAAATCATGATAGTGCGAGCAATTGAGACAAAAATCTAAGTTTTGCCAGATAAATAGAACTGTCTTGAATTATAGTCGATATGTACTAATAGAGATATTTCCCACGTCTGTAATACAAATGACTAAAGTCTAGACATGTCTGTTATCTCGTCCCGACATTCATCATGAGTAGGTGAATTCAAATCATTCTTTTACTGCCTAGACAAAAATGGAAAATGCCCTATCAAGCATTTCAATTTAGCACGGCCTTGAAAATCAGTTTCTGGGAGGCATTTTATATCACTACACAAATGCTGAGAGTGCAAAACAAAGAGATCTAATCATGAACAAGCTGAAGCACTTAGTGGTTGGAGTCTTGCAAAGATTGACACGTCGTAAATGTCTGGTTCACTTTCAGCTTCATGTCCTATTACCTGGGCCATTTTTACTGCAATTACAGGTAGTAGAGTAGCTAGACAAATTATTTAAAGGTCATTCCAGGATTATAGGACTTGTTAAGCACTACCTTTTTTGAAAAATTATTTCATTCATTCATTTTCTGAACCGCCTTATCCTCACAAGGGTCAGCCTATCCCAGCTGACTTCGGGTCAGAGGCAGAGGACACCCTGAATTGGTGGCCAGCCAATCGCAGGGCACAAGGATAAAAACAACCATTCACACTCACACTCACGTGAAAAAAATATTTCTTTATAATCGGGCAAATTGTTGTGTTAGCAAATGGCAAGAGAATTTGCTAAGCAACTAGTGACATGAAAAACTATCACTTCCACTTATGGGGACACACGTTTCTACTTCCAATGTGTTAAATTTGAGAAGCAGCTCTAGAGGCATGTTCTCCACCCTTCCTTTACCGCCTGCAGTGGTAACCCGCTTCAACATGCTCTTAGGGGCATGATATGAATATAAATGTGAAATTACTAAAAGGCTGACAGAGTGGTATGCAAGCTTCGTGGCAGTATTGGTGTGTCCACACAAAGGAGAAAGGGGAACGACAGAGGTTACAGAAAGCACCACTATAAGCACATAAACTGAAGCAAGGGAGAGGCAACAGCACACAAGAGAGTGTAGCGATATAGTCAAATATTACAAACCTCTATGATTAAATAAAGAGTAAAAATAAACAAAACTAACAAAAGCAAGTTCTGCAAATATTACTGCCAAAAATATGACAAACAGGGAACCTGCTCTCAATCATAATTATAGCAAAATGAGTATGCAAATGACTACCACAATGACACAAGTACCACTGAAATTGCTTTACCACCCTACAAATCCTGAACTTTTGAATTGATGAATTGAAAATATTTTTTCTTTTATTTCCAATGATATCTCCCAATTATAGATCTAAAAGCAACTCATGTTCTGACTTGAGTGAAGTTGGAACACTTCAATTGTTAAGCTTCCTCCTTGAACTGCAATTTACTCTTTGGGAAGGTTGTCTGCATCGAGGGGGATGGCAAAGGGCGGATTAGCTGGAATACTATCCCACTCGTCTGTCCTCCACATGAGGACCAGACCCTGAGGTCCAAAGATCCTACCAATTAACCTGTCACTCACTGTGCTGTTTTTGCCTTTCCTTCCAAAGACAGCATGGCTTTCATTGGGGAAAGGACCTAAGCACCCATTGCATCACCAGGCAAACACTCTAGCATGTCTTTGTATGTATATAACCTGAATTATTTCAATACAATCCATATTCCTGTTAAACAATCTCAAAGTTAGGGGCTTTCACAGTCAATTTACAACAGTGTATAGATGGTGAGGCCATTGGTCGTACTCTGTGTTTTGATTAATTCTCTTTGTAAATGATGGCCTATCATCAAGCTCTTGCACGGCAGTTTACCAACACTTAATAACATGTACGACGATAAGCAGTATGAATTAACTGCCAAGCTACATGTTTTTCCAACACCTTTTTTTTCTGTTTGCGTCCATGCCAAGTAAAACCTGCATCCCACATTCAACAGCATTAGCTTTGATGAATCTCATTAGTGGTTTCTTTCTTCTCTCATTTGCATGTACTTGTCTTTCGCTTATGGTACTAATCAAGCAGGCTATTTTAAGTGCATTTTCTAATTTCTGTTTAATCGGGACTTTTCAAGTATGGATCTATTGCCCATATTCTGTTGACTAAGCTATAATATGATCCCATTCACTTGATCTGTGGTCACATTTGATTGAATAATAATGCTGTAAAGCAGCCATATACATGAATTCCTTCATGTTTTGTTCCATTTGTCCTTACTAGGTTGGTAAAGCAGTTCATTTTAAAACCTAAGATTTACTTGTTCCTTTTTTCTTTTCCATTATCACATTGTTTCACTTTCATAGAAAACAGTCCCAGATTAAAACTACTTCCAACCCGAGTCTTTGCACTATTTGCTGTATGTGCTCTGGCAACACCTCCGCAAATGGAATGTGTGATATAATTTCTTATTGATTTCTTGTTGACCCCTCATGAAGTAGTCATCATTCTGTAATGTGTTCCAACATCGTCCTAATGAAATCAATAGCCCTCCTGTCAAGTAGAGGTCTAATAAGACTCTCTGGAAACTCAATGCTATTACGAGTCGAGTATCTGGAACAATTCAGGGTTACAAAAAGGACCACTAGGCCCTTGGCTGGTAATGAACAACACATGCCCTTAAACTTTGCTATAGTTTACCAGGATTATAGCCAATTATTTGTTTTATTGAATAGCGCTTTTGCATTTATCAGATGGATGTATTTTTCAAACATTTATGTATGTATATCATTTTGTAGTGTTGCCATATTTTGAGTTCTTCTACATAAATGTCAATGAATGCAAAAAGCCTTGAAAAAATGCATTAATATATTTCTATACATCAAATTTATTTTCTGAACCTTTGCAATTACACCTTGAAAATGACTTGTTGACTGCTTACCAATATTACTTGAACATTAGTTGAGAAATTCCTTACAGGTGCATATAGAGATCGGTAGTAGAAGGGACCTGACGGGAAACCCAATATTGTTCAATCTCTTCCTACACTCAACATATTGCTGAATAAATGAGGAATTTATTGGGCTGAGTGCAAGGAAGGGAAACTGAAAATATGGCTTACACCTGCACTACACTAGCTAATGTGATATCGTCCAGGGTTATTACAATATTGGGAAAACACTGTCACCTCAGTTTCACGTGTTCTTTTTTGACATTTACAATGGCGCCCCAGGACTGCATGTGATGTCCTTTAACACGCTTAACACTCACCATCCATTTGGCTATCACCGGCCACCAATAACAACACTGTTGCAAAAACCTGTCAAGGTGACTTTTGTTCATTGGACCTGATTAAGCCTGTGGCACCAGTTAAGCTAATGTTTACTGTTTGGCTCTATTTTTTCACAGCTTAACAATGTTTGGAGATTCATAGCAACATATTTCTATGCAGATGGACTGGAAGGCTTTAAAAACCTCCTTTTATGGTGCTGCATTATGTCTAAGAACTGACGTCAAACCTGTCTTACTGTCATTTGAATATTTGCCAGTTCTGTTGATTCAAACAGTGTCTCATTGGATATGAGGGGGATATCACGACTTGAACTTGAACAGTATGAGATGCACACAGCCGAAGTTTAGGGAAGAAATATGGGACAAATTCTTACAGGTGATTATGAGATAAAGGCAGACTTCAAGCCCCCAAAGGTTTGAAATGCTGTTTTTCATACAAACAATGGGGAGAAAAATGTGAATTGCTAGCAGCATCTTGCAAAATATGTTGTTATATACCCGACTCTATACATTAAATGGCATATATTAATAATAATATTAATGAAATATTATGGCGACTCGGCGGATGAGTGGTTACCTCACAGTTTTAAGGTCCTAGGTACGAATTCAGGTCAGTCCAGCTGTGTGCAGTTTGTGTGTTTCCTCTGGGTACTCTGGTTTCCTCCCACATTGCAAATAATTTCCATGGTAGGCTGATTGGACACTCTAAATTTCTACTAGGTATGAATGTGAGCATGAATGGTCATCCGTCTCCTCGTGTCCTGCGATTGGCTAGGCCACCAATTTACGGTGTCCCCCACCTCGTGACAAAGTCTGCTGGGATAGGCTCCAGCATCCCTGCAACCCTTGTGAGGATAAAGCGGTTCAGAAAATGAATGAATGAATGAAATATTATACTTCAGTTCAAGGTGAAGTGGAACCTTATATTCCAGGACCCTGGAACATTAAATGCATTTACAAGGAACAATAGCTAAAAAGTGCCAAGGCTGTCAGAGTCTGATAACATATTTTACATGTCAGTCACGGTCACGGGTGCTTTAGGCAAAACCTGAAGCAGGGGCAAAATTCACTGGGGTTTGGTCACACAAAACATGAGGCCGTGAGGTTACAGGACAAGGAATGAATGAAAGGCAAGGGCTTGAAGGGGGTGGAGGGAGGTGAGTGAAAGAGCTGGCATGAAAAATGAAAAGCACAAATAGTGGTGACAGACAAAGCACTAAGGAGGAAGAGCTAAACTTCTGAACTCTAAATAAGTTCTCACTAAAAGCTGAAATATTATAATTGGAAACACTCTCAATGCAAACACAACTTTCAAGAGTGAAGATTTTCAATGTGCATTTGTGAGTGTATGTAAAATAGTAACATGAGTATGCAAATTGAGGATTGGAATTGTAAAATTTACAAACTTTTCCTGCACGACATAGATTAAAATGTTATTTTCTATTAAAATAAACATATTTTTGTTCCAAAATAATCCAACACAGACACTTTAACCAATCAGAATTCTGCTAAAACAAACCTGATTGCAATCAAATGATTACACTTGGAAGACATCTAGTATGGATGCAATTAAATCATTGACTAACAGCAACTCTAAGTACAATAGTTCCAAGACCACTGATTTAGATGGTGTGTTAAATTCATTTTTTTTAGTTGACCTCAACGAAAGTGACACTCAACCATGAGAGAAACCGACATTTACAAGGCAGCATGAAGAAAAACATTTTAAATGGGCCAGATGGGTGATAAAACAGTCGCTCTCTGCCACAATAATTAGCTACCAATCCATTGCCTGCCTATGTGCATAAATACACAACCATGCAAACCACAAACAGATGCATAGAGTTGTGATAATTACCCAAAATAGTTTTCCAATATCTTCTTGAATTACTGGTAATCTTGTGTTTGTAATCTCTGTATTTTTGCCTTGCCAATCCAGTGCACACTAATTTGGAATGTTCGGATTTTGGTATTGGTGCGTGATGGTAATGCAAAAAGGGAAAAGATGGGCAAGTGTTATGTAAAGGAACTAGTTATAAAATAGCTCAAATACTTTCAAAACATATCCAAATGCGGCATCCAGTATTCATGCTGCCCACTCATACTTTGCCACTGGCAAATTGAAAGGGCATGTGGTAAGAAAATGATCCTTTCCACCACACTAGTGAAGGCCAGACTTGGCTGATACAATTTGCCCCATGTCAACAGAGTGGTATGAAAATGTTCCTTAGCTGTGACATGATGAGGAGACATGTTTTCTTTTTTTCCCCTGGAAAGAATGTTAAAATGCGGAGAAAAGAAACACATCAAGTCAAGGATCCCTTTGAGAGTTGATTTCTCAAAACACAATGATATTGAAGACCAAGGGTATTTTGAGGCGTATGACCTAATTTAAAAAAAAGTGTTATTATGCTACCATGAACAACACCATTAAAAAAACATATCAAAAGAAACTTTTCAATAATACATTATTGATCTGATAAATATTAAAGTCCTGATGAATTTTTGACTGAGAAATTGTATTCACCAATCCTATTTGCGGGACAAATCATTAAATACTAAAAGAAATATATATATAATAACAATAATCCTAAATCACTCACAGCACGGTAGGGGTTAGTACGTCCGCCTGACACTTCTAAAACGGAAAGTTTAATCCCCGATGGGTTCCGACCTTCCTGTTTGGAGTTTGCATGTTCTCCCCATGTCTGTGTGGGTTTTATTCGGTTGGTGGAACATATTGTCTCTGGGTATGAGTGTGAATGTGAATGTTTGTTCATCTTCTTTTGGCCTGCGGATTGCTGGAAGCCAGTTCTAAACTCCATATACATCTTTTCAGCATTTGAATGTAGATAACATCCTTCAATATTGTTAGATCTCAAGTAATAATGCGAGATTTCAGCTTCATTGAAAGTCTTCGAAGACCGGTGGTTAAACAGAATGTTTATGTGGCTGGTGTGCTGTACCGAAGAACGCCAGACACAGCATGGCCGAGATTGTTTACTACCAAAGGATTTCTTTCACCTGCATGTGTGAGGTCTGTAACAGATAACCAATCTTTTAAGATATGAAAAATCCTCACATGTGTACCAAACCAAATAAAAAATAGCTTTCCAGCAAAGACTGATGAATTGTGAGATTTTTAAGCACTGCATACTGCAGATGTTCATATCAGATAGAAGAATGTGACTTGGCCAAAGGAACATAAGAAATCATGCATGTATGCATTACCGCAGGCATAATACTTTTTCTTGCATGAAGATCTTTAGACAACATTAACCTTCCTGCCAATAACCATGGTAGCGTCACGCAGTCCATGAAGCTTTTTGCAGAATGGCCTTGTTTTATCTCCAGACCAAATCCTAAGAAGAGCTTTTTTTTGTTTTTATTTTATTGTATTTTTTTTATTCGCAACATTTAATGTGTTTAAGCATTATCTCTGGAAAATTAAGATGTTTGCATAACCCCTCATTTGTGTTGTTGATCTATTGAAGATAGTAGTTGATGTGTTTGCCTGGTAATTGAAAAGAGATGAGGAACAGGGTGTTGTCAAGAACAAAATGTACTGAATTGTACACTTAAATATTGTCTACATTGAGCAATCACTCAGAAAGAAAAAGGTTGGAGGATTAAAGATAATTTAGAGTTTTCAGCCAGCCTGCCACGCATGTTTTGAGGATGTGAGAGAAAACCAAAGTACCCGAAGAAAACTCACGCTGGCATGAGGAGAACATGACATCTCTACACAAGAAGGTCTTGAACCCACCAGGGTTTAATCCCTTGATTTTAGAATTGTGAGGCTCATCACTTTTCCACCAAGCCTCTAGTGACTTTTTTATTAATTTAAATATGTCATTTCATTTATTTTACATTATGATAATAGTTGTGGTATGTATATTTTAAGACGTAAGATATTTTTAAGTGTGGCGTATCACCTGAGATTGGACTAAAATGTGTATGAGACAAACTCAACATATGAGAGTTGAAAACCCTGCATAGAAATATCAAAATGCAGTGGTATTATGATTGAAAGGAGATATCTTCACTATGTATTGCATGAATACCAAAGTTATGATAGCTGAATATTTATACCCTTTAGAAAATATACAGTTATTCAAGGTGGCATTCCTATACATTGCTCAGCAACAGCGAGCCATGGTACAAACAAAACTCCAAAACACAATTACTGAATGCAGATTGCTACATGACACTTCAGCCACATTAGTGTGAATATGCAATATATCTGTGTTCAGGAAATAGTTTATTCAACTTCTAATGTATTCTCAGAGTTGGGTTCTGAAGTTGTTATTTTAAACACAGCAAAGGAAACAGAGAAAAATATTCCCTATGTGAGAGAAAATCTGGCCAATGGAACGTGAGGCCATGGCACCCCCTATAGTTCACAAAATGTAAGGTACAGTAAATTATGTAAAACTGTTCCTTACTTAGCTTTTTTCCCTGTCCCTTAAAGGAATTCCTTATCTATAATAGTTTTTCCACACAGCTGTACCTTGTAACTCAAGTTTTGGCAAGTGGGAAATGTAACAGGATCTATGTGTATTTGTTCCATTTTAAACTGGGGACAATATGGACACAAAGAAAACACAAGGGCATTTTGTGAAAGGATTGTTTGATCTTTTGTCAGTAAAAATCTGGCTGCTGAGAAAAAGTGAAAAAGTGCTGTGGTAAGGCGATCAAAGTCCTTAGGCCTAAGGCCTTAGATGTAAGCCTAACAAGAATCAACTTTTATTGCTGCCCCAGCCGACGTAGACTAGTACAGAAGAAGCTCAACTCTTCAATGCCTTACAAGTCTCATTGTCATCATTTTTTTCTACACTAATTGCACAATTTAATCTTGTCAAAAGATATTTAAAAATCAATTGTAAAGACTTATATATATCCATAATAATTGAAACCGCGCAATAAAAATCATTTTTTGTAGTCGTCGGCCTCTGCATAGTTGACATCAAAATGAAAGGAATTCGGCAAGGGACCTATCGGTCAGTGGAAAACAGTGGTTGATACTCACTGACTATATCATGCAAGGAGTCAAAATACAAAAGAGAAAGTGGGTCAGAGGAGGAAGTAAGTACAAAGGAAAATGATTCCAGACAGATTCTACCAAACAGGTAAAGGGCTAATGACAGGCAGACGGAAATTCATGGATTGTAGTGCAGTGCACTACAGTGTTCCAGTTGGAACACTGTAGTGCAGCTCACTACAGTGTTCCAGTTGGAACATTTTTCTACCCAACAGATTAACCATTGTTCCGTATTGAACATGTATTGACCATTCTTCCGTTCTGAACATGTATTAACCATTGTTCCAATGAAAATGATGTATGATAAATGCAATTCAGAGTGTTCAACCAGTCTACCCTGCATGAACAACTGAAGTATTGTCTCTTGAATTGTTGATGGGGCATTGCTGTCACTACAACAGCTTATCCCACAAACATGTCTGTGATGTTTTTTTTTCATTATCTTCAATGAGATTCTTAAATTTCTTTCACCAGCTACTGCTATGCAACCCATTTTTCCCAGTGGTTAAGAAACATTAATCCTAACATAGTATACTAGGCTGCAACATGGAGTTCACGTGCCTATCCCATGCCATCTCTTAAATAGTGGAAGTGCGAGTAGGAGGAGGGCCCTGTTTGAACTGCTCAGGGAGAAAGAGAAAAATAAGGGGTGGGAATTGTTTCTCAACTAAACATGACTCAGATTATATCGTCCATGTTAATGAGCTGTTCAAAATATTCCATTCATTTGTGAACACATGGCTCTACAGCAGACATGGACAATTACTTCATAAAGGGACGCAGAGGGTGCAGATTTTCAGCTGTTTTCCATTGATTGTTTCAGCAGAAATGTTACTTGTTACGATGTCTGTGCTGGTTTGGTTGGAACAAATTCCAGGACACCACAATGGCCCTTTGTGGAATAATTGCCCATCCCTGCTCTACAGTTTGGCAAATTTTGGGATCAAATATGCTCCAGACACAAGAAAAAGGCTGCATCTTAAGAGAGTATGATCAAGTACTATAAATGTATGGGCAAACATTGTCGTTCAAGTGACACGGCGTAAAGATTTCAAATGCAAGCCTAAAATCTTTGTATTTTTGTTGTGTTTTTTTGCACCACATTGGTGGACACTTACCAGTAGTTGCACTTAAAAAGGCTCTTTTCGGCTGTTGTAAATGCAATCCTTCACTGACACATTTGCATCCTATTCGCATTCACCTTCACTCTTAGATGTAGCACTCACATGGTGGTAGTCCTTGACCAGGCCTAAGAAGAAAATCATTTTGTCATGTCCACTAGGCAAGCAAAGTATGAAGAACTGCAAGCAGAACTCCACATGTACAAGATGTAAAGTTAGTTAGTTATGGGGAGTACACAGATCTGTGCTGTGAGGTAGGCTTTTGGAGACAGATTTCCACCTCTATAATTTGTGTATGTGTGTTCCAGATGTATGACAGTGGTCCTCCTGGTTACTTTCGTGTTTTGTCTCCGAGAATTGTATATATCTATTTTCTTTGTCTTTAATCCATAGTTTAAGTAAAGTGTTTTGTATGATACACCTGCAACTCCAGGGCATAATTTTGTTTGCCATTTTTTACGAAAATTCAAAAGTTTTAAGTGCTTTTCTTCAAGTATTATTTCCTTTTTAGTAACCAGACCAAGACACGGTGAAAGTGAGAAAACAAAAAACACAACAGGAATGATTGAGAAAGGTACAAGGTCAGATATATATTCTATTCATGCCTGAGTGAAAAACCAGAGCCAGCAAGGAATTAATTCAACAGTTTTATCAATACATGAGAGATAGAGTTTCCTATGAGTAGAGAAGAATTACAGCTCTTATGCTTCATCTCTATGCTGCAGGGAAGGCTGTAAATCTGCAGATTGATCAAACTGTAAGGCCAAAGGAATCCATAGCGTTATCTCCTAGTAAAGGCTCTGCAAAGTTGAAAACTGAGTGAGTGATGGTGGTAACTATCTAGATTCTGCTTAGACACCTTTGTCATGAAAAACGAGTACACACGGCATGTAAATGCCTGAGCATGGTCTTATTCGGTAGTCATTCCTAGTGTACTCGACTTACGACGTTTGGACTTTATGACGCTTATGTCCTGTCCGCCATTTTGTCCCTATCGGCATAGTGTTTCTGCTGAGCTAGTGCATAGTGCTTGTCTGTGTTTGCCTTTTTCGTAATCCTTTTTTCACATTATGGAACCAAAGAAGAAAGCTGTGTCTTCTGGCTATGCTGGTCCAGCCAAAAGAAAGTAGAACTTACACATTATTCCAATCGTCCTTAATAGGTCTCACAGTCTCCACTCCCTCCCTCTCCATCAATGTATTAGCTGGAATGGTAAGCGCATCAATTTATATTTTATATTTAAAGGTTTATTAGTTTTTTTTTTTAATGAAAATATTTTAAATGTAAAACTTGACAGTGAAATGTAGGTTATCTCACCAGCAAAGGACATGAACCTGTTTGTAAATCATGGACTTCTTGTAAAATGTATGAAAATCCGTTTGACCATTTAGAGTTAACTGAGTGGAATATTCAAAGAATATTTTTAAACGGCATTTTTTTATTTTGCATACTACTGACGGCAAAACAATGACCTCATCCACATCCAATCCATACCATTGTGTCAACCACATCTGACATGAGTACCTATAAAAGATAAAAACTATCTGCTACAACATGTGTTTCTGAAGGAGGATTACCTTTATTGGCAATCCGGATCATACGGGTCAGGATGCAGGAAATCTTCTGTATCTGTATGGGAGGGTATTTATCTGGTTAGCAGCAGGCTCTGCCTTCAATATCACACAAGGTGGATGATCTAGGGAGGAAAGAAGGTCACAGGTTGGAAGAATAGAAGCTTGCTTCCCCAAGGCTACGCTACTGCAGAACATACTTAGAGCAAAGAAAATGTTTATTTTGAGGAACTAAAATAGTTCCGAAAAATAGATTTACACATGTTTTTAAGGGGGATGGGTGCTATTTATTTATGAGTATGTAAGAAAGGTTCCATCCAAATATTCTGCAAATGTGGCTATACAAATTAAAGCTTTACAACTATGAATTGCAGTTAATTCCCAATAAAATAATGTTACTCTAAAAAAATAACAAATAATGTATTTTTAATTGTACATTCTTAATACAACATATCTGAGTGTGACAATAGTGCCAATCTGCATTACCGTGGTTTTAATTCTTGACATATTATCCAAATCATCAAGATTGTAATGGACTGATGTTCCCTTCTTGTAGTTAAAACGTGACTATAACACTTTCCAGATGTATGACTGTAAATAATAGATAGTTACACAGGGCGAGGAAATCTGAACAAGAAGAAACAAAGTGCTGGAAGATGAGATGGCTTTTGAATTTGTTGGCTATAAATAAAGAACACGTGCACTCATGCAGGGAAAGTAGGATTCTCTTTCTACATTGTCGCCATAAATCAGCAACGTCAAGGATAGACTCATAGATGTATTTCCTAAGCAGCGAGGGCAGAAGGACACTGGAACTTGAGAAGAGAAAACCCAGGCCAGAATTTTCAACTGGATAAGATTCGGCAACATCACCAACACACACACACATTCACACACAATCTCCCACTAAACTCAAAGAGGATCTGGCAGGCATCTGTTGACTCCATATACAGTATCTTCTCAAATATCTTAGTCTCGACCGTTGGTGTTTCCTGGACAGCACATAAAGAGCAGCTGGACTTTAGCTTGCTTGAAAAGTTGTGAGAGTTATTTAATCAGTGAGATGAATGAGAGTGTTATTCACAAAAAGTACCAAATTTCTCACAAATTTTGACTTCTTCAAGACCTCTACCGCACCCTTATTATATGCAGACATCCACCGTATGAGAGTAATCTTAGTTTCAATTCTCAGATGTCTGGGCCATCTGTTAGAAAAAGGAGCAATTGTGTCAGAATGAAGTATGACAAAGTCCAAAAAATTACTGAGCGTGAGGAGAATAACATGCACGTCTTTTAGAATTTGTTAAAGTCTTGCGCAGTCTGGACTTTACAAGCTACCTATAATATTGTGCTCGATAAAGTAACTGTACAAACATTGTCACTTTTCCCTGGCTGTTATATCATCTAGTCTGCATCTCATAATATTCCTATCTTCAAAGAAATGTGGTGGAGACCATTTGTCAACTAAGACACTGTGCATTTTAACTGGCAAGACATAAAAGAAAAGAATACACGACATTTCAAGGAACAATAAACAGAAGAGCAGTAGTTGTTAAATATTATGACTTACTGCTTTTGGGGATGTGTGCCTTGTCACTTGGCATCCCATATTACCCTTTACTGGACATGTTATTTAGGCACACCACATTGCGTAGCGCATATCCTGTCTTACTTTTTCTGAAGGAGGGGAAAACTGTCTTGTCTGGTTTAGCTAAAATATGTTTTCCTCTTCCTCTACAGAAAAGAAATTCACATCAAAATAATGCATTTAACAGGAGGGCATTTGGGGAAAAAACAAGTATATTAAACACGATTGTAAGGGGGAAACTCAAAACTTACCAATGTGCCAAATTTATTGGTCAAAAGTCATATTTTTTTGCAGGAACAACATATGTGGTAAGAGAAAAAATCCTGAACTAAGGGTTGGTAAACCACAATAATTTAGATTTGTCAATGTTCATTCATGTTCATTGACTATTCTTACAAGATGACAAAATTTGAGGCGGTGAAGAAACCCAGAAACTGGAGGTCAGGAGAAGGTGAAAGTCAGATTGAAAAGTGACCGGCTTGAGTGCAAAAGCAATGTTAGTGGCGTGTAATCAGTGGACTAGTGTCATGACAAGTCCCCTGTGAAAATGAATCGACATTATAGTTTTCAGCTATATGATGCATGTTTCTGCCACCAACAATTTGTATTTGTTGAGTGTGTATAGTTGCATTAAGTCACGATCGTCACAAATCTACAATCCCTAACCTCTAGGACAATGATGACATATCTATCTAGCTATATTACTTTTTCTTGTGTCAACAATGAAGGTATGTCTGTGACTATAGAGCAGAATTACAAGTCAGTCCAAAATAGCCAGATGGCTCTTTGGCAACATACTCACTCTTTCACTTTCAGCACCTGATGTTTGCACTCTCAGCTCTCCTTCACATGTGACTTTTTTGATACACATGGGTGAGGCCCACAGCATACAGAGATTTGGCTCTGTGAAATGTTTGCTTTATCGTCTATTTCTTTCATACAAAACCCTAGCTATGGATAAAAGCTTGCCAGACTCCCCCAGTTCAGTACTTGCCAATAAGTAGTTAATCAGGGTCTGCATTCAGAAACATTTTCTTGGCCTACCTTTATGTAAGCTCAACAATAGTAGAAGATCTATAGTACGTATTTTTTAAGGAAGCAATCTTTTTTTTTTGCTCGATCAAGGCTATCTTTGGAAATTATTTTTATTATATCTGCACTTTTATAACGAAACAAGAGATGCAGGTATTTGGCAATATATATATATATATATATATACATATATATATATATATATATATACATATATATATATATATATACATATATATACATATATATATATATATATATATATATATATATATATATATATATATATATATATATATATATATATATATATATATATATATATATATATATATATATATATATATATATATATATATATATATATATATATATATATATATATATATATATATATATATATATATATATATATATATATATATATATATATATATATATATATATATATATATAAAAATAACTTTATTCTCACACGGCAAAATATAAATATCAGGTTTTTAAGCAAGGTTTCAACGTGGGCATAATTTCTCGGACATAGAAATTGGGTTAGGACACAAAGCCTTTATTGTTCACCAAGCCCCCGCAGCCCTTGGATGGATAAGCGGATAAGATGAATAAATGAATGTTCACCAGGCAGTGCTCGGTACATAGGTTGGCAGTCAGGAATTCAGGCAGACATGAGGCATAAAGGCAAAGTCAGGAAAAACTTTGATCACCCACGGGAGTAAGCAAGACTATGTTTATGACCACTGGAACGAGGCCTGTGAAGCGCAATGAACTGTCAACGTGCCTGAAAAACATATGAGGTTAAGAAGGGTGAGAAAGGGATGATGACGCACACTTGGGGAAACATTAAAAAAGAAAGACAGTGAAACTGAAAAACAAGACAAGGATCAGTGAGACAAAATAAAAAAAGGATGGTAAAGCCAATTTAAAATGTGCAACAATGCTCCAGACGTAAACAAGTTTTTCAACTGCTCCCTCACAAAACACAAAGTATTGCAGGTATTGGAATAGCTATCACCCTAGTGGAATTTTGCCAATGATTTTGGCAATTTCGCATATATCTGTAACTGTGCTACCATATTTACTGTTGTAGCTTCACACTGCATTTTTCCATGACTGCTGTTAAGCAACACATGATACACAGTACTGGGAGATAAAGGACAAAAAGTGGCTTCAGCAGAAAATAATGATTGCTGAGAGAACCATTGGAGCCAACCTGCCCACTCAACGACTTGCAAACTGAAAGAAGTCCGACTACAGCCGGGAGAGTTCTCTTAGATAACATACACACACACACACACACACACACACACACACACACACACACACACACACACATACAGACTGGTGTTTTGGAATAGGAGACACATCCACACCATATTGATATTGAGGAGGAATTTGAGTCTCCACAACATGAAATAAGGAGAGCTGTTTCTGAGGTGGTGTAGGGGTGCAACTTAAAAATGAGAAGTGCTTTATTAGAAAGACCTAAATTGATTTCCTGTCAGGAGGCAACCATGCTGATTAGATCGATGCAGACATGGTGGGAGGTTGAAATGGAGAAAGCTGAAGAACGGAGTGAACACTCTTTCCTCTCTTTGAGTTGTTTCTCGTTGCCTCTGGGTACAGACAGCGAACTGACTAGCTGTCCCCTTAAGTAATTGCCAGTAGGCTTCTATCCATATTTGATGAAGACCCATTAAACAATAAGACAGCACTTCTATAGATGCATACAGTAATTGATAGCTGATGCATCCTGGGTCAGTGATTTGACAGCTTCTTTTGCCAGATATCTTTTAGACCCTTGTCACCTTTTTGCTAGCAAGATATGGGGGGCTAGAACTGCTTGTTAATGAGTGAAAAGACAATTTAGGTCTCTTTGGCTCCCCGGGGAGTTGATTTTATCTCTTTAATTGCAGGCCTTGTGAACCCAGCTATGAGTTGTCACATTTTATCGTATGTTACTCCATCAGGGAATCTTATTAACTGTGGCATTAATGTAAGACTTAGCAGGTGCACATATGGGAAAGAAAAAAATTGAATTAATCTGTTCGTTTTAATCCACTTGTGATGACTGTGAAAGGTGTCAATCATTGACACATAAGCTGTTCATTGCATCTTCTCAATGCAATTCAAACTGTTACATATGCCTCCAAACTGTTATTGAAACCTTTCCTTCTGGATAAAAATCCTGTTCAAACTGACTGAGATTTACAGGAGGAAGCCCTCCCCATAAAAGACCAACGCAAGATGGGAAGATTTGTCACCTCAAATAATATGTAAAATCTGTTGCAAAGAAAGCTATATCGTTATCACTTTTAGATGTCTGTCAAAAGCTAAACCACAGCAAGAAATATTTCTGACAGCAGCATGATCAGTGGCTTGTGAGACAACAAGTACCAGACAGCAAGGATCAGTTGTACCCAGGGCGTGAATATTTGAGCTGCAGAGTTGACATTTCGAAGGAGTGAGGTTTGGGTTACCAACCATTGCTTAAACAAACGGAATCGTGTCGTCTTCAGAAACAAAAGCATCCATCCCATATTGATCTTACAAGGGATGGGCTTTGGCCCGTATTATGACGAAACTCAAAAATAGCGTCCAAAAGAAATAAAGAAAAAGAAAAAAAGGAACTAAAGGGAGATGGCTTTCAGGCCAGCTGGCTTGAGCAATGAGGTTTCCTTTTTTCCAGGGAGTTCACAACCCTAACTGAAGTATAAATAATAATGTGCAAACTAGATGGACAATACCTTGTCTGTGGTGTGATCATCTTGAAACTGCATGGAAAAATAATAACTTTTTCAAAAGAGGATACTCTGCTTTCCTTCAGAATGGCATCAAACCAACATCCTTTCTGGAGAGTTGCTTTACAGTTTTCACACTCCTTTATTCTAACTTCATGCACCTTTCCCTGATGTCAACCTCCATTGCCAACTGCTGAATCTGGTAAAATACACAGTGAAATAACTTTCATTAAGATAATTTTATCTGTTGGCCTTTTGCCCTTAAGATCATGACAATCATACTGTCGGTTCTTTACATTAGCCTGCTAATAAAACAATCAACAGCAAAAAAAATCCCTTCACCGTGTTTTTGGTGAAAGAAAACATTAAATTACATTTTGGATGATTGTTTGATTCATTTTGTCAGTTTTTAGTTTGTTAACATATTCAAGTGTCTCTTTTACTTCAGTATAATAAAGTATGGGGAAAATGAAGTTCCAATGACATTGCAAGAACATCAAAATTCCCCTATAAAAAAAGATGAAAAATACAAAGCTTTAGAGCGGGTAATTGGATAAAACTTTGCAGCACGTGGAGCTTCTTGAGCTTTAGTTCATTTCATGATAATGATAATTGAAAGATGGGGGAGGAAAAAGTACATTATAAAACGGGATTAGCAAAATGCCAGTGCTGAGTTCTACATTCACTCTCGTTGCACTTATTGGAGCAGCAACAGGCCTCTGGTTACGGCACACTAACTCACATGCCCCCACTTAATCAACTTCTTCCTTCTCAATTGCATTTGTAGTGGTTTGAAACGAATGTGCTTTGCTCTTCAGACTATTAACGTTCATCCATTAGGCCATGGTAAAATTTACTTCTATGACAGTGTGTGTAGTCTAAGGCATTGGTCCCCAAGTACCGGTTCGCGAGTTACCTAGTGCCGGTCCATCAGAGTAAAAAGGAATAATGTTTTCAATCTCGCCCTCCTAATTGAAATGAGAAAATTTGCTACAATATAAATAACAAATAATTGCTATTATGCTTGGAACTTATTTTTTTTTTTTGCAGTTGTTGGTGTCGTTTGTGCACCGACGCCACCTCCACATAATTTTTGGGCACCACGGATTGATGCAACCTATTCATTCCAAAAAGCACTGCATGTTCTTATCCTACTTTTGTGCGATAACAACTGTTGTGTTATTTATTCAAAGGGGTCAGTAAAATATCTGCTTTTATCCTAAATGAACCACTAATAAGTGTGCAAGTAAACCAATACTAGCCAATGTTTTAAGCAGAGAGGTGTAAAGACCGTCATAAGACATAAGAGATTGCTCCTGAGCGCAGGCATGAATGTTTCCTGAGAACACAAAAGTGTTTAGTGTAGCAATTTCATGCTACACTGAAAACCCTACCACTACCTGGGTTTCAGGTGTAACTTGGTATCCTAACAAGCTATGAACAGCTGCCTCTCTAATCCTACTAATTAGCCTGGAAACTGGCAAATGGCTAGAGTTACATTAAACACAGCATGTCTATTCTTTATCTTGGCACGTCAGTCTGTGCAATCTTCCAAATCAGAGTAATTCAATCCACGACTTCCACTCCCTTTGAATAAAAAAAAAAACTAACTGCCACGCAAAGGGACGGTGATCTTGCCTGATTTCTTTCACTATTGGTGTTGTACTCTTCATGCATAGGGTTAATCCAATCACAAGTGTCAACAACCATTTTCCCTCTACATCTTTGACATGTTGTGCATCATGTGCTTTACCATTAAGTGAAGTCGATATTTCAGTCACGAATAGAAGTAAGAATTATATGAGAAAGGTATTGTGTTGTGATTTATATTATTAGATTGAAACCAGACCAGTGCCTGGAGCCAGATCATGAGACTGCTCATAGTTCAAACCATAGTCAAACAGGACATAAAATAGGGTCATGTCCCCAATGACAAAAGTAATTCATATTGATCTCAAGAATATAATCTTTAAAAGGCACCCTATGAAACATGAAAAAACTATTTATAGTCAACAGCGGAACAATAAGGGACCAATGTAACTACACAACAGTCCAGTAGCCCACTATACCTGAAAATGTATGGGGTTTATTAGATAGCACCCATTTGTCATAAAATCCCACTCATTCTTTCAGTTCTGTAGATGTTAGGATAGCACAAATGATAAGGAAGAAATAGATGTGGTAGAAGGGTGCAATGAAAATATTTTGGATAATAGATATGACAAATTTGCACGGAGCAGTTTTGGGGCAGAATACACAAGAAATAAACACCAACTACACCATATTCATGGAATCCAGAGATTTAAAAAATATCCTAGGTTTCAATCTTTCTTCACACGATACAAAACAACTGAATTAGAAACAGCTGAGTAGAAAAAAAGCCCAGTTGCTCATTACCTTGCTAGAAAGGACAAAGTATCTTTAATGTGGTTTTATAAAACCTTTAGTGTGATTAATATATTTATTGCTTATGCCACTAGTCACTTAAGATTTCACCAGGAGGCACATTTTTGCAGTGATGGTGTTGTGAAAAAAATCAGTACATATCTGAGGGTCCATGGCAAAGAATTGTCCAGTGCTAGTCAACTGTTAAAGAAAGAAAGAAAAAAAGATTCTTTGCAATACAGCTACACAAAAAAAATGGCATTCTCATTTGGCTATTCAACTGAAGGCTGTGATGATAATTCTAAGTGGGTGTGTTTAGGTTAACCTCATGGTCTCAATCTGGCTCGTTTGGAACGTAGACAAAGGGAGATGAAAAGTAGTTATGCTTTCCAAGTGCACTAACCACACATTAGATTTTGATGAGTCTCTGAACATGCATCAATCTTATTCATTGATCTCGGTGATAATCTAACAAATAGAAGAGCATGTCACTGATAGCCTTTTGAAATCCCTCAATTTGCATCATTCCTTTCCTCTCCCATGTTACTTGATAAAAGACGCATCCTCTTGATCCACAAGCCTTTGTCTGACAAAAATTCCCAGTGACCCTCCATCCTTTATTTTTTGCACAAACACATGCTTCTTCTATCCTCTTGCTCCTTGTACTGACCATGGAGGGATTAAATGATAAGTCGTCCTTTATTCTCTTTTGGAACAGTTAAGGGCTGATTCCAGTCTTGCATGTCTGATCCTCTTATATCAAAGCATTCACTGAGGTGATTTCAAAATTCCTTCTTCCCTCCCAATACTTCTTAAGGTCACATAGGTTTTGGTGTGCCAACAAGTACTCAAGAGATGGAGTAAAACAAGATTCTAGGGGTTTTGTGAGGAAGTTCGATTTGCTTTTGGATCTGTTGAGTATGAAAAGTGTAATGAGTTTCTTCTCTCTTATTTTTACTCTAAAATAGATAGTTTTGTACAGTAATTGTAACTATACATGTTTTGTTTCCATTGTGAGGAAAAATATATCTTTGTTTTCTCTCCTTTTCCCACACATACATAGACAGACAAATTGTATTATTATCGAGCTTTGGGACAAAGCAAATCGGCTGTGGTTTGGGGCCATGCCAGTTGAGTGGGGTAGATGATAACGTGCTGTTTATGTGTAATCTGAGGATAATTAAGCAGGCACTTAGAAGGCATGCATTAGGTTGTATTTAAACTGACTCTTTGCCTGCAGGTTTTTAATTAAACGTGCCTCTCAATGCTTCCAAAGTACTTGTAACGTCTCTTGTTGTCTATTTAAAAAAAAGCGCGTCAGCCTTAAACTTCTGTGTGGAGTTTGCATGTTGTGTAGGTTTACTCCGGTACTCTGGCATGCATGCTATCTTATTTGAGCACTCCAACTTAACCTTAGGGAATGGGTGTATGCATGAATTGTTGTCCGTCTCCTTTGCCCTGCGATTGGATGACCACCGGTTCAGGGTTCCCCCGCCTGGTGCTCATAGGGTCATGCACCCCCACTGCCCTTGTGAGTATAAGCGGTTCGGAAAATGAATGAAAGATTTTTGCCGCAAAAATGAATGAGTATCCGTACCAGAGCGAGTGCCACAATTACCCGAGCAGTGGGTAAAGACTAGGAAAGAAGGAGGTGGAGGACGCAGTTGCCATGGAGATAATGGTAATCCTGGACATGCTCCGATGGTATTTTGCTCATTCTGATTCACAGGCAGCCCAGATTTACACATACCGCAAACAGAAAAATTTGTAGTTAATCTTTGTATGCCTCACTGACTTCAGACAAGTGTGTAGTAAAGTGTCCTACATATAAACTGAAGAAGGGTATCTTGAAAATTGCTACAAGATCAGTGCAACTCTCCAACCAATTTCAATAATAGTCTAGTAAGCAGAATGGCAATTGATCAGTGAAAACAGAAAATGGGATTTTCAGATTTGAATGGTGATTGCTTTTTCATACTATAATTTCCCATTTATTACAAAGAAGCTTGGCCATGGAATTTACTATTCTTTTTTAGAGTAGTTATTGCACTATATACTGAAAGAGATGCACTATAGTTTATACAAGATATAATTCTTTGTAGTAATCTTTTGCAATGCAATCCTGGAATTTTGTATTTAATTTAATGTGATATTGTCTCTGTCAAAAAAAACAACAACTATGAAATGTAAAATATATGTGTGTCCCTATTTTTGCCCTATCTCAGGCCCCAAGCTCTTGTCTTTTCATCACAATGTCTTTCAGGCCAGACAGAATGAGGCGCACAAGGAGAAACCAAGAAGGGGAGAAATGGAGAAACCCCACTGCATCCCAATCAGCCCAGCTCACTGAGGCAGAACGCTGGCTAAAGTACTGGAACTGAAATGGCCTCAGCTTTGCAGCCATTTCCAATTCACAGGCACCACAGTCCAATGCAATTCAAATACTAATAATAACAAACGAGGGAAAACTGAATGGATGGTGAAACATGCTGAGCTTTTTGAATGCTCTGTGTAATTGTTGCACACAGAGTATAATATCAGCTATTCTAAAAGGTGTTGTGTTCTGATTAAGGGTAAAGTAAATTTCTGACATATTCCCACAAATTTTGTGACTTTAAAAAGAGGGTAAAGAGGAAAGTACTGTTCAAGAATACAATGTCTCGCTTGAATAGAATGGTATAGAACAGTACATGGCAATTCCCATAATTCTACTTTCACCTCCATGAATTTAAACTTGGACCCACTTAAAATTCCATTGCCATTTGAAAGTTATTCCCATTGAGTTATAACCAAAACAATCCAACTCTCACTCTTATTGACTATAAAATCATACAATCCCCCCCCCCCTCACACACACACAATTTTTGTTTTTCCACATTTAGTCCCTGTTGTAGATCAGCAGGCCGCTGAAGTAGATTCCCAAGACAGACTCAGAAGCAGCCAATAAAGTGTACAGTAGATATTTGTTGAACAAATTGAGCAAGCCAAAAAACACTAGTACCAAAACAAAACAAAAAACAGATGGACAGAGTCGGCAAGTAAACTAAGGACACAAAAATGCAAAAGGATAAAAATAAGGAACAAAGCGTGAGAACTTCAAGAAAAGTGGGACACACCCAACGGTAAGTAAGGCAATAGTCTGACATTAGCTAATGGTGACAAGTATCCTTAAAAACTGTCATCCTAATTCATCACAGGTCCCATAGCCCTGAGAGAAAGAACAACTGAACACACTGACAGACATGACAATCCCATTGACTGAGGCCCAACAAAATAAACAGGATGTGATGAAGATTTACCCCAAAATGTTGTAATATATGAATGTGAGCATTACCCATTGTTCATCTACTTGTGCCCTGTGATTGATTGACTGGCAACCTGCCTCCTTGATTGGATAAGATATAGCATAAAACAAAGATGGTCACCATGCTGTTTCAAGTGACCCACACTGAAGGAGCACAAGAGAGATTATGCAGTTGCAGTGAGTCACCACAGATTTTCCAACTATGGCTTTCCATCTCAGAAAAGTCATGAATAAAATTTCTCAACTTTTGATTAAATTGAACACTCACACCCACACGACCTAAAACCCACTCAATGTATTGTTCACTGTGCTCATGTGTCCCTTTAACTCTCATTAATGCTTAAAAGAAGGTGCTGCATCTGTCTGGCAGGGGCAAGGCCATGTCTGGCACTGTCAACTGTGTCAGTTATAGTGCTCCATCAATGTGTTGGTCCTGATAATGCTTTAGCAGGCAGGGTTAAGCTGTGCTCGGTAAGGCTGCCAAGGCCCTAACCGTATGGCTCTTTGCCTTGTTGTGGCGTGTTGTCAAGATGTCGTCGAGCTTAGGGAAATCAGTGCTTTTGATTTTAAACCACTTTTTTTGACCACACAAGTTCCTATACTTGTAGTGAAGATTGCAGTATTTATACAGATTTGACATGTTGTAAATAAACTGTCTCAAATGGAATCTCAGTCATTAGAAGTCTTTAGAATTCAAGATTTGATCAATTCGGATTCGTTACAGAAAATCTTGCCCAAAAAAACACAAAAAGAAGAAGATACTCAGCCTAGTTGTTCATATATTTGAAACGGCACTTTGTTTTTCCATAAATCCCTCTGTATCCAAGCAGGTAATCCATGTGTTTGTGTACATATTTATTTGTGCGTGCCTACTACACAGTACTGACTCACACCAATAAGACAAAGCCAGGAAAAAACAAGCGGTTATGCCCAAATAGATTAGGATAACTAAACCTTTTTACCTCGATTAATTCAACCAATTTAATTATTTTTCATGAGAAAACGAATACGTAAACTGATCAACTTGAGCTGCCATTGATCAACTTCAACTAGGATACCCTGCCTCTTCCAATGTCACCTTTGGTCAATTGAAGAGGCTCTGAGCATAGAGAGATCCTCACTAAATAAGTGATAACTCTGTATTGAAAACTTTCTCAACAAGATATTTAGTGTATTGTAAAGTCACGATTGACCTAAATAAAAAGCAGGCAGCTCATTTTCAATGACTTCAATGAGCTTCAGGGCATTTAAGATGGTGTCCCAGATTAGAGGCATCCTCTGTCAGCAGCTCAAGACTGATCATGTCAAAATAAGATGATGTCACAATAAGCTTAAACGCCCTGATCTGTTTCTACTCCAAATGAAGCCTCCTTTTTTTCCATCCAGTATAACAAATTTGCTTCAGGGTTAAATCACACTAATTTCAACATTCCTGAATAAATTAAAGTATAAAAATACATTCTGGACAAACTATTGATTCAACTTTGTCTGAATAATTTCAGATTTTTGGGTTTCTGAACCCCTATTACACAATGGATGGCCTGCTGTGTTGTAAATGCTAAAGGTTTACAGGCTTTCAAGTCAGCAATTATTAATATTTATATTATTTCATGCAATGATGTAGTCCCTAAACAGAATCTGTTTTGGTGAAAAAGAATTGAGGAGGTATTAGAGTCACAAGCATTGGGATACATTAGTCTTTAATTAGCAATTCTGTAGTCAATAAATTATCTTTATATGCTGTAATTGTACTTCAAAGTGAACAGATACATGTTACAGGTCCCATAGTGCCACAATTATGGTATATTATAAAAATGTGTATGTTCTTGATAGAATTTTTATTCTGATACTCAAATGCTATTATACTAAATATTTTTATAACTAGCACTAATTGATCCCCACCATTTCAAAATAATTCTAAATGGAGTCGTTTATTTCTTTATCTAAGCAATTTGGGGTTATTTTCTACATCATCCACAGTTTAATGCATTTTAAATTGGAAGCACTTTAGGAGTTAACTACTTTCCTCCCCCTGACTTACAAAATGAACTTGTCACCCTCCTACAGAACTCAGTGTAAATCAAAGGTTGTAGATCGAGATAGAGCCACACAATTATTAGCGCAGAGTCCTGGATCCGTGATGAATGCTGCAATAATCTGTTGATGCATGGAGATGAGAATTATAATCTCATTCTCAGTTTCAACCCATTTTTAGTCACTAGTCACATGGTGGTTGATTTTATTCACTGAAGTTGGGGACCTGCTGTTCTAGAGACGTGATCATTATTTCACAACTAACTTTTAATGGTATTCTAATTTAAATGCGGTAATTAAATGTTCAGGTGGCAAAAAAACAAACCGCTGACTTTATTTGGCTGTTAAAGGCCAATCTCTAACACTAAATACTAACGTTTTTAGAGTGTATGCCTCTGAAATTGTTCCCCCAAAACTTTCGTCATTCTAAAAGCAAAGGGTGTCTGCAGATGACTTGTGAGAGTTTAGAATGTATTAAAGACACACTGTATGTACTTTTGCAATTTTTTTTAGATTGAAGTCATATTATTGGCACGTTATGAGCAAGCACAGCTGCAACAAACAGAAATTTTCAAGCAGCAATTACCATAATTAGGAATGTCAAAGCGAGTTACTTGTCATTATTTAACCATTTAAGACCAGGTTGTTATCACAGTCGTCTTTGTTTTGTTTTTCACTTTAATGTATTGCAATCAATCAAGCTTGTTTCTACATTGGGGGGAAATTGACTAATTTAATTTGTTTCCCATGAAACAAAAATAGCTAATGGTGCAGTTAATAGCACTACATTTCTCCTCACAAGCATATCTGATTTTAGACACATTTTTAGGTGACAGAAAAAGAGGTCATTACTTATCATTGGAAGATGTACAAACAAATTTACATCAAATGTTGCAAGATAAAAACAAGAAAACATGTATTAGGGAATAAAATGCACTAGCGTGACAATATTTTATTCACCAAGAAAACATATTTTTGTTTGTTTGTATTTGTTTGAACTGCTAAGGCAAAAGACTAAATAGTCTAAAAAAGAAATAGTGCCAAGGTTGTAATTGCACTGGGCTCTCTTTGCGGATGGCCCTTACCCCCACCCTCTATGCAACAGAAGTAAAAGAAAGATGGAGTGTTTGGCTCACCCAGAGAAGAGCCACAAAAGAAGTGGGGGCAGGGTCAATTACCTGAACACAATTACTGAGACTAACAACTGCCATCCATCACCTGCATCCTCCACAGAAACGATTTCATCCCTACATTTTGGTTGGCCTTCTCGCCAAATCGTCGAGACACTCTGTCATCCCCAAGAGGCACCTCCTCCCGCCAATTGAAAACCTGAGTGGCATTCTTAAACAACCTGCTCCTCCTCATCCTCCTCCTTGTCTTCTTTTCACCCACATGTCTCTCACTTGAGTCACCCCTGCCTGCAGAGGTAAGCTACCCTTGACAGTGAAGCCTTCCCGAGGGAGAAAAGCCCAGACCTGCCAGTGTCTGTCAGTAGAGCCTCCAAAAACATCTCAATGCTAACATTGCAACTCTGGAATTAGGCAAAGGCTTAACATTGCTACTGGGATAACTGTGCAGATAAGAGAAATTGCTACAAATGCATTTAGTCGGAGCAATGTTCCACCTGATACAGCAGTTCTCTTGTGGAACCAAGTTTAATAGACAGCGAAATTACACTTGAATTTTGGGATTCCTCTTCTGAAAGTTTATCTGGCACCCTGAAGATCCAGCAGCAAATTGTTATTAAAAAAACATCCAATGGACCCTGCATGCGTAAAGCAATATTAAACGGCTATTAATCTGGAGTCAAAATTCCTTTTTAAAAGAGTCCAGAGGAAAAAAGGTAAGCATTCCAATGCTTACAGTTCCTTCCTTATGTATCTCACTACATACTATATTAATACACAGAACACATGAGCCTAGCTATGATCAGATGTGATGAGCAACAAAAAAACACGGAGATCACGCTGCTGCAAGAAAGCGAGTCTGGCTGCAGTGCAAGCATGTGGAGTTGCATGCTTAATGTGGGTCTGGAGTCATAACCTGGTTATATGCTGAGCTTACTGATTAATCGTTACATCCATCTCTGTTTGTGGGGATTTGTTTTTATTTTAGTATTTTCCCCAAATCAACATGATTGGCATTGTAAATATGCTGACTCAAATGTAAACATAATTTTCAGAGATTTTCTTATTTGCATCCTCATTTGGACCTCTGCTTCTTCTTTCTTTATGCAACGTGAATATTTTTTTCCTCAATGTTTGTGAGTGAAAGAGGAGATCTGAAAACTAGGAGATGTGATGAGATTGTTACCTGCAGTGACCAGCCAAGCTAAAAGAAAGTTAAAAGTCCTACGGCTGCCTGTCTATTATTTCTTTACTGTCTTTTGGCTGGATTTTTGACAAGCCCTTTCTTTACCTTTCTTCGGGTTTGTATGTAGCCCCAGAGGCCAATTACTCAGAGTGAGCACCAAGATTCTATTTTCAAAGGCAGGTCACGGTCGAATGTTCTACATACTCAATATACAGGTCCAAAAAATTCCCAAAATACCTGCTTCTACCTCAGGCATGCAGTTCACGAAACAGCGGCCAATGCACCTGTGATTCGGCATTGTGTCCCGCTTCTACGACAGCTTGCATTTAATTTCCATTTTCTGTATATTTTGTTAGTCAAGCCTAATTAACAGCATCAGTTAAAGCCTTTGTGTTGAGTGAATCTGAGTTGTCACTGAAACCAAGTGTAGTCTACCAAATCTTGACCATGCTTTGCAGGAATTTTACTTTCAGTTGTGCTTGACTAGTTCTTGTCAATTAGCTGCACAAGTGAATCCACACCAAGAAAAAGTACACACAATAAAACGTGTTTCGTTATCATATAAAACTTCATTTTGTAGACTTAAAAAAAATAACTTTTACTGTATTCACCATACTATAAGTCTCGCTTTTTAAAAAATATTTGGCAGGACCTGCAACTAATTCTCAAGTGCCACCCACAACATGTGTTGTTGTTTTATTTAGAATATAATTATGTGAAAATCCATTGTGGTAACAGATGCCTATTTAGCCAGAGTTTCTCCATTTTATTATTGGTACTTCAATGTATGCTGTTGTCACACTTTTCCCAAGGCCTATTTGTTTTAGAAACATTCTGCCCTTTGCTTTGAAATACAGATCTATTTTAATCAGAAACCTTTGTAGTAATGCTATCTTAATTATAATGATTTAAGTGTAAAACTTCAGTCTTCTTGACCTATAGTCACACTACAGTCTTGGATATATGCCAGGTGATGTCACAATCAACAAACTCCAGAGTCTGTGTACACCAACACAAGAACACTAAATTGTAATCAGACTTGACAGTCCACCGGCTGCCAGAAAGGTCATCTCCCAAAGCTCGTCACCATCAGCAGAGCCACAAAGACAAATGTGGGGGGTAAGCAGTAGTTCAGAGTCCAAAGTGTGAAGTATAATGAAAGGAACAGGAACAGGTATGGAGAGATAGCAAGAGAATCAAGAAAGCCAAAGAACCACATTGCTTTTATGGCTAGTGGCTGCTCACTAACAGTTGGCTGTATATAGGTCAACTGCATCTGTTCTGGGTCAGAGCATGACAGTGGGTTTAATGAAGCAAAAATTATATGTAGCCAGTGGCGGAGGGTCAAACATGTGCATACATCTTGCTATGTGACTGTTGTGAAATAATGAGGAAAAGTACATATGTTAGTCTGACTGTGATATAGTAAACACTCTTCCTTCATTCATTAATCTTCTGAGCCGCTTATCCTCACAAAGGTCGTTAGGGCCAGTACCCAGTGTACACCCTGAATGGGTTGGTAGCCAATTGCAAAATGGAGGACATCATAGTAATCACAGCAAAATGAACAATCATTCAAGCTAATTTTTATTTCTAGAACAATTTGGAGTGTAAATTTAGCTTACCATGTTTTTTGGTTTGTGGGAGGAAGCTGGCACACCTAGACAAAATCCACGCAGGAATGAAGAAACCTGCAAAATCCACTCGGTGACACGGATTTACCATATATATGTTTACTAGTGAAAATGACTTCAATATACATACAATAAACAATAAATACAGGAGCTGTCACCATACTGAACTAGAGTTCTGCACCTAGAACCTAATCAAGACTTTTTACTACTACTTATGCTACTTATTTATTATGTTGACCAGTTTCTTATCTAATATTATTTAGTGATTATTTATATATATGTATGTATATATATATATATATATATATATATATATATATATATATATATATATATATATATATATATATATATATATATATATATATATATATATATATATATATATATATATATATATATATATATATATATATATATATATATATATATATATATATATATATATATATATATATATATATATGTATGTATATATATATATATATATATATATATATATATATATATATATATATATATATATATATATATATATATATATATATATATATATATATATATATATATATATATATATATATATATATATATATATATATATATATATATATATATATATATATATATATATATATATATATATATATATATATATATATATATATATATATATATATATATATATATATATATATATATATATATATATATATATATATATATATAAATAAACTTTTTAAATCAAAATATTGAGAGCTCTTGGCTAAAACGTGTGTGAAAGAATGGAGATGGAACTCTCGAGTAGGAGCCAGGCTTTTCTTGAATATCAAACAAAGGCCTCAATGAATAGTTATGTTGCCAAAAAAGAATAATTGTGATGGGAATGTATTATACAGCAGCTACTGAAACAGGAGAGAGTAATTAAATGTAGTGATAGGAGCGATTCTGATTGGTACCACATGAACATTAAAAAAAAGGTCTCACATAGACACTGAACTGAAGAAGATACAACTACATGCAATTTGGTATTTATGTTGTCTAAGGACAAGCTCCTCTAGTTTCTACCCTGTGATTTGCACATCTGTACCGCAGTGATAATCTTTGTGGTACCCTGCTTTGATTTAAACCCACTTCCACAATACACAAACCACTTACGACCATATTGGGAGGCCACCTCCCACCCATCTTGTTTTGTGAAGCCACAAAAGATTCATCACTATTACAACAGCGACAGGTCGATTACCTCCAGGGAGTTCAAAGAAAACAAACAGAATCCATACATTACTATTTCTCCTTAATTTACTTTGATGTACTCTAAATTAAATACATAAAGTTTTGTCAAATTCATGATTTCTTTTGTATAGTCAGTCGCATGAGCTCAATGTTTAAAGAGGGATGGTTTTCCAATTTGAAGCCACATAATGACCATGGACTGTCCATTTTGGAGTAAGTGAGTCATGATTTCTCTTCCTTGTGTAAATAATTGAGATTCTCTTGACTAAACTATTTACCCTTAAATCAGCACACTAGGGGAAAAATAAAAGTACATGGTCATTTGAAAGAGTGGGAAAAACTATTACTACACACATTTCTTTTTTTTCTTCCTCAGAAACAAGCAATTAATTGCACAAAATACCACATTTAACATCACATTAAAATGATACCAACCAAGCTGTGTAGTCTAGTAAGCAAAAAGAGGACAATTTTAGATACTTTGGTGTACAACCCACCCACCCCTTTTCCAATTTCCTTTTTTCCTACACTTTCTTGCCCTTTGGGGTCAATGTTTTCTTATCTTCTAGAAGGAAACAAGCACCACCTAGATAGTTCACCCTCCATCCCGACAGGGCTATGATCAGATAGCAACCATGAGGAATTGCTTCTTGTCATTTCATACCTGTCAACTGGTACGTTCTCGCCGTAATTGGTACAACTGAAAGCCCATTTTTATATTGGTACGCTGTACACATGAAAATGGTACGCTAAACGGTGATTTTGAGAAAAAAAAATAAATTAAGGCACTTTCTAGCCATTTTTCACCATCCGCCATTGTTTCTTCCCGGAAACGCATGTCTGCCAAGTGATATATGTACCGGCGCCTCTGATTGGCTAAAAAAAAAAGATCATGATAAACATTTCGTTTTGTAACACTTTCACCATGTGATTTCCGTTTCCTGTTCCCTTGTTTATGTTTACTTTCATGTTTATGTCTACTTGTTGTTCGTGATTTTTTACAAAAAAGTAAAGTGGTAAGATTTTCCATGTATTTATACATATATGTAAGGGCGAAAACAAAATTTGGTAAGATCACAAATGGTTCGAGGTTGACAGGTATGTCATTTCCAAACTAAAATTCAACTCACCTGCCTTATATGGAGAGGTGTGCATTATGAATCCTCTTAAAATACACATGGATGCCTTAATAAAGCCCCTGAGTGAATATCATGAGCAGCCATTTCCATTCCTTTGACACAATTTTTGCTCTTCACAAAATAAAACCTTGCTTGCCTTTCAGCTTTCCTAGAAAATTTAAGGGATCAGTGGACCAAGAGTTCATTTTATGGTATATTTCAAACAATATCGACTCTAAAATCCATGTTTTTTTATCACTAGCTCACAGCTACAGACTTGTTTCAAATACTGCTTAAGTGCTATGTGGCTATACCGACAGGGTCTATCAAGAGGTGGGGCATTGTGTGACAACCAGTGCACAAACACACCATCTTAAACACACAGAAGAGTCAGGATTACACAGGTTTATCAGAGATGGGGCCAAACACCTTAGCATCAAGACAGTGTGTAAAAGTCATCTGGGTGTGAGATGTTGAGGGTATCTTGGTGTATAATACCCAATTTTCAGCAGGATTGCTAACACATAGTACACACTACTACACAAGATAGCAAATTATAAGTGTATTTCAAGGTAAGGTTAGATCAAATCTGTAGAGAAAGACAAATTTGTTGCATTGGTACTACTGTTTAAAAGAACATAAATACTACATGCCACAATACATTTGTAATCACCCGTTTCATATTTTGGGGTAAACTATAATTTGTTGTTTTGAAAAATGAAATAAGTTACTAAATTTGACAGAAATATAAGGCCTCTTACCTCTACTGGGACGGGAATCCTACAAGCATTTAGTCCGAAAATAAAATGAGTACCAGGGTTAAGAAAAAAGTACTCGTATTCTATTACATTGCTGCTATGATGTCAGCCTCTTCTTTAAATAAATATGTTATCAGATTCTGCTTGATTGAAAAAGGCTGCCGTTCTTAGGCAATGATACCTTAAGACTCGATGTGAGAGCCATATGTGCATTACGTCCCTTGTGAGTTTTGTAAAATTTCCACAACCTAATCGCTTTATTTATGTGTTCCGGTGAATGTTGAAAGAGGCGTCACAAATTTAAAAGTAAAGCAGCTGTAATTTCTTTATAATTTCTCTTTTTTTTGCAGAAAATGGACACACAATACTTCCTGGGGGTTTTTAGCGGAAAATTATGTTCAGCCAAGTAGATAAAATTGACTCAACATTAAAACTGATCAGGTAATTTTTCAAATGCCTGATTAAACTGATACAAAAATATAAAATAATGGACTGAGTCAGGTATATCTCCAGTGGTCATTATTGTAGTCTGTGCTACTAAGACTATTCAACATTCACACGATACACATATCCCACAATTAATAACTCCACGGCCAGACTCATCTATATAAGATAATTTGATAAATGTACTTTACAATGCATAATCTTTGGACAAATTTAGAGGTGAAGTATGAAAAGTACTTGTGGTTAAATATCAGGTACCTTGCTGCATATGATGTCTGTTTCTTCTGTTAGTGCCACCAGTCAAGAGTTCTACAAATTTCTTGCTGCTACTGTTTGCATATCATACCCTGGAGTTATGTCCATGTCTTGCTCGTCAGTTTCATTTTCTTTGTCTTTTTGTTCCACTTTTCTCTGTCAGAGTTTGGAACAAATTATTACTGTTTGCTCACTTGCTTCCCAGGCTCTTGTTCTTAGTCGAGTTATACCACTTGTAAAATATAATAAATCAAAGAATGTGACAGCAATACATTGAGAGGAAATTGAAGAGGGTTGTTCAACCAGCTATAATGGTAATTTTGAGACAGGAAACAATAAGAAACGATGTTTGACAGGCACAAAGATGACAAGAGTGCAAGAACATATTAGGACATTCAAACAGAAGACAGTTTTAGAAATGAGCAAAACGTGTTCATGGGATCTTTGGACCTTTAGAAGACAATAAAAGGAGGGGAAGGATAGTGGGGGGTGTTCTGTTCATCCTGTATCCGAGCCGCCTGCTAAGCAGATGATGATGAATGAGGCGGCAGGGAGGCCTGCTCTTCTTTCTGTTTGCCGGATGGAGAGTTGTGCATGAGTCGTTCTCTCTCTAATTACCTCTCACTTACCATTAACGCTGCCACAGCTACTCCGTTCCACTATCAGTTCCTAGCCTATGGACTGCCACTTCCCATTGGTCCCTGGCAACTAAGCAACCGGATAGGTTGTCACTCAATCTTGATGTCTATGTAATAAAAAAATAATAATAATACAGCATTGGCTTCTATTTGGGTCAGGTGAATTCTAGACTATACCTGTTTTCTAATTCCTTATCAAATCATTCATTTTCGCTCATTGAGGACTGTTCACATCATATGAGGTAAGATTCTTGTAATCTCAAAATCATGTGTGCAAGGTTTGCTTCAACTGACTCCTGTAGACAGATTCCATAAAATCTAGAACAAACAACCCTGCCTTTTAGGAGCACTAAAGTTCATTATTAAAGATGTTTTGTTCATAAAGCACTAGTTGGGGTAGGAGCCTAACCAAGCACCTCAGACAGACTACCAGTTAACCACAGGAGAATTGTGGTTGAAGCATTGATTATCTGCATTGAGAGTAAGCTACAGGTTCCACAGGTTTACCAATGCATCCTCAATAGTGAGACATTGTAATGTTCAGAGGCATAAAGCATCAGCCTTCATAGCCTATCTACTCTTTCTTCCAAAGTAACTCTCTCACGACGGAATCGGCCAAGTCAAATGAGTCTGGACAGTCAGATAATTAAACAAAAGTAGTGTAAAATTAGCATCCATGTCATTAGACTTTAATGATAGAGTGATTAAAATCAAATGCATTAGGCTAGTAGACAAATGGAATTTGGAGAGATTGCGGCTTGTTGAAGATGTGGTATGTCCGGAATCATCTTGGTTGATGATCTCTTCAATTGAAGATAAATGTGGGAGATTAGAGAGCTGCTGTTTCATCGAAACAGTAGGGTTTTTTTAAGAGGTTGATTCTTTTGTTGGTTTGTTTGTTTTACACAACTGTTCTGATTTTGAGACAAATCTGTCATACTGTAATTGGTCCATTTTTTTTACACTAACTCGATATGACTGCAAGTTTAACCGGTTTTACTTGTAGAAAATAATGCAACTGATTTATGTATTTTTTTTTGGGACATGACTGAAAAAGTAGTTCCGTATACACTTGCACAATCTTGCAGAGATATTATGTCACCTCTATTGTCCTCTTCTACTGAATCCTTAAATAAAACCAGTGCCCAAGGCTTGGAGAGCTATTAATATTGCAAGACTACCTTTTTCATTATGAATGAGAACAAGTGTGAAGACTCAGAACAGGCTGCAAAACAGTGCATGACTCCTGCTGTAACAATGCAGACCACTCCAATAATCAACATGCCCCTTGACACCCTCACACAAAAAGTTTTAATTTACGTTTTAAAAAAAAAAAGCCTCATCTGGGTGAAATCCTTTTTGCAGAAGAAGGTTATTAGTTGTCACTTTAAAAAAATATGAATTGACAAAATTATCATTTTCTCCTATCCTATTTTTATAGAATCAAAAGTAGCCACTCAAAACCTATTGAATATCACTGGCCTTGTTTTAATCTTATATTGTTTTTGTCCTGTATGTGTCATTTAAAAAGCGTACAGCTTGGTAACTTGACTTCATAAAAAATTTAACTTTGTCCATTAAATTGTCCTGCGACATCTGAGATGCCTGACCTGCCAAAGCACTAGGTGGCAAAGGAGTGCCTCAAGGTGCTGATCTAGTTCCACTTGCACTTGGCCTCTGTCGATGTCACCCACAGCTCCGAAAACTCTGCTAAAGTGCTTCCTGATTTAGATTTGCTTGAAGATGCTCAGGCTGATATTGCAGGGGGAAAAATGCTCTACTTCTATGTGACAGTAAAAAGTAGTCCACTGGTTAACTCTATAGATTCTCAGTGACAGCAGACATTATAATGATCTAAGTTAAATTAAGAATTCTATTTTAACATTTTTATATATATATATTTATATATATATATATATATATATATATATATATATATATATATATATATATATATATATATATATATATATATATATATATATATATAAATATATATATAATATTCAACTATTTTTTGCTTTGTTTTGTGAACAAAGAGCTTGAAATTTCTGCAATACAGTGTCAGACCAATATGTCACACGAAAACTTGCTCGTCGCCAAATACATTTTTGTGTTTACTCAGACCTTATGTTGCCAACAGCTGAAGTCATAGGACACAAAGGTGGACAATATAAATTTACATTCTTGTTATCTTTCATCATCTCTTATGAGCCAGCAGCAGATAACTCATATATTGGAAAACACGCAAATATAAAGCAGCATTCTCCATATATTGGAAAACACGCAAATATAAAGCAGCACTCTTCATATATTAGAAAACACGCAAATATAAAGCAGCACTCTTCATATATAAGAAAACACACAAATATAAAGCAGCACTCTTCATATATCTGGTAAACCTTCAAACTTTGTAAACCTTGTTCTTTTACTGTATCATATTAGAAACTACATCCAGTCTTGCCTCTCAGCTTGTGTAATTAATCCAACCTGATCCCAAACACATGCATGTGTTAAAAAAAAGGCACCACCTCTCTCCTATATTTTATTGCCTTTTCTCTTGCATCCTTCCAACCCCGATGTGCAAGCTAATTCATTGTCACCATCTGTCTTTTGAGCACACTCATACATTGGTTTATATGGGTGTGCCATTGGTTTTCTACTGTGGGAAATACACATGTATATGTTGCCAGGTGTGCTCTTAGCGGTGCTGTGACCTTGGACAGAAGACTTACTGCTGCATCACACAACCACATGACACATTTTCCCATATGTGATAGCAGCCGCTTTTTGACAAAATTTAATGACAGGAATGGACACATATGATCCTTTCATATCACTTAAATGAATTATATATATCCTTTGAAATGATGTTTTTGCAACAGCATATGGAACTCTGCATAAGGAACGAAGGGCCGTGACACTGCTTAAAATAATTGTATGCAGTTTGAACTATTGCAAGTCTCTGTAATGTCAAATGATCAAACATTTCCACTTTGTTTCCCAGGCGAGGATCTGCGACTTTAATGCCTTAAGATTGGGAGTTTTTTTTTCTTTTTTTAAATGCAACAAGTGTCTTCTCCTTGCAATTTGCTGCCTAAATAATTCACATGGCTATTCCACCTCTAAAGACCACCTATCTTATTCATTATTTAGTTTCCTTTTCACTGTGGCAAGAGAAATCTTCAATTATTTAACAACAATATAGAGCATTGCATGGGGTTAATAGGTCTTTTGCTGACTGTGAGCACTAGAGGCAAAATGGGTAGTGGAGGTGATGACATGGGCAAAAAGCGGAAGATTTGTGATAAAGATCTTGTGACCAGGAGGAATTGTAACACGAGAAGAATTTCAGCTTAGTTGTAGCCTGGTCTCTTTTAAACTAATGCTTTGGAATTAAAAGTAAGAATTAAAAAAAAATCGGAATGTGCTTTAATTCATGGATATTCCATCATTAAAAATACTATAATGGTATATTCAAATTATTCATTAAAACATGGATTAAAATGTTGCAAGATGTCTAATGCATGAACTCTAGTGGATGATATTTCTTATACACTACGATTTATATGTTTTCATTCTCATAAGAAAAAATTATTCCGGGTTATATAGGAATTTAAAGTCCATAGCAGCGAAAACTGACCAACATCAGGTATGCTGTCCATTAATAAAAAACAAGTACACCTTATACATTTCATCTACATAACATTAATTTGGCCGATAACTGATCAAAAGCTATCATTTTATAATGTTAGTATTAACATCACTAATTGATAGGATGTGTCAAATGTCTTATTAATATTACAGTGTGGGCTGGATTAAGAATTTAACTGACTGCACATGGTCATTAGTCTGAATGATAAAAATGTAATAAATGATTGAGCTACATTTCTATTGAATTTAATCAAATACACTTTAATATTCTTGTTCTCCTATGCATATATATATATATATATATATATATATATATATATATATATATATATATATATATATATATATATATATATATATATATATATATATATATATATATATATATATATATATATATATATATATATATATATATATATATATATATATATATATATATATATATATATATATATATAAAGGATTAAAAGGCCAACTTCATAGTATGTAATTTCTGTAATCATGTTCTTTGTTTTCAATGCTGTTGGAAAGCTTGCAGCGCCCCCATTTGGCACAAATCTGAAGAATCAAAGATTGAATTGTAATGTTACCCCAACTTCATCATCCCCCAGCTTCATTTAACAAAGTCGTGGATTGTGATAGATACTGCAACCATGAAACATCTTTTTTTTTTCTTTTACAATGTATGAACTTCTGTGAAGTGCCCATTATTATGAGTGACCTGAGCTTTCTGGCTTCCCAAGAAAAGCTCGACTTTCTCAGACTTTCATGAAATCAGTTTAATCTTGAATGTCATCAATAACGACCTTTATTCCACTTTTTGTACTATATGATTTAACAGTTGAAATTCTGTACATCAAAGAGAAGCGGAAATCAGTCATGCTGGTATATAATTAGTGAAACAAAAGCATCCTTTTTGCCTTAACGGTTGAATCTAAAGTGCTCCACTCATGAGCTCTCTTTGAGGTTGCTGCATGCCTGCCTGTCATCCATGGATGTTAAGCACACTTTTTGAGAGGTTGACACCTTTCTTGTTTCAGCATATACCCATCTTCCACATTTTTGGAAGCTTGTCAGTTAGTGCACTTACCTCGAGCTCCATTCAAACTTGGAGACAAAGCTATGCCTCTAGCCACGTGTTCAAAACATATCAAGGATTATTCATTTTTTTATTACCAAATGGTGAATTGTGAGATTACAAGGGCAAAAATGTGTTTTATTACGTAGAATTCTATTGTGCTTTTACGTAGAATTCTATTGTGCTTTTTGCCTTCGTATATTTAAATACAAGTGCATTTGTATATTTATATACAAGTGTGCATGTATTGTTGTCGTTGTTAAATAAAAAAGAACACAAATAGATAAATAGAAGTTATGAATGCAATTGTATTGTACCTTTTTCTTTGTGCTGAAAAGCAGATTGTAATTCTTGATAGCAAGATGAGGTTTGTATGTCTGAATGTATATATGTCAGCACAAAATAGAGGACAACTTTAAAAAAAAGTAGTGAGAGGGGAGGGATAAATAATTTAGTTTTCCTCAAGTGATGGTTTGAAGAAATTCACAAAAAAAAATGCATGATTGGACTGCCATGAAAACAACAGACTAATTAAGATACACAGGGTTCATTGTGAGTTCTCGAGTGAATGTTGGCTGGGTTGTGGAATGGGCAGAAGTGTTTTTCTTATGAATGCAGATAAGGGCAGCTGTCACTATCTGGCTTGCTTGTATTTTAATGAATGGTTGCAAATATTCTACACGTTCAGTGTAGTACGTCCACATACACTTATATCACGTAAAGTGATATATGTGTGTACTAATATTTTTCTTTAAATCACTATAGAATTTTTTCAAATCTTTTGATATTTTTTTGCTCACATTGCCTCTTATTAAAACTTATAATATAAATTGTACATATAAAAGTTCCAAAAAACATTTATTTGTATTCAGTTCACCTTAAAATCATATAGATATTGCATGGTGTGCATTCATAAAATGTCTATTAAATTGTTAAATTATGCAAATAAAACTCCTAGATTAGATCTAGACTAGATTTATCAAGAGGAAAGATGGATTTGGAACACAAACATCTGCATATGGAAACCATTTTCGAGAGATTACATTGCAGGTGTATGGAAACAGAGTATATATATGTATGTACACAAATCCCCTGAGCATAGATTTCAATCTGAAAAAAACAGTCTAAGTAATAAGGGCTTCAGATGTAATTTTAAAACATTCTTGTTATTTTAATCATTATTAAAATCTTTCAAATAATTAAACCGGTGTCTTACAGCTCACATAAGAAAACCAGCAGTTTAGCGCTGTACAGTAATGTGATTATAGTTTAAAGCTGGGGTGTCTAAACTACGACATGAGGGCCAACTGCGGCCCATTGCCCAGTTTTTATTGGCCTTCAGAAAGTTCTAAAAAATATCTTTGAATATAACTTTTTTTTAGTTTTTTGTATGTATCGTATATTGTGCTGATCCGGCCCATTTGTCAAATTTTTAAAGTCAATGTGGCCCCCAGGCCCACTCCTGATTTAGAGTCTCATCCACAATTAAGAAGTAGTGTGAATTTATTGATGGCTGTATATAAAGTTTATAAAATATATTTGAAGTGGCCACCGAATACAGTTTACATTACAGTGTAAAAATTGAATGTAATATTAGGGGCTCATTGTGGCCAGGTAAGAAGAGTGTGCTTACTCACAGAAGTTGTCTTGGGATTCAGGGAAGTCAGGAACAGCCCTGCTTGGCATCAACTTCCACTTAACCAGTGGAAGCCTGGGAAATTTACACAGGCTGTCTGTCCGCCTGTTTCATGAGGTTCCTCACAAGTGACAGCTTTGCGTTCAGCAATCCGCGGCTGATTTGAATGGGATGCTTGTTGTATGAGTGTGTGTGTGTGTGTTTTCGTTTGTGTGCCTGGGACCAAATGTGCCAGCTCTGCAAGTGTGTGTGTGTGTGTCCAGCAGACTGAATTAGCAAAATATTTTCAGGTTCTTGGCTCCAGCTGGCTGGAAAGCAAGACTTTCAGTGCCAAAAATAACACAAGTTAACTAGACAGAGAGGTAGACGTCATCAAAAATAATTTCATAAACTATAAATCATTTGTCCCCATCAATAATGTCCATCAAATGTCAAGTTGATCCGTTCTTATGTATTAGAGAGTAGAAGAGATTGCATATCAGTCACACCTCAATTTCATTAACTGTGGACATTTCCACACAGCAGACTAGAGAATTCATAAGGGATACAATATGACTTGTCATGTCAATGGGCCTGATTTCCAAAACACTATTAAATTAATTCTAGATTTTCACCGAATATGTATAGTACAATGATGTTGGGCATTAGATACAGTATAAAATATTTCTTTTGAAAGTTCTATATCAACCCAAAGAACACTAAATATTAATTGGAATAAAAAATTGCATTTGTAATTTAGCCACGCTATAAATCATAACATCCACTTTTAGAAAACAGCATTGGACGAATGATTATACAGACTATACTTTAACTACTAAGCTACTCTGTTCACAACAAGTAGAAAGGACAGTTGACGGAAAAATGTAAAGTTATTGAGAAATGGAGATCTACTTTAGTATATACTGTATTAATAGAATGAGTTCAGAATTATTGAATAGAAGATGCACTATATTAATCATCTCAAATATTTTAATCCACAGATCTTACACCTGGACCATTTTCGAGGGTATATAAAAAAGCCCAGATCAAAGCTCAATCTAACCAAGATGGATGACAGATTTTACAGCAAGTATGAGGATAACAATCAAGTGTTACTCAAAGAGATCAAGGGAGTACCGTTGTCACACTTGAGATCGGTTTCGAGAACCTTACTGTCTTGGTCTCAACTTGCAAAAATCTTGCTCTTGTCTCAGACTCGGGATTTTCTCCCAAGATCACCTCTCGAACTTTATCAGATGATTTTAATGGAAAATGTGCGCACACACACACAGATAACATTTTTATGTTGGTAAAATTCCAAAAGATTTTTTTTAAACTACATAAATACAGCATAGACTAAAGCCTACTGGTTTTGTGTTGTCATGCCAACCCATTGTGGGTCATGACTAACAGTCATGTAGTCTAGATGAATCAAGTGAACTATTGTACCAGACAGGTTTATTCCTGATATATTTGTCTACTACTGCATTCATCAATTGTGATGACTCTGATACGACATCAAAAGCCAAAAATCTGATTTTGCAGGGGAAAAAATGGGCTCTGTGAATGATTTTCCTGATTGATACACAAGTGATAAATCTCCTAAAACATATGTGCACTTAAAGGCAACACGACCCTCCTTGAATACATTTTAAAATACTCAAATGTACAGTTCACTTCACTGATCTTGTTTCTTTTTCACTTACTTTGTAGAGGGTTTCTGGATGACCCTCTGTGACTGCTCAGACATCCCTTTCTCTCTTTCTCCCTTTCACTCTTTTCATCTCTGTTTTCTGCCAGGGAGAGGGTTCTGACAGCCAGTAAAAGAGTTGCATGGTTCCCCCCCAAAATGGGACCAATGTATTCTGTCATGAGAGGTTTGTTTTCCATCCTTTTCCTGTTATTTGCTCCAGATCCGGGTCTCTGTTTATATCACCCTTAGAAGGGAGAAGCAAAGATTTAATAGAATTTATTACCACAACAGTGCATGACCTATATGTTTATAGCTCAAACAAAAGCAGTATTATGAAATCAATAAAAGTATGCAGTGCTTGAGAGTTTTATTGACTAGGGTCAAGCGAATATGGTCATCCAATTGGAACAATACATTTTCTTCATCGCAGTTTCTGGTGGGTCTTTTGAGATATTTTTGTTTAGTAGATTTATTTTTTTTGGTAAAGAGTAACTTGTTTTTGCAAGAAAAAAAATATATATATATATAATTTTTAAGATGGCATCATTCCAATCGCCCAAATTAACTGCCTGACAAAAAAAAAACGATCCCTGCTAGCCCCTCTCAGTAATTAATTGGACAAAACAGTCTGGCCGCATTAACACAGTAAAATACGGAAGTAAAAGATCTCGGAGCTGTGATGCGTACCAAACAATGTTTCCCATAATGCCTGTGGTTATGGAAGCCTTCTGTGTACATTTCTGATTCCAGAAATGGTCAGCAACATTTACCAGGCACACAAGCATTCTTTTGTTTGAATGCACACCACCACAAAAGGTGCGCACCACAGATTTTATGTGTTGAATTGGGACCAAACAATAGGAAAAAGAGCCACATGCGGTTCTGGAGCTGCAGGTTGCCTGCACCTAAGTGGATGTCTGTCCCCATCAATATCACTGAGAAAGAGTTACAATTGTTTTTGGAACCTGTTCATACTTTTTAAAGTAAGTAGAAATCCAGTAATAAAACAGAACCAATGTAGGATCGTAGGAGCAAACCTGCATGATGTGAAACTGAAGACCTATGCAACATAAAGGCTACTCTATCCTTTTAAAAAACAAGACACTTAAAGATAACACAATCACCCACAAAGTCTAAAATAGAGTGCTTGGGATGAAAGATGTAAGGTGTTGTTCCTCTCCATGTTAAGCTCAAGAGACAAATGTCTCTCTCCAGGTTTATTGGCCCTCTTTTCTTACTGCTTCCATGAAATGTTTCTAGGGTAATTCAGTCGTAGATGTTCATAAATAAAACCATCCTCTTTATTCCTGGGCCATTTAACTACATGGCTCAAGGAGCACCTAGTGTCTTCTTGACTAAGTCTCAGGCTAAAATGATGTGGTGCTAGATGGTCGATTAGGAGGAAGGAAAAATTGCATCGCAATAAAAAGCAGTATTATTTGCGATGAAAAAAAATGAAAGCAAAATATTTCTCTAGAACTACTGCAGTGTGTAACAAGTTATTTCATCTTTAGATTGCACAAAATCCTTTTATGCAACACTGTTTCTGTTTAGTCAATATTAAAGAGTAACATTAATCATTGTGGCCATCAAACAGTCAGTTTTGGCTTAGGTAGAAAGCACACTGTAACCCATCCTTTTCACTACAGGAACCAGCTCATAAAGCTACCATAATCCAGGCAGTCTAGTATTATTACAGCTGCTGAGGTAATTTGTGATCAAGTGATGAAGACAGTTTAAAAAAACAACAAAAGAGTGCATCAATATCCATGATGCTCTGTACCTAAACACCATTTGCCTTTTCATAACTTTTACATCCAAGGCTACAAAGTTGACATTCAATACATTAAAAAATATTTTGGGCAATGTGCTTTCATGTAACACTTTGTCTAGAAAACTAATTATTATTATTAAATCACACACACATGATTTTGGAGAGAAAACAAAACTATAGTTGCTACGTACACAGAGTATTTCTCAATATGGCTGAAGGACTATCAGTCAACTTTTTAAAAACTTTTTGCAATCAATAACATAAAAAATATTGGACACCTTTTAATTTCCTGCCTAGTTTCAAGAATAAAAAAAAAACGCTAAAAGCCAAGACATTCTGCTTTGTTTCAATCTTGTTACAGTTCAAGGAATTCATCAGCCTGCGAGGTTATTATTTCTGCTTCTATTGAGAGACTTCATAATGCAGAATGTTGTAAATTCCAATGATAGGATGGTGAAATATTGTCTTCTGGCAATCTTACAATACTGTCATGACACCAGGAAAAAGGAGGACGGGTTTTCATTAAGTCAAGTTCGCCAGTGAAATGACACATTGTCATTCCCACTGTGCACGTTTTTACATATTTACCAAACACTGCGTAGGATTTTATCGAATCCCTCAGGCAATGTGCATGAAAATGGGGCTTGACAACTGGCAGGGAGTGTAAGAGGTGATAACTATCTTTACTTTTGCATGTAGACTTGCTGTCTACAAAATTAAAGACAACCAGACAAAGGAAGCAGGCTGCACAACAAAATACAAGCACAATTTTAGCCTTTGCAAAGTGCATATATTTCCTATTGTCACTTTCTTAATATTATGCAGCTAAGGTTTTACTTAATAGGCTTGAAAGGCACCTTCTGCCATAATCAATATTTCTCTGGGTTTAATTATGTAAATACAACTGAACAGCAACTTACTGGTTAACCAACTGTATCGTTCTCCATTATTTACAAAAAAAATCACTACTGTAGCATTATTTAGTTTGAAATGGGTTCAAATCCAGGTCATGTCCAACTGTGTGGAGTTTGCGTGTTCTACCCTGGCCTGTGTGGGTTTCCACCGAGTACTCCGGTTTCCTCCCACATTCCAAAAACATGCATGGTAGGCTGATTGGACACTCTAAATTGCCACTAATTATGGGTGTGAGTGTGCATGGTTGTCCTTTGTCTACTTGTGCCCCGCCTCTGGCTCAGAGACAGCTGGGATGGCTCCAGCACCCCCCTCTAATGAGGATAAAGCGGTTCAGAAAATACATTACACACATACTGTTCTTGTCAAGGTTTGGTCTTTCAATTATTGCTAGATAAAGTGGTTGTGTTTCCAAGTTAACATATCCCTTCAAATCCTGTTTAAGGGAAAGATCAAAAGAAGATAAAAGGGGCTTGGGGTGACAATCTATTCTAAATCAATCCTAATACAGTTTGGCCATTCATGCTGGATTTGGTCAGCCAGCTTCTTCTCTTATTTGAATATCTTTGAGAACGGACTGCTTCAGCAGAAACCTCCTTGGTTGAGCTGGAATTGTTGAACCAAAAACCAGGGCCTTTCAGGACCATTTTGTAGTGCCCGTGATGTAAAATAACTTAGAAGATAGAAAACATATTTCAGTAAACTGAAAGCAATATGTTTAAGATTACAAGAATGCTAATTCATTTTTTTCCAACTCATTCCCCCACCGCAGTATGATTCATGAATACGATTTTGCTTAACATTTAGAGACAAATTGGCATTTTATGCACAGGCCTCACTCAATCTTAATTGTAACAGCTGCAGGCTAATGTTGACTAGAATTACACGATTAAGCTCTCAGTCCGTTAAATTGTTGCACTGCATGAACAGCCGTCTCAAATGTCATTCTACAGGGGCAGTTCTGTTCAACCCTTAAGCCTCATCATTGTTACAGTTGCTACTGTTGAATAGAATACACACTTACTGTCCTGCTGAGATTGGGAGCCATGCATGTGCATGCGTATGTGCTTATCAGTTATATCTCAGCTGTATTCTAATGGCCGTAGTGACCAGTTCGACTTTCCAAAGGGTGTGATAGAGGTTTTTGGCAGAGGATCAAATCAAACGCCAACAACAACAGGACCCCAAGTTTTAGAGCCACGTCACACAGTGCCCCACTTTAATTCCCCATAATCCACTCTGTCTCCAGACAGGTGATCCTTGAGTGTGTGTGTTGGATGTTTGTGCCTATGCATGCAAACCCCATGCCCAAGTACTAATCATTGGTATATTCATTCACAATGCATTTGAGACAAATTGTCCTATTGGCTGTGTACTCTTTATAGTAACCAATGAGGGACTTCGGTCATTGACCAACTTTTGGTAGACTTTGTCTCTCAGTGGGCGAGTACTGAGGATTGGATATCAAAACAAGCTCGTTTTGGTTCTGACATCAGTCAATGTGTCAACATGTATGACATGTGTAGTGTAGAATTACCTTATAGAATCTTTACGCTGCAAAACTACATTTAGCTTTGTTTTTCATGTGATGTTTCCATTACAGATAAGTACTATAGATAGCATGACTACCTTAGAATGAGATGGTATATAGTCTGTGGTTAACAGCAATCTTAATACAGTAAGGAGGAGTGGCTCAATAAAGAAATACTATATTGTATCCCAATTTGAGACAAATAAATAAAATAAAATGTATTCATTATGATGGGTTTGAAAAAAAAAAATATATATATATATATATATATATATATATATATATATATATATATATATATATATATATATATATATATATATATATATATATATATATATATATAGATATAGATATAGATATAGATATAGATATAGATATAGATATAGATATAGATATAGATATATATATATATATATATATATATATATATATATATATATATATATATATATATATATATATATATATATATATATATATATATATATATATATATATATATATATATATATATATATATATATATATATATATATATATATATATATATATATATATATATATATATATATATATATATATATATATATATAATTTAAAATAAAGTGCCTATAACTAAGGGTCAGAAAACTAGTATTTAGAAACATACATTTTCCAAGATCCACCCAATTCTCACTGTATCTAGAAAAACACGTCTTTAGTCAATAAAACATACGCCACTTTTACTTAGTCTCCCAAGTTCTCTCTCTCTTGCCATGATATTGAAACATGACAGCCATGCTCGGAAACCTTTGGCAGGAAAGTGAATGAATATTTCCTCAAATGTGAAATTATTCCTAAATGGTGTCAGAAAAATTAACCTTGTGCTTTTCTGTTAAGATGATCATCCAACATTCACTATTAATATTATGTCAAATGTAATTGCATTTTGGCTGTCAGAAGATGTGTTGCATTACCTGAAAGTACTTTCTTGTTTTAAAATCTTTCCAGATGTGTAAGAGAAGCTAAACCACATGGGGCTTTGGCTTAAGCTCATAATGTTCTCTCCCGAACGCTGAATCTTTTGTTTTTAAAATAGCTTTGACTTAGTGTCATTTCCCATGAGCCTTTCTGACTGGAACGGCAACTATGGTGCAACAGTTACAAAGCATAGCATGGATACTGTATGAATTATAATAACTATTTGAAATGGTTTGGGAAAGCGCAGTCTCAGCAGGCATAACAGCCAAACAATCAATCACGGTGCAGCAAGATGAAAAAGACGGCAGGAAAATGATGAGAATGATGAGGAGGAAGAGGTGGGCTGGAAAGCAGTCAGGGAGCGGATTTCTCCATTTCAAGGAGGGAGAAAGAGCAACGGACAAAACACATGAATGAAAGCTCTTATTATTGTGTGTGCTGCCTCATATATATATACATCATTTTCCTGCCGTCTTTTTCATATATATATATATATATATATATATATATATATATATATGAAAAGGACGGCAGGAAAATTATGTATATATATGCATATGTATGTGTGTGTGTATATAAATATATATATATATATATATATATATATATATATATATATATATATATATATATATATATATATATATATATATATATATATATATATATATATATATATATATATATATATTCACATACATATACACATACATATATGTATATACATATAGGTATTCGTTTTGTTGTGTTGTGTTTAAGGACAGATCTCTTTTTGAACGCCCTTTATCCAGATAAAATGGATATGGAGTCAGTTAAATTTTACAATGGTGCAAATATATACTATTTGCTATTAGAACATATTATGCTACTTATGCTACAAATTAACCTTGTTGTTGGCTGAATGATCAAGACCTTTCAATGTAATGAATTGGAAGATAATCCACAATGTGCTTGGAAAAATATATTAGATAAATTAAACCCTAGTGTTAGTGAGACCTTAATATTTTTTGTTCTCACTGCTGTCGCCACAAACGCCACAAATAGTACTTGCCTGCTCTAAGCATGCAAGAAAAGTTAAATAAAAATAAAAAACATGCATTTCAGTTTTCTTTTTCCAAATACTTTAACCTGACTTCAAGTGAATACTATTACGGTTCCTATTATGAAACTGGTTCAGCTCCAAACTGTTTTTAAGACAGTTTAGAATAATTATGGTCATTTTCAGCTGCACCAAGTCAAGTCATAAAGAAACATCCGCAAGGCCGTGTCTTTTTTTTAGCATCTTAATATTGGTGATATATTGGATTGGTTAATCATTTTTCAAACTTAATCTATTGTGTGGGAACAAGAATTTTTGGGTGGAATAGAAAACTGGTTCAAAATGCATACTGCCTTATGGTTTATATGCAATATTTGAATAAATTCTCAAAGTATAGCATGGTTGAAATATTTGATATTTGAGTAGCCATGAATTTTTAAGTATAATTACAAGCCCGAACTCCAATTACATTTGCATATTATATTTAAAAAAAATGCAATGAATTGAAAATGTCTTACAATTTAAAGTCACATGAATAAATTACTAAGAGGAAATATTTAATTTTCAATGTTGTGTTTACTTTTTTGTTGTTATATATATTTTTTTCTTCTTACCTAAATTCTAAAAAGTTGAAGCAGTTTAATCAGAAAGTTCAGGAATGCTTAAACACATCCGTTTGGAACATCGCCCGCTCCTCTGGGCCTGAATTAATCTGAGATGGATTGATGGATAGTGGAAAGGTATGTAGTAGGCTGACGAGTCCAGATTCTAAATTGGAATTCATGGCAGCCTTGTCTTCAAGCCAAAAAAAGAAAAAAGGCCTTCTGGACAACTTTCTGTACAAAGTTTAAAATCCAGCATGTACTTTTTGATGGTGTTGGGTCTAAAAGCCTTTGTAAAATATGCATCGCAATATGATGGCATTATTAAATGCCCGAAGATACATTTTCGGAGTAATATTTCTTCCATCCAAGTAACATCTTTTTCTGAAATTATTTTTTCGAAAAACAAGATACTATACAATTCCTTCTGAAAATGGGCCTTTACACGAGTGAAGGAAAGAAGAAGGTAGTTTTCAAATGCCTATTTGATTGTTCTAATCACCTTAGCAAAATGCATGCATTTCTTTTGCTTGCACGTCTTTATACGTAGAGCAACATTTCACAACAATACTCCAATGTGTCATTGCTTAAGAGACTGTAATGAAACCTTCTTATGGGTGCCACAGAGTAAGCCGGGTTTATGCCTTTTACCAGTAAATCCTGCCCTCATTCCAAAATGCAAGTTTGCGTCTATCAACAAAATTACCAAGAGCTAAGAGTCTAAAATGCCCCCTTGCTTTGCACAGAAACTCACAGGTAAATATTTAGCTGCTATATAAAAATTGACCCTCAAGCTCATAACATTTCATTAGGTATTACCATCTTTCATTGGAATTTAATACTTGATTTCTTAAGCAATCTATATCTTCTGCAATGTATCAGGCTAAGTATTACCATCTTTCATTGGAATTTAACACCTGATTTCTCAAGCAATCTATAACTTCTGCAATGTATAAAGCATCAGGCTGGCTAGGCAATGACTATAGAGTGCAGCCAGGGTGCATAAAAACTCCCTCACAGCTTTATGGTATGAACTCCTCACCCATAATGCACTTGGCCTACCTCCAGTCCTCCCCCAAACTCTATCTTTTTCTCTCGTGGGTCACAACAGGAGCTTTTATGAACTCTTGAGCCATCACTCCAAGTGTTCTCTATCCACCTCCGGCCCTGTCTTATATCGGCTCTCAACCAACAATTTCAGGTATTTATAAACTCTGAGTGACAGAGTTTAATCATGTGCCTCTGATGAAATTGACATTGCTGTGAAAAATAAGTAAAGGTGCTAAAAATGACAGCAAAGTGAGGAAATATGATACGAAACCCTTGAAGTGGGCACGGAAGTGTGAGAGTATCCACTTGTGTGCAACAGTTTTGTCGTTGAAAGACTCCCATTATTCTTACTTTGATGATTTCGCTGCTGATAACGAATGAAATAATCGACAGACATATAGATAGTAAGTTTGTGTGTAAGAGTGACACCAAGTGAACATCATAAAATGCATTACTCTCCTGTCTAGGAATGTGTGCTCACAGTCGATCGTAGCCAATGATAAGGCACCATCTGTTACCCATGAGTGCAACTTGTGTGCTGTCCATGCACACAAATGCACATAAACGCCAGTCCTGTCACTTGTTCCAAAGCCTCCCTTCATGCCCCAGCTTATGAAAGGGTTTTGGTATATCAGGCTGCTTGGTTTCCATTCTGTTATTGTAACGTCTTTGGGTGTCACATGTTGCCTTTCTTCCTCTATTCGGTTTCTTACTGGGATTATGTGAAATAAAAAAAAGTGGGGTAAAGGGGTGGCGACAAGTGGAGACACATCTCTGGAGATTCTTTTCCATGAGTTAAGGGCCCCCTATACGACAATTTGGCTCCTCTCTATCTGACAGGGTAAATTTGATTGGGTGTCCCAGGACTGGAGAATGGCGCAGTAAATTGACAATAAAGATTTCAAAAATAAATAAAAGTTCCTGTAACGTTCTTTTAACTATGCCTTGTATGGAGTTTGCTTGTGTGTTAGATGGGATTCCGAATATTTGATGGCTTCAAAGTAACTTAACTTTAGTAAAATGGTCATATATTTCCACAAATGTTGTTTAATACAACAAATAAATAACTAAATATGCTTTAGCTCACCAAAATAATTTGTTGATTTTAAAAATGTATTCATTACTTTTGTTTGTATTTTTTTTTTCAAAACAACAACATTTACGTGTGTGTTCCGAAATGAAAGCCAATCACCATCAAGTTTTTAGCCAGACAAAAACAAAAGGAAATGAGTTTTCAGGTGGCATAAAAGCTGAAAATAAGGCAAGCAGACCAACTGGCTCAGCCCTTTCTCATCAGTTCGTTCCCTGACACCTCAGACAACACCGATGACCTCTTCTTTTTCTGCAATGGGGCTAACAACCCATGAGTAGAAGATTCACTGACCACATTTTGGCTTTCATGTGAAACCTGTCATGCGTATGCACACTAAAGCCAGCCGGGCCATGCAGCAATGTGCGTGATTGCAGGCCTAGCACTCTGATGGTGGGCCAAACAGCTTGACACACTTGGATTCTAAGAGCCTCATTTTGTGCAGATTTGTACAGCACTTTGGAGTACAATATGGTACCCATCCAAACCTAAGAATCTGAGAGCAATTATTAAAAATCAAGCCTTAGATCCTTGTTTTTTGGTTAAACAATGGAGAAAAGTGCTAGAGAAAAGACAGACACAAAAATGGTTGAGGGGTAGGAAAATACATAAAAATGGAAACAAAACTAATTGTCTCATGTCTTTTTCCATGAAAAAGACATTTCAATATGGAGTAGCCACCTCCAGGATTACATATAAAACTCACAACTTTGCCTTAGGATATAGAAGTAGTAATTAAGAATTATAGTTGTAAGAATTGGCACCACTTTCAATCATCATTTTTGTTCATTAATTACAACAGTTTTTTTTATTTTCGAGTAGTAGTAGTTTTTTTACAATACCACGGATGGACACCGTGATAAGACATAATACACGGCTAAAACGGGGATATGTAACTTGAGCAACATTTATTCATTTTGATGTGGCTCCTTTACCAAAATGGAGTTATTTTGTAATGTAAGCAGTACTTTTGTTTTATCTTCATATTTTAGGTTTAATGTTGAAATGTAATTGTTGCGAAAGTAAGAAATTCTACTCCATTAGATATTGAATGTTATTTATTATTATTACATTCTACTGTCAATTGTGTTACGAAGGTCTGAGAATATAAGACAAAAATAAATAAAAAAAATAATATTTATTTAACAATATAACAATTTATTAGAGAAACAAAATTACATCGTTTTAGCAATATTTCTGTGTGAGTTTGCATTACTGAATTAAAATTAGATGAGAATTTAGATTAAGTAGAGTTTTTAAACTTTTGGCATAAATGGCCTAATTATTTTCCGTCAAATTATGATCGTGTTTTGGGACATTTTTAGTATTTTCTTTTTATTCAGCTGACATAAAAAGCTAAACATTTTACTAAACCTTGGATGTACAATATAGAATATGTTTACTACAATGTAAAAATCAGTTTTTCGCTAAATATTTTATAAACTCAAACAAATCAATTATACCGAACACATTTCTGAGTCTTTGTGTGCTTTGTTTAAAAGCTTAATGATTGAAGAAATGGGCCTAACATGATGTAGAAATGTTTTTTAGATTATATACACACGATTGCTATTATGATTGGAAACCATTTTCTGTTCAAAACAGGAAAGATCCAATTTTACAAGCATGAAATATAATAAGAAACTAAATACACACATTTTAAAACTTATAACAGATGATGTTAAAGAGTAATGCACACAGCGGCATCTTTGTCAATGTTCTTTGGCATTTACCGCTCGACAAAGTCAAGCTGAGCTCCCAAAAGATTTGCAGTTCATCAGAAGGTCATCAGCTCTCTCTCCCTCTCTCATCATTTTATCACTACCCAACACTACTACATCAGCACCTAAACTAAGGTGAACTACTGCCTCCTTGTGTTGAAAATATATGCATACATGGACCATTATAAATACATAGTAGTCAGTTTTCAGCTCTTTTAGCTAATTTCAACCTGCGACCTCAATATGAACCCCGTGTCGTTCAGAGTTCATGATGTCTGAGTTGTTGTATATAAGCTTCTTTTATAAGGAATATAACACATGGCGGATGTGAACTGTCTTGTTTGGAAGAGCCACCATTTGGGTTCAGGATTGAGTGTCTGGAGTGTACTGAAATAGACGCAGATGAGGCCCCATGAAAAATAATTATATAGGATTAAAAAAGACTTTTTTTTACACTTTGTATTTGGTCTTATTGTTTTTGAGTACTGATTGTCATTGAACCATATTAAAACACATCTGTATGTAAATAAAGTAGACTACTCACTCCCTATTTTCAGTTTTCATTTCATTTTTTCAATTTCTGAACAGCTTTATCCTCATTAGGGTTACAGGGGGTGCTGGAGCCTATCCCGGCAGGCAACAGGCAGGGGACAACCTGAATCGGTGGACAGCTCATCGCAGAGCACAAGGAGACGGACAACCATGCACACTCACACCCATACCTAGGGACAATTTAGAGTGTCCAATCATCCTACAATGCATAACTTTGGAATGTGGAAAGAAACCGGAGTTCCCAAAGAAAACCCACGCAGGCCCAGGGAGAACATGCAAACTCCACACAGGTGGACCGACATGGATTTGAACCCAGGATTCCCACTGTGAGGCCGACACGCTAACTACTCAGCCGCCGGGCCACCCCTATCGCCCCTATTTACAGTTTTTGATTTAAATCACAATATGAATGTCAAGTATCAATATGTACATTTCTTTAACAGACAAACATGGCACCAGTGTGGCAATGCACAAAAATTAATCAGTGTTACTTTTAAATGTGATGTTTAACAATTTCATTATACAAATGATGTCTAATTTGCCATCAATTAATATAAGGAGATTAAATAAAGGGACAAGCCCCAAATTTGGATGGGCGTTTATTAGTTATCAGTTTATTTTTAATTAATATAAATATATTGTATGATGTCCTAAAATAAATGTGCAGTAGTTGTAGCTGTGCAGTCTTTTTATGCCAAAAAATAACAGCAATGATGCTTAGCCAAATTAGTGCCTGATTGTTTATTTGATTTTATATTTTGGGGCATCACCCTGTCTAGTATATAATTGATTTTTCATGAATTTAAAACGACTTCCAATTTGCTTTAAAAAAATGAAATGTTGAAATTTGTATGTGTTCACAGAAATGACACAAAAGAGTGTATCTGAGTGTGCCAGAATATGTGTGCATTTGGACAGTGTTTACATTTGGAAGCTATGTATTATATCCTCTCATTCAGAATCTTAGACAATGGATCTGGGGCTCAGACAGATTTTGTAAAACCCAGATTACCATTTTGTCAGTCAAGAATCCATAACAAAATATGGATGCCTTGTGGCTCACTATAATGCAGTAGAACAAAATATAATCGTATGAAACCCTACAAATTATAGTAAAGTATTCATTATCTACACACCACAGGTGTCAGATTTCCACCACATCACTTTGTGTGGTTCCAGTAAATCATGTGTTGTCTTTTTGTTGAAAGCTAAAATTTAAATGGAGATATATTTAGATTTAGATATATTTGGATGAACAGTGTGCAATGTATAGTAATACGTACAAAGAGTGTAATTCTAACCGCACTAATCAAAATTCAGATATATTTTTTTTTCAATACACTTTTTTGTTTCATTCATTCATTCATTTTCTGAACCACTTATCTTCACCAGCGTCACAGGGGTGCTAGAGCATATAGCAGCTAAGTATGGCCAGCCAATCACAGGGCACAAGGAGATGGACAACCATTCACGCTCATACCAAGGGGATATTTAGGGTTTTCAACCAGACTACATGTATGTGAGGAACTATATATATATACATCTATATATATGTATATTTACTCATTTACACTGAATACAGTGTTCCCTCGCTACCTCGCGGTTCAGCCACCGCGGATTCAGAGCTTCACAGTTTTTTTTCGGAAAGAAAAATACAAATATTACTTTGAGACAACATATTTTAGTTTTTTTTTGTTATAACATGAATTTCACTCTCTCTACCCATATTCTATATGGTGTACTGTATACAGGGGGGTAAAAATATATATATATAAATAAATACATAAATTAATAAATAAAAATTAAATTCGAATTAAGCATTTTTAGAAGGGGCATCCCTGCTATGCGGAAATTCACTTATTGCGGGTGGTCCCGGTCTCCATTAACCACGATAAACTAAAATGAGTGTAGAAGTGGAGAATTGATGTCAGCCCTGAGTTTGACCTATCTAAGTCATGCAATACTATTTGTGTACCAAGCTTGCATTTATTTCTGCTCCATAGAACAGAAAACAGCTGTGCCCAGCACGTCAAAGTATATCATTGCTTTTAGTGTCATGACATGCATATGTCCAGCAGCAACATGGGAGTGATGGAGGAGAAGGCACACAAGAGGCTAATGAGCATGCTTAGTATAAGCCAAGACTGAAGAGAAAACAGGCATAGTGGTGGAGAAGAAAACAAAACAAAAAATGGGGCACTGCCTTTCGGCAGCCTTCTTGGCCGCAATTCCTACAGCAGGGATAATGAGACTCAATCCTGTATTTAGTCCATAGTGAATCCATGGATAAAATTGTTCTTAAATTGCCCACAAAACCCCAACATCCCCCACTCTGTTTTCTTTCTACAGAACACAGAGGCGTCAAGGTAAACATGATGTTAAGATTTTCTTGCCCCCATTATTTTTATTGCGAATGAGATTTGGCATTTCTGTCTCTCTGTAGCAACGACGACATATTTAAGCATAGCCAGCAGTGTGTCAAGAACAAGATCCAGGCATTGGAATTGGGCTGAGAAAATGTCCTGGGTGGGAGCGCAGTTGACTTTTGCTGTAACTCCAGAAGCCTTAACGACTTTATTGGTGAACCCAAAAAGAAGCACACAAGGGTATAAATTAATGTATTAAAGCCACTACATTATGTCTCTACTGGTACCTCCAACCGGCTTCAGGATTATACTAGAGGATATAGTTTCCAAATTTAAATTGGTCAAATGACATAGACAAATAACAATCGGATTTGTTCACAAGTATTTGGTGACTACTGCTTGTGTTTGCGCCAAAATACTCTCATGAGCTTGTACTTGTGTGACACCAAATGAAATAAATATCTATTAATAGCTTGTAGTTTCCAATGTTCAAAATTAACTTGACCATGGTACATAAAACAAAATATTTTGCTTTACTAATGATACATTAAAATTATTTCGCAAATGCTTAAGACGAATAGCATCCTCTTGCAGAATAGGTTTGTGACTGCTACTAGAGATTATCTTTTTTATTTAGAAAATACATTAATATCAAAATTGAATATTCACTTCATGATAGTTTTGCATCAATTATAGGTATCTGTATCAAGTAAATGAAAAATAACTAATTCAGTACAAATTATCCATTTGCAATTTTTTTTATGTGTTTTGTATATGAAAATGGCAACTTGAATTTGGAGTAAAAATAAAAGGTATAAGGCAAGTAACGTCGCAACCAGGACTTCATAAAGCAAATGTGTGTTTACTTTGGTAATTTGGAGAAAAAATAGAAGTACTATTGATATATACTTTCAATTACAACAGGAATGAATATAGTAATTGTTATAATTATTATTATTATTATTACAACAACATTAAATATTAAGATTACTATAATTGTCATTGTTTTATTATTTCATAGCAAAGCAATACATAAAAAAAGAAACAAACTAAATTTACGGTTAGCATCGGACAGTTAGAAATGTCAGATATGGCTGATATTAAATGTTGCGCTTTGCGAAAACAATAAAGTGGACTAAAATTGTTTTGAGCCGTCTTGATAGAAAAAAATAATACAAAGAAATAGGACGAGGATAAATATTAATTAAATATGTACGTGAATAGCAGAATTCCTTGTGACTGTGAAGGAATTAAATTTGTTCTACAGAAATGGTGAATTATCTTCTTAAGCAGATAAAGAGACTGCAAACATAAATGATAATGATATTTGTTTTCTTTTTAATTTTATTTCTAAAACTTAGTTTCTTTTTTATTATAATTCCACGACTGAATACATAATCAGCTTCAAACCTGAAGGTAAAAGGAAGGGCATTATGATTAATTTATTCATTCATTCACTTCTACTCCTTTTCCAAACAAGAGTGATGGAGAACCATTATGAATTATGAAACTTTAGACATTTTTTATCGAATAATACAGAAGTGAAAGTTTTCCGCCAAAAAAATGACATTATTATTTTTAAATGAAGTGGTTCAGGACTTTCTTCAATATTGCATTTGTAGTGCCTTAAATAAAATATGTACGCAGACTTCCCAGGAAATAAAAACGTAAAAGTAATCCAACTATTAAATAATAATTCCACAGCAGACAACAAACATATCTGTTTGGCGTTTTTACTGTCCCAAAGTTTATCAGTAAAAAGCATGACCCATAAAAATAAGATTTTTTTATTTTTGTTGTTGATTTTTTTTCCATAATGATCAGAATGGGCTTAGTATTTCTTTTTATTAATTTTCTCTTTTTTTACTCAATAAATTAAATGATGTTATGACAAGAATTTGGTTCTATGTATCATTTTTAAGGTTGTGAGAAGCCAATTTTATAATTAGGGTCTGGAGCTGAAAAGGTCTGGTCTTTTTTAAACTGCCTTAGGGAGAGGTTATTGAAAGGCCATGGAAAACTAAAACTGTGTTTTCTAATTATGTATATGCCATTTGTCTTTTCACTGTGTGGGTATAACTGTCTTTTGGCCACGAGGTGGTAAAAACTAGTGTCCTATAATTTGAGCAGACATTAATTAGTATGATTACACATTTGCATTTCACAAGTTGGCCAGCTCTTTTACACTTCAATGTAGCACCGCTTCTATAGTCCTAGTTGACCCAGTCATAGCATAAGACCAAAACTATACACACTTTTCAGACCCCCCATCAATCAATAATGAAAAAAACAGACTTCCGTTTCAGCCAACCATGACTGACAGTGATTCTTGATGCCATAGTTTTGGTGTAGTGGAAGGCCAAAGAATACATATGCGTTGGAAAATTGCCAAGCTATTCATGAATTTATGATCTTGTTAACATATGTCTGGCTAATTAAAGACTCTAAATTGTCAGTAGTTATGAATGTGCGTTTTTCTACGTAGTACTTTAAGTGTACTGCAATCGACTGGCCAACTACTCAAGGTTGTATAACCTGCCTGTTAGCCAAAGAAAGCTGGAATAGGCTCTTGCTCACTTTAATTATTATGCATTGTATAGAGAATGAAAAGATTGAAATAATTGCAAATTGCATTGATACAGAACATTCCCACACATACTTGGTATAAACCAGGAATTAGGTAGTCCTTCAGAGTAGTCCATCCACATCATAGTCAAGCCAAAAAAATGTGAGCAGCTTCTAAATATGCTCCAAGCAACAAGATCCAAAAGTCTACCTCTGGCCAAACAAAGTCAAAACACATAATGAACAAGATGAGCTTTTTTGGGTTTCACATCCCAGCTTCCACCTCTTCCACCTGCTGCCCTCTGGCAGGCGCTGCAGGAATATACCAGCCAAAACAAACAGACTCATTGCCAGTTTCTTCCCAAGAGCCGTCACAATACTCAACTCGAATTTTGCACCTAAGAGGACGTAATCTAGACTCAATTAAGTACTGCCACTGCTTATGTAAAATACAATAACACTGCCAAATGCACATGAATAAGGAATGCTGTTAGACTTCGAAGTTACTACAAATTTCATCTTTCACTTTGATACTTGAATTTGTATATACATTTTTTATATGACTACTTATTTATGTGTGCACTTCATGGTAAAGCTTTAAATCTCATTGTACGTACTTGAATAATGGCAAAAAAAAGGCATTCATTTCAATAAATATGAAAAAAAAAGTGTATTACTAATAATCACTCGCTCATTTGAGATCAAGGTACTTGGCGAGAAACTCAAACTTCAGCGCCGTATGCTCTCTTCAAATAGTCTGCCTTGGTCTACCGCCCCCTAATTGGATTTAATGAGTGATTTAACAACACAGCACTGCCCCATCAAATCAAACTGCTACTGTCCACTGCACTTATGTTTGGGTCAGCGCTTTGTAATGCTAACATGCACTCAACCCTCCTACTGCCTCATTCACATGTCTTTCTCTCCTACCCTACATTGCACCCACATAGTTGTCAACATTCTCACAATACGGGTGGGCCTTCATGAGAGGTCTAATGGCCTGTTTGGCGTTGAGCTTAGGGTGCGATCACACTTGTAGGTTAAAAGAGTGCAAAAAGTAAGATTAGTGTAAGACATTTTTGACTCCATGTATGCAACGCTACTGTATAACGGATTACATTTCAGACACACCCATGAGAAAAACCTCATCTGGTTTTGAAATGTGTATACTGTGTAAGTTTGTGTTCTGTCCTCCATTTCTGAGACAACATGACATTACGCAGCGTAAAATGAGTGACAATACACTAATACAGGCCAATTCGTGCTACAAAATTATCAAATGAAATCTAATGATTCTAAATATAGTTACATTGAGATTAGTACTTCAACAGTAAGACTTCAAAAAGATGTTCGTATGAACTGTTACAGCGATTATTTTCCCTAAAATTTGGGTTCGATTTTAATGCAGAGGCTTTAAATCAGATTATTTAGTGCCTGTGTTATTTTGCAGAAATTGTCCTCATAAAGAAATCATCTCTAATGAGTGATTGCGGAGATTTTTATTGACACATTAGTTGTAATAAGATGTCTTCATTATACATTGTAAAGCCACAAATTTCCTTATTCTGTAGTTAATGCCATACCCATTAAAGTGCCAATATTATTAGTTTATTTATTTATTTTAATTCTCCTCTTTTATTATTGTGACCTATTTTAATGTGAACATAGTAAGCAAAAAAGGACCAGTCTGTAAAATATGCTAATCAATCAGACAGGATATTGTGGATTCAAAGGTTTCTCAGCGGGATGCTCATGAGCATGCGTGCAGTACAAAGAGGACAGAGTTGATCTCGACTCAACTCATATTGCTATAAACACGCCATTATTAGAGTAACCAAAGGAAAATGAGGCCCTGGAGCTGAGATAGAAAGAAGCCCTGCTGTGTTTGTAAGGAGGTTAGACATGTAATTTTCTCGCCGTTAATTGGTGTCGGTAAATGTGAAGTGTATTATTGTCTAAATACACCACAACAAAATCCTTGATCCGCTATGTAGCGTGTTAAACACAATAAATACATGCATGTATTTGTAAGCAGTAATACGATTTTAGAAGACGCTCATTAAATAGTTGATGTAAGTAGTAAATGTTTTTTTGTGTTGTGCTTATTTTATATTCATATTGATTTCTTGGCATGATGCACTGACAATTGAAATTAGAGCTCAAGCAGCAAAAATTAAACACGCAGGAGAAGTTTTATATCATAATGATGAAGAGATATAGCATTTTTGTGTGAAAATGATGTGAGAATTTGTCATTGGATACTTATTATAGTCCAAAAAAATGAAAAAAGGAAAATAATGGAGTTCCATTACTATAAAAAAATCAGTAAAATAAATATAAATGCTACCTCATAGTTTAAACTCTACAGATCTAATAAATTTGCATTATTTCACAATTTCATATTAAACAATGGAAGAAATATGATTTTACAAGCCAAGTCGATGAAATAAAATGTATTCTGCCTTGTGATCGGGGTTTTATTGAAATATAAAGTCACTAAATCATCAACCTAATGAATGCAATACAGGAAAAAGTCATCACCATCCACTACTTAATGATAACCTAATTTTAATAGTTGGAGAATGTTTAATTGCTTGAGCTGGACCTTCCATGTGGTGCTACCATCATCCCAGCACTGTAAGTCCCAATTTATGTTTTATTGCTGAAAACTATATTGCTACTGACACTTTTGTTTTTTTATAGCTCCACCAGCATTTATAGCTCCACTTCATAGATAACTATAATTTATTTTTTCCATGGGTATTCAGTAGTGGGGAGTGCCATCAACACTTGCTCTATTCTTTTTGCATTTTATTCCACACTTCTGCTCTCATCATCCCTCCCCAAGTTTGCCCAATTCTTACTCGGTTCAGTGGAAGGGCACTAGGTCATGACACTGGCTTGATTTTCACACTGTTCCCTCTATTGAATGACACGTCACGTTAATCGGGGTTAACAAATGTGCCGGTGCCTTGCTGAGCAGGGCTCCCATCGGCTTAACGCTGCCTGGCTCTGGTGATACAGATGGGCTGGTAATCTGTGCTATGGTTCAAAGTGGACACATATATTGGCAGGCTGAAAGTTCAATGGTCACTTCTAAATTAAAAAAGGTGTCACAGGGGTTCAAACAAAGACAGAAATATGCCAATCAGACTAAACAACATTTCCCTTGGAAAACTGAGGAGAGAAGATCAAACAGAGTCTTAGTGGCTGTGAAATTTTGTTTATCTTAAGTCATACTGAATATATGTTCACAGACTGGGACCAAATTAAAGAAAGGATTATTTTTTAGCCAAGAACACTACTAAAAATACTGCTTGAATAGTGTATATTTGAAAAGAATGTGGAGTTTTTGAAAGTTGCTTAAATTATTTAAAGAAATAATACTGAAGCAAGTTAAACCGTTTTGAATTAGATTTTCTACTATAGCTTTGTTTGTGGCAAGAAATATTGATAGAAAAAAACTGACTCCATGTTCTTAAATTGTTGTCCAAAACAACCCCCCAAAAATGTGAGAGTGCCTGTTGTTTCATACAGGAATATTAATAATATGGGAATATTAGCCTATTTACAATACATATGAAATGCCTGTCCAATCAAATAGTTTTCAATTTGTGTGTATGTCCACAAGGAAGACCACATGTGGATTGTAGACTCCAGGCAAATCACTTCAACATCAATGCTTTTACTTTCCTCTTTCAAACATTGTGAAATTACGCATGAAGCACTGAGTGCAAATGTCTCGGACGATTTGTTCTGATTGCTAACAAGCGTTTTTACAAAGGCTTGCTTAAAAAACATTGTACATTGTATTAACTGGACCAAAAAAAAAAAAAAATCTAACTCAAGTCATATGACATACTGTATTTATGATTTAAGCATTATTTCATTGTTGTGTGTATGTTTTACATATCTAATAATAAAGTAATAACAGTAATAAAATATCAGCAATTGTTTTGGCATTTTTATGGTTTGATTGTGATCTGAAAATACAATTAAGGAACGATCCAGGATTGGTTTGATTGCCAATAAAAATAAATAAATAAAGGACAACACAGATTTATAAGGGATTACACAATAAATTAACCTAGAAATACCTATTGTTATAATTTGAAATAAAATTATAGTATATACAGTATATTGCATCTTATAATGGATCTAAAAAACATGCTATAGCTGGATTAGATTATAAAAAGTACACACGCAAAACTATATATGCTATGTTAATTTCAATTAATCAATGACACTGTTTAATAAGAAATTAAAAAATAAAACACAATCCAATCACAGGTTTGCATTGCACAATTTTCCACTACATCATTTAAACTGACACACACATTGACGAAGAGCTACAAATATAGAGAAATTTACATTTAATTTAAAAAACATACCATACACAAAAATATATATTGTAATTGCATTGACATAATTTACCCACATGATTAACTGAGTAACAAAAATGTTTCAAACGCGAGTTGTTTTCCATTTTTCCATTTTGTGTTTTGTTTTGCATCTCTTGTAGCAAGCGCCAACAATACATTATTTATTAAAATAATTAATCTTTAATGGCGGGAGTGACAAGGAAAAAAGTAATTGCCCTGTTGCCAGAATAATGTATAACCAAACAAGTAGCTTAGTCACTAAACATCTCTGTCTTTAAAAATAAAAATGGATGTTTACTTTTTTAACCCTAGTAAGTATTTTTAGGGGAAGTTTTGTCCTTTTGTGAAGAGTCCATTGAGCAAAAAAATATATATTTTAAAAAGGGGGGGGCGGAAAAAACCTTTTGCATGTCTTATATTTCTTGTAATAAAGTAAGCAGTTTGAATTAGACTCATTCTTAGCAGTAAGCTGCATAAACCTAAATTATTCATTCAATTTTAAACAAGCCATTACACAACAGTTCTAGTGAATCGAAGTCAGGGGGGGGGAAAAAACATCGCTTAGATTAACCAAAATAAATGGTGTATCCCCCTTTAGAGCAACTAAACCTGACACTTAGTGCATTTGAATAAATTCCAGAATTTCTCACACAAAACACTGACTATATTTGTTTTACTCTATTTCCGATTATTCAAAAAGTCACTACGCAGACTTAATTCTGCCACTGTTCGGATTCAAGCTTTCAAAGCCCATAAACCTAGTGTTTTTTAGATGCCTTGTCTCTTCGACGTGACACATGTTTTATTTATTTAAACGCATTAAAGAGTGGCTTTTCTTGAGGACACTTCCACTCTTTCACAGTTTTCTGTCAGTGCCACTATTTTGATTTGAATGTGCAATGAAACACATTTGCAAAAAAAAAAAAAAAAGAAAGTGTGACAAGAAAGCACAAGTAAATAATTTACAGGCCTGAGATTGTCGTGCCAGCGGTTTAAAGTATACTTCTATTTACTATTCATCTCGGTTTTTGTCATGAGAGCATTGTAAAGTGCATCTTCTAACATAACTTCTGACTGGGTGCATGTGGCATTGCAGTGGCAAAAGATGGAGGGGAAAATCTCAAAATGGCGATGCGGGAGTCACCCAACAGTATCGTAGTACATCACATTTATCCCTGTCAAACCATTAATGAAGCCAAGAAGGCATACACACACCAAAAAATAAAAATAATAATAATAATACCGGTAAAATGTAAGCTCTACTAAACTCTACTTGCCCTCAATGCCCCTTTCAAGAGAAAAAACGGAGTTCAACAAAAGTTCACGTCTGTTGTCATTGTCGATCCTGGCCTTATATGCCTCAAACCATCTCTATGATTGGCTCGAAACAAGGAACCAAACATACCCCGACTACTGTTGATATGACACTTGACGTGTTGTAAACCTCTGACCCTGATATGCAGGGTCGCTGTTCGGTCAGATTCCCGCTGCAGGCTGAGTGGGATTGGACTTTGTGTATGTGGGGTTCTGGTTGGGGGGGCGACACTTTGAGGTGGGCAAGGGGATAGACAGAAGAAGTAAAAGCTCAAAATATCTCTATATCTGGCCTTGTGACATTTTAAGAGTCTGTAACGCCCCACATAAACCAAGTTCAACCGGAGTTCATGATTGTAGCCACAACCCCTCGCCACCACGTCATCGGGCGGGCTACGTGTCATCATGGACCAAAAAACCTTCAACTTATCACTCATTTTCATCTCGACACATTATTGACCCCCAGTGGATTCATCCGATGTGACGTTTGACAATTATTAAAACACGCACTTCTGTTGTATGAGGCAATCACATAAAAATGCTTTTTTTATGAATGGATATGTATAGAATATTAATTTAGTAGACAGCTCCCTAAAGTTAATAGCAGTGACTATTATACTACATTTATATAATGGATTTTAAAATAGTGTGCATGCTTGTAGATTTCATTAAACAGAAAAAAAAGTAATTTTACATTAGAAATAATTTTGTTATGACTGCATGTATTAGTGTTAGTTCAATATTCTTTAATGACTAATTTCGAATAAGGTGAAATTATGCACTAATATGAAAATTTAATCATTTAAAGCTTTTCATTTCAATTAAAAAAACTTTTAGTTGTGATTTTTTGTAGTGATATAATGAAAGTACCAAAATTGAATCGTCGTTCATAATTACTATTCACAAAATAAATTTGGGCTAAAATCTCTTTTCTTGATATATTTTGTGGTTATTTTTGGAAAATAAAATGTTCTTTGGCATTTATATGAATGTAATAATACATTTATAGTAACTCAACATTGAAGTGGCTCTCCTCACAAATAAATAAATCTCCCTTCTCAATATTTTGCCCAATAAAAGCTCTATTGTCATCCCCTTTTGAAGTCAAAGTCTGCTCTCAAGTGGTAAATATAAGAACTACACCATAACCAGAACTTTTTTTTCAGTATTCACCGTCTTATATGCGCTCCCATAATTTAGTGTTATTTTTCAAACAATAATTCATATAAAAAAAATAAAAATGGTCACCTCTGGAACACACATTCGGTTGGATTCTGTATTTCCATGGGAAATGTAGTAAATCTTCCCCAAACAGTCCTTTCATCTTCACCTGTGGGGTAAAGATGTCCAAATAAATAAAAGGAAAATTTCCACATTGCTCTGGCTGAAGGTGAGCGTGCAGCCATCTATTATGTGTACTAAATCTCACAAATGTTGCTGAAGTATTGGAACCTATCCCAGATAATTATGGTCCGGTTGCAAGTTACAGACTGATTTACTCAGACAAGCAGATACAGATGAATATGTGTTAAATAAATGTACTGCTCAGATACAAGTCATCTTCACATTTAAACTATACATATAAAGAGGGACTGGGAAAACCTGCTGGTAAGCCTTTTGCCAATAAATAAATAAACAATGATTCCTGAAATGTCTTGAAACTGGCAAAATAACTGACACATGAAAATATTTACATGAAAATAAGTCCTTGCTTTTAATTGGTCTAATATATTAATATAGTATTATGAAGATGATGGAATTTGCCTAGCTCTCCCAATGAGTTCAAGGTTTTCAGATCTTTCTAATTTAAGGAATGAGTAGCTGACTTTGGGCAAGAGATGAGCAAACCAAATTATCAGGAAGTTCATATTTACCTCAGATTTTTCTAAACAGTACAACATGCGTGGTCGTAAAGGGGAAAATTTTATGTTACTCTCCTATCATTCACTGACCGCAACTCTATTAAGAATCATTTGGAACATCCTCCAGCTAAAGAATTCATGGCATGGAGTTAAGATCGAAACAACAGATGTGGGGGTCTTTTTTTTATCATCCTGTGAGATAATTAAGGTCAACGGCAAGACTTGTGATGCCTCAATTTGACCACTATGACTGAAGTATATTGGAGAAAAAAAATGACATTGTGATGTTTTTGGGGTGTTTGCAATAAATATTAGGGTATTAAAATGTGACAATCTCTCTTTTTGTTTTTTAATACCGGTATATCAAACTAATGTGACTTGCCAAGGGGTGTTCTTTCTCAATACATATTGTCAAATTTCATTTGGAATAAATTCCATCTCATTGGTTTCAAGTTATATCATTCCCCATTGTGGATTTTTCTATTAGATGAAATGCAATATAAATTTCACTGGCCAACAATTTTGCTAGAATTAATTATGGCAAATTGTAATACCATTAAAAAAATCTTACTAAAATAATTGAAATACATATTTTTGGATTAAAAGGATTGGTAAATTAATGTTATTCACCTCACCAGTTATATATCAACAGCTGTCTCCACTCTCCGCTTCTTCCTCTCGAGAAGGTTCAACCAGTCGCTTGTAAGAGAAGGCAAGCATCATCTAAAGAAAAAATAAAGAGCCCCATCCAAGCTTTGTCGTTAAAAATATATAATTAACAACAATCTTTTGTCCCATCATGTCTATGGAAACATTGTAATATCTGTGTTTGTGCTTCTTTTAGTTTTCTTGTATGTTGCTTACCGTTAGCAGCACTAGCAGCACCATCATCACCCCCATCATAATATACATGTTGTCAGTGAGGCCACCAGCCCACAGCGGGCCCAGAATAGTTGCAAGACCTCCGACTGAGCGACGCACACCTTGACTGAAACCTGCCAAGCCAGCAACACATATGTACTGATTAGAATAAGCAATTTTGTGCTATGGGCCAATTAAAATAGCCGTAGAACAAGCTCTAAGTTAACAAAGATTGTCAGTAGTAATTTAGATAAAATTTTCTAACCTAAAAAATACAAACATGATGAAATGGAATACACTGTTTATGTGATTTAAGGTCTTCTTGTGAAGGACTGTATTTTCCATCATGTTTTTTCAGTTATGTTTTACTGCTCAGCCAATTTAACGTTTTTTTTTCTAGGAATGTAGAATACATGGGGAACTTGAGAAAGGGGAAGGAATAGATATATTTTTAAAAGAATGATAAAAGAGGAATATGAAGCAGAATGAGGTTAAAGGTTCAATTCTTATGCTGCTGCATTTTGTTAAACAGAAGAGACCTTAGGTTCAAATGCATCCTTTCCTATCTCATTCAAGATGACAGCTAAGCAGAAACCTGTCGTAGTCAATATTGGGTAAAAGTCAGACTATAGCCTGGACTGCTCAATAGACATCCTCAAGAAATTGTACTACGACATCATGCATCAGTGTCTTATCCACATCCACAATCGCAAACTGATCCGAGGATATACAATTTAAATGGATAAAAACTCTCTGTTCATTAATTTCCCATGTGGGAGGGGAAAAAATGAATTTTTTTGTCTTCAGCTACACATCTTTTTACCTTGTGTTTTTTCAGAAGTGACTTTGGAGAAGAGTGAAACCTGGGCCACAGCTACAAATGGCAGACCCAGAACTTGCAGAAATACACCTATCACAAACTCTGTCAGCTGCCATGGGAAATCACCTGGATGAAAACAAACCAGAATAGGTTATGGTAACACAGGCACATTTTTAAATAATTTATGAAAAAAAAGATAGGAATAACATTTTCAGCCATACTCATGCCTATAGACAACTTGTAGTGGTCAAAATGCATACTGTGCATGTTTTTTAGGATGTGAGAGGAATTCAGACACAATCACAGGGAGAACATGTAAATTACACACATGGCGGATCATAGAATTGTATGACATAGACTCAAACAACTTTGGGCTATAGAAATAACATTAAAAACTTTAAATAATACTGGTGTTTTTGGTTTTTTATTTAGAGAATATATAGAAAGAATCTTAGGATCTTAAAAGCCAATTAGAAACCAAAGCGTGTTCATTATAACGTGAAGATGAGACAGATTTTAATGAATTCAGGTACTACTCTACCTCCTTTACTGCCTGATGAATTGAGTCTGTATTTTTTGTTTTAATTAGAAGGTAATAAATTCCTTGCAAATGACAAAATGTTGACACAACCCAGAATAAAAACTGACCTAGTGGATTTGCCAGGAAGATGAGGCACCAGACACAGGAAATGTTGCAAATGCTAAGGCCGACAGCAAGAATCACTCGCTCAGCAAAACGCCTGCTCAGCCATCGCACAAACAGGAATCCAGCAATCACTTCTACACCGCAGAGACAGTACATGAGGCTGTTCTCCAACTCTCCGTAGTTGAAGTACTTTTGGGTCAGTGGTGTCACCATTGTCTGGGGAACAAGACGTGCATTGTTTTTAATGGACAGTCAACAGTGTTTTTTTTAGGGCTTAAGAGGTAAACAGAGAGTTAGAAGCCAATGCATGCTCATTATAATGTTATGAAAATGAGATGTATTTTATTGAATTTATGTCCTTTACCTCCAACGCTGTCTGATTAAAGAGAGTGATGAATTGAGCAGCCAGCAGTACAACCACTTCTTCTCTGAGGAACTCTGCAGAGTTACAGTTACAAGAGACCAAGGTCAAAGAAGGTATTGACTGTGAGAATTTTGTGAAGTTAATTAAAACACATGAATATCGACTTTACTTTATAAGAGGGGAAATAAAGCAGTTAACTCCTGTTGTTCCACATTCTCTTCAACATTTTCAATATATTCAAGGCTGATTAAGAGATAAAGTGGATTACTATTTAAAATGAATTTGAATTAATCATTTTGTAAACCGCCACATTAAGTGTAAAACATTGTCAGCATTTTTTAATAGTATAAATTTACATTCCTTCTCAAAATACCTTTTATTTTTCAATTTAGTTCTACAATGTATATGTAACATTTATGAAAGTTTTGAAATTCTATATTTCAGTTTCACTTATCATAAATAAATTAATGGCGTTCAAACACACCTCTTGTGGGACTGAAGTTCTTAAAGGGACTGGAGGCCTCGGGGGAGACGGGTGCCTCCGAATATGGAGTAATTTCATTCGAGGTACCATCAGGTGTAGCAGCTGTGTGATTCTTGTGTGAATCAGCGGCAACCAGAGAGCCGTAAGAACCAGCCAGCTCATGGGATCGCATTAATGGCTTTACTTCATCATCTGCTTCATTATCTCCTTCCTCTTCCTCTTCCTCGATCCCATGTTCATTCTCTGTATTACTAGTCTTCTTTCCCCTCTCCACAGGAGGGAGATCCCAGTACATGAAGACCACAGCAAATTGAAGGAGAATCCACAATAAACACATGAATAACTAGAGGAAGAAAATGAAAGGTTATACTAAATTGGCATGAAAAAAAAACGGAGTAAAAGTAGTAATTACTACAAATTATAGATTTGAGGGCTTTATGTACAACCAACCAATTGCCAAAAATTACTCCCTTCATTTGTGTTGTGATTAAATCATTTAAAATAAATAGTTGGAACACTCATAGTAATTAGATGATGTTAAATTGAAACAAGATGCATTCATTTGACAGATTGACTCCTTACCCCTGGTGCGGTGAATGTATTGACCACAAAGGGACCCAGTTTGAAATCACACAGTCTCAAGAAAATGTTAAATGCAGGACCTGTATCAAAAGTACAAACAAAATGTGGTAGTCAGATGTAAGATCAGTAAATTAAAATAAGATTATCTTTTTGTTGAAACGGGAGAAGTACATTTCAAAAGTAAAAATATTATGATTACAAGCATTCAAACAAAGGTTTTTTTCCCCGTCCATCTATTTTCTAACATTATTCACATAGTTCTATTTTCATCCTTTCCTCGATTGGCCCTAATATTCTGTCGTGGTTCAGTAATAACATTAACAAAACCCAATTCCTACTACAGAACCCAAGAAACTACAAATAACAAAATCATAGAATGCATTATTTGATAGTGTAATTGTTCACGGCTTAATTCACTTTGTAAAGAGGGACCACTCACCAATTAGAAGGCCCACTTGTCGACATACCATAGCAGCAGCGAACACAGCAGACCGATCTTCTGGGGCTGTGCTTCTGGTCAGGAAACCAAAGATTGAAGATCCAGCCCCTGTGCCAATGCCTGAATAGAACATGTCCAACACAAATCTACATGACTCAATGTTTTGGAACAAAAATAGAGAATATTGGATTTGTGACGATGAATGCAGCAAAATCATGTGACAAAAAAATATATAAAATGGAAGTTGCAGTCATAATAACTGATGTTTTTTTAAAGATTTGGATAAAACTTACTAATTGAGTGTAAATATGACTTCATTTTTTTAAATTGCGACTACCCTAATTATTTTTGGGGGCCCACAGTTTAAAAACAATAGACTTCTTGCTTGAGCCTAAAAAGTTTTTTGTATTTTTTTGGTTTGCAGACATTTAGTTGAAAATTGGACTACTACCAACTGCTCTTTAGGCTTTAGTTGAATAAAACCTGTAAAACCAGAAGGGTGAGAAAACACTAACTGAGCAACTTGCATTTGTATTTGAAAGGGACATAAGTTGTACAGTATATAATAATATAATATATATAATAATAGTAAAGTACTTGAATATATGTGCAGGGCTTCGGATTTAGCTCAAAAGCGAGGGAAAAAGTGTGAGTACGTTTTCGAACCCACCTGGATGAACCAAAATTTTTACAGATTTTGAATTATCATTTTTTCATCTTCATTTTTTTGTAGATACACTTTGTCTTTATGGCCAGTTGTTGGTAATAATTCACATTTTTCATCTTAAAGGGCACTGTGCTTGTAGAAAAAAAAGTGATTACTTTTAAATAACATGTAAAAGTATTTACAGTATTTGCTCATTTTAAAACATTCATTGGGACATTTGTATTCTCAATTAATACACCTTTACCCTGATATTTTCATTTTATAATTTGGACAGAGTGTAAGTGAGTGTGAGAGAAAATAAGTGATGTTAACACATCATGAGGCCTCACCTGCCACCAGTCTGCTTGACAGAAGGAGCCATTTAGAAAAGCCCATGAAATACATGAAGTTCCCTAAAAAGTCAAAAGAAATGAAACGTTTGGTGTGAGATTTATTTCTTTTACATTTCAGGAGTTCAAGTCACTGAGCTGATTTCACAAGAGGTATGTATGAACTCACCCACAATCTCAAAAAAGTTGGCAAACAAGATTATCTTCTTGGTGGTTCGCGTTCTGTCGGACAAGTGGCCAAACAGTGGTCCTGACAGAAGGCCACTGAGACTGAATGCAGATAGGGTCAAACCAAGAAAGTACGACGGTGCCTCCAACGTTTGCAAATACTTCCATATAGTGGGGAGTATCACAGCTGGGACAACAAAAAACAGATTTTCAAACTATTATTTCAAAGCAACTGGGGTTCGAGAAATTTCATTTATTCTGTGAATGACAATTGATAACGTTCATTCAGACAATCACATTTTTCCCCCCATCAAGATAACATAATGAAAAGAGCACAATTTAGCAATGATTTTTAAACCCAAAAATAACTTTTCTTCTGCTCTATTTGGTCACACCGAGTATGGGAAACTTGGCTGCACCTCTGACCCCTGACCTGTCCACAGGGATATTTAAAGAGGAGTTGCTTAAGTCCATACCACTCGCACATTATGAAATAATTATCAATGTGGTGATTTGACCTACATGCATATGTTGTGCACAAAATGGACTAAATGTATACAGAGCAGATAAAAAAAACTCCTAAACAGCTGTCACATGGTTTATGTCACCATAACTTCTTTATGACAAACATTTTCCTATGCAGATTACATTACATGGTGGAATCGAGTCCTATTCTCTGGTGTGTAATTCAAAAGTATAATAATTGATGATAGTAAGTACATCACGGGTCACTTTAATTGATGGAAATGTACACAATTGACAGTGTTTTCAAACAGAATCCCATATTGGCTGTATCTAATGTTTATAAAAAGATCATAAAATAAAAGAAAGAGCCTTAAGGGGAAATATGTTCAAAAGATCATCTATTTCTAATCGATATTGCGAAAAATACCAATTTTAATGCAACATGGAGGTCTAATAATTAAAGTATTTGGTAGGCACAAACTCACGTCACAAAGTATTATTTTCTCAGAGATGCTTACCATATTCCACGCCGCTCAAAAGAAATATAAGGCCAATGGTGAAAAATGTCAACTTCTTTTTCCGTCCATAATCCATGATGAACGGCTTCTATGAACGATTATTGTTCACCCGCATCATTCCGTGGGAAAATTCAAATGTTAGCAAAACACCGCAGTGAATGGCAATCTAAAGGCGTGTCCATGTGCCCTAACACCGCCACTGCATGCACACTTTAAGCAAACATCTCATTCTGTTATTCGCTGTTATACTTCTGAAAGATCGGTCTTGTTATATGCAATCCTAAAAGCAGTATTGACACCTGATGTGAAGTGCGAAAAGGTGGAATAAACTCCCGGGAGTCGCCAGCGCGTTTTAATCCTGATTACATCACTTCCGAGTATCCTGTTACATCTCGACCAATCACATACACGAATTCACCTCCAAACTGACCGGAATGCAGCGTGTTGCAATTTATCCTTCCTCTTTTATAATTTCCATATTATTGCCTGATAAGTTGATTTATAACTCAAAATTGTTTCCAATGTATGATTCTGTGCGGTCATTATTGTTCCTCGCCTTGTGCTCTGGGTGTGCCCCGCCTATTTCACATTATTTTGTTGGCTGGGGTGGCTCCAGCACCCCCGCGATCCTGGTCAAGACAAAGGCTCGGGAATTGCAAGAATACTACATATATTCAAATAATTCCAACAGTGTCTGTTTCCTGAATTGTTTTGCTGTTTGCTTATGAAGTTAAGTCTGTCTTTTTAAAACACCAGATATTAATGTATGTGCTATTTATCATATTAAAGGTGTGAGAACAATTGAATCTATTCCAGTAGACTTTGGGTGTTAGCAGGGCTTTTCTCTAATTAAGGTGGCAATTAATCTTTGGATACACTAACAACTGTTTAACAGAAATTGGTAATATACTCTATATTATAGAGTATATTACCAATTTCTGTTACTTCTACTGGTGGTGTTCATGCAGTTTATAGTCTATAAACTGCATGAACACCACCAGTAGAAGTATGCCACCACTTAGCCTTTCTTTCAGTATTTCTCCTGCAGTCATCACCCTGTGACATCCATTATCAACATTAGATTGTGCTGAAATTCCACAAACACACTGGTTCTTTCAGTCCTATACTTAATTAAATCACGACTCTTGAGTCTCCTCCTTCATTGTTCATTTTTCTTAGTGTAATTGGCTTCAGTATGCCACAGACTATAAATCGTCATCTCACAATTAGGAACAAAATGTTTTAAATGTAAGATATAAATGTATAAATCCCTTAACTTTGTACGCCAAATACATCAGTAGTTTTTAGAAAAGGCTAGAAGTTCACATATGTGATTTTCTCACCTTGCTCTGCAAATATTTCAATAGCCTGTCCAACAAAAAACGTAAAACGTTGTCTATTGTTGAGACTTGGATATACCAGATCAAATTTCATGTCCAAATTATGAAAAAAAATCTAGGTAATTCTCAGAAATATTTTCTTGCAAAGGACAGTTTTGCCACTCCAATTCATCAATAAGAAGATAGACAACACAATCAAAAAATGGCAGATTTTATATTTCCAAAAAAAACAGCATGATTTTTGCAAGAAGTAACGGACTGTTATGTAATTCTGAAACCACAAAATAAATGTAGATTTACAGTATTCAAACAATTAAAGAGCCCTTTTGTGTGTCCATTAAAAAAAATAAAAAGCTATTTACAAAAAGGATAATTGAGAAGTTCCTAAATCTGACAGACTATTGAGTCGGGCAAAGTTTTCATTTTTTAATCTATAAATATAAAATAGAAACATTGCTTGTATTTAACCTCAATGTACTGTTTTTTGTATTTTTCAGAGACTGTGACAGGGAAAGTATTAGTGAGAACAAGGAATTTTAGAAGGCCAGTTTCTTCATGAGGAGGTATACTCTGGAATCCACCTCGAAGCCATGAAGGTTATTTGCGTCACCCTGCAGCCTCATGAGTAGTCCACCATAAGAGACGTAAGCGGACCTGAAAATGCAAGAAAAAAAAGTTTGTAGGGGAAAAAAACACATTTAAGAAAGCAATTTCTTTTTTGTCACAATTTCTAATACAGGAAAGCGATTTCATAGTTTATTCCAAAAATAATGTGTTCTAAGATTTTATCAAGAAATGAAGTAAACAGCTAGATTCCAGCATGCCATATAAAATTGAATTGACTACTTTTGACATCTGTAACGGAACATTCAAATTTGAAATAGTTTTTAACTTAAAATACTAAATTAGTTCATTTTGAAGTCCCATATGGAAAAAAATATCAACTCACAGGCGTGTAGCAGCTTCTGTTGATGTCTCGTCACCCTCAATCTTGTAAACCTTGCCATACATTACATAGTCAAACTGGTCTGATCTAAGGAAAACAAAGGAAATTCAGGATTATGTTCCATGCATAAAAATATAATTCATTAATTGGGAAATACCGAGATGGTCTGTCATCTTGGGGATTGTACTCCCCATCATCTGGCGTTCCATCTTCATACAATGTGCTAGCAATTACCAGCCTGAACTTGTCACCTGATTGAGATAAACAATGTTGTTTAAGTGAAACTGAATGTGTTTCTTTTATACCTTTTAACTTTGTAACGATTTAGTAGTATGGTAGAATATTTAGTTAGAGAGTTCCTAGAAGAAGTGCATCAAAAAATTCTGGACCAAATGTACAAAAATAAAAATCTTTTAAGACTTTTAGAGGATCTGCGATAAACCTGAGATATGAGCTGCTTAAAGGTCTACACATTTTTGGGGACAGGTTATTTTAATAACACACAGACTAAATACAATAAAATCACTTGTGCACCAAAGTAGTCAAAGGATTTAATAACTTACCAAGATCTACTGGATAGATCTGAATATTTACATCCAAGATGAGATCCATCTTAAAAGATTCACTTTCGCAATGCAGACGAGACACTGTGGCAAATAATAATACAAGTCAGCAAAATGGATTTACAATAAAAAAAAATGTGCGATTATAAAATTGTGCCTGGCATCAGTTGTACACTTTTGTGTCCACAGGGTGGCACTGTTGAGTGAGTTAACAATCTTACACTTGGAAAGTATACGTACAGCACATTATTGTTCTGTTATAAATATTGATATGGGAGAAATATTCAAGCTATGTTAAGTAAGATTGTCTAAAATGTCATATGAGCGTTGCCCTGAGCAAAGCATGCCATACTGATCGGTACAATAAGCACTAACACTAACCCTTTTGATGAGAAAAAAATGACTTTACACACCTCTGTCAAACTTCTTTCCATCTGGATCGATGTCTTTTACATCGAAGATATCCTCAAAAAGAATTCCAGCCATTTGTTTCGCTGTTCCTGCGTGAAGAAATACAAGAAAATTGCACAGAAATAAATTATGATACAATGTTGGGGGGAAATTATGACTACACATTAAGAGCAGTGGTCATGTCCTGACTTCTGGAACCAATTCCATGATAGTATCTTTTGATCATGAAATGAAATGAAAGAAGGAGAAGTGTTCATTGTCCAGTATTACAGGATCACGTATGTGTATTTATTAAATCAACCTTAAACACCGATTGTCAAAAAATGGGGTTTGCTTCCTAGCTTTAGCGTGTGGTGTGACCACTACTAGAAACATACCTTGTTGGCGTTATTGTAGGAAGTACTTCTATATTATGCACAGATGAGTTTTTCCTGCACTTGGTTTCGGGTTGAAGCAATTAGAGTAATAAAAGTAAGCACTTATTTCTTATTTGGTTAAAACGGCATTCATTCAAAAGACCGTGTACAGGAAAACTAAACAACGTGCTAAACCTTTGACACACTATCTGCTTCCGGTGAACGCAACACTACATATTTCAAATTTAAAATGAATATGGTATGGAGTTCGATGTACATTTTTCGTTACATATAGTAGTTTGTATCTAAAATTTAAAAAATATGTCGTTCTCATGGTTAAAGTGATAAAATAGAAAAGTTTCCCGACGTAAATCTTTTACGACATTTAATTCTACTTTCCAGCTCCAGTTCTCTGGTTGCTATGTATGTAGCGTCTTTTTCGCGGACAGTTGCTAGCCAATAATATCGCACAACTATTGATTATTTTGTTAACATTTGTATTTTTTTGTGATGTTTTTAGAGAAAACATTGCCTGATGAGATAGATTTATACTTCTTTGGAATGGATCTTCAGTGATGATCATGTTCTGTTGCAGCATATCGTCGAGCTATGCTTCAATCATCGTCGATTATTTTCTAATGTCCTGAAAATTATGTAGATCTACTTGAATTTTACGCTAAAACACACCGAAAATTTTACTAAAACTGAACATACATATTAGATTATGGTTTAATGATCATTTCTACAATCAAAACCCTGGAATTAACCAATCGATACATGGGTAGGAAAACAGAAATATTACATTTCTGATTTGTATACACATTTAAAAAATTGAGGGATATTCATATGAATTCCACAGAGGAATCTAAGATGGGGGACATCTTAGCCACAGAAGCCAATCTACTTGGAATGATCAGGGAGGTAAATCTACATCTGTTTGATTAAATAATGTAATGTTTACAACCTATCCTAAATGTATTTTTTTTTTGTCACTTACTCCCTTCCTGTTTCTATTTCCCATCATAGTACCTTAAGGTTGAACAATTTGATAATACAATTCACAGTTTTGACAAGGAGTGTAAAAGTAAAGGAAAACTTGTGTCTAAGCCTCAAGGAAACGTTCTGAAAGATGCCAAGACTCACATCATCCAGGTAAAAATGCCAAAGTTATCCATTCTCCTGCAACTTTTCTTTCAATTTGGATAAAGAGCAACGTAATAGATTGCCTAGCCAAGTTATGGTATCTTCCATAGATGTTTTATTTATTTATTTGTGTTTTCTAATCCCATATCTGTGTGCAGAAAGACCTTTTCAATTCTTTCAATGATGGAGACTACAAAGTCTTCTTTGAGGTTTGGACAGAGAATATTCTGTCTGATCTACATTGCACAGATCCAAAGGCTCTAAACCTGGAATTCTATCTCTATATTCATTTTACTATCTACCCACTGAGAAGCCATCCTGGAAGACAAGTATGATTTTTTTTTTATGATTTGTATTGTACGATCTTTGTCCTAGATAAGTATCTGTCCAAGAGATACATTCATAAAATAAAATATAATGCAAAGAACTATGGTTTTCACTGTCCTGCAGTTGTTCTTTTAGCTATAATTTATTGTGATATAGGCACATAATCGTACTTTATCTATCTACACCACTAGGTGGAGTTTGCTGAGAGGATTGTTCATTTCAAGAAGTACCTCGAGTCAAATGGGAAAGCACTGAGTCAGACCACAGAGTTTCTGCCTTATTATGCTTTGCCCTATGTGTCCGACCCCACAAGCCATCCCTTCTTCAAGGACCTTTTTCAGGTTTGCAAACAAATGATTGTGAATTCATATTTTATACACGTAATAGTTATTTGTCAGACACACATACTTAATCGGCATAACTATCTTTTCTAGGATACATGGATACCAAAGTTAAAGAATAGACTTCAAGATTTTCTTTCCATGAAAATGAAGCCTTCAAACTGTCCGAGGTTGCTGACATTATATGTATCCTTTAAAGAAAATTAAAATTAGAAAGTTATTGGTCATTCTGTGTTGCACAAACCTTCTGTGGGTAATCAAGGCTGCAAAAGGATCTTTCTTTTCATTTTCTAAACCACTTATCCTAACAAAGGTCGCGGGGGTGCTGGAGCCTATTCCAGTTCCTTCAAAAAAATTCATGAAAGTTGATTCTCATCAGCTGGTGATCAAACTGGCCGAGTTAGAGTAATTGACCGACATCTAACTGGAAACGCAGGCACTGAATGAGTTAACACAAGGGTAGGGAACCTATGGCTCGGGAGCCACATGTCGTTCTTTTGATGGGTAAACTGTGAGCTAAAATCTGGACACTACGTCTAGAGTTGCTTTAATCTTCCAGTTTTTAATTAAACCTTTCTGCATGCATGCATGCATCCCATTGATTAGCATTTTTTTCAACATAATTCTGAGACTTTTTCAACTTTATAGGCAGTGAAATGACTAAAAATACATGCGTTTTCATGTATTTTTTACTTCTAGTAAATCCTGAGTGTGGCTCTCAATGAATAACAATTGAAAATATGAATTGTTTATGGCTCTCTCTGTTAAAAAGGTTCCCTACTCCTGAGTTAACACCTCAAAAGAAGAAGAAAAGAAATCAATCCATACAGTGTAACCTTAATCATCAAGATAATTTGATGCTCATATTCTTTTATTGAAACAGCTATGTAAAAACCTTGTATACACATTAAATAGACTACTACTCCTTGGCAAACCATTTGTCCTTCAAGAAATTCACAGGAACAGGGTAGGCCCAATGTTAACTGCATGGAAACTCATGCATGACAGCTGTGTTTGTCTATACCTGGGTGTTGGTCATTGACAATTTCTTAAAAGAAATGAATCCCGCCCTACTAAACAAACTCTAGTAAATCACACATTGACACCAGTTTGCCGTCACACTATAAAATGAATTGTCTTAATCCTGTTCAAACTATCTCTGTGAGGTGAGTTGCAGTGTCCAACAGGATGTTGGATGTACTCACGTCTCATATCTTCTTTATGCGCAATTATGTCACAATGAAGGGAGAGGACACAATATTTAAAAGTTGAATGAATGTTCAGATGAGTGCCGACGTAAGTTCTTTAACAGTTGGTGTGCAGAAAGAGGGTGGAAGGAGTTCAAAAGGTAAATATCCCATTGTTGTTGATTTGGATATATTTGTTAATTAGTTTAATGATAACAAAATGAAATATAATAATAAAAAAATACACTCTCACAAGTCATCCCTTCGAAAATAAACAGTCACAAAACATCTCTGATGCAGTAGAACTTGAAGGAGTTTGTGTATGTTATGAAGCTGTTTTAGATTGAACTTTATGAAATAGCAAAGCTAAGTCGAATAATGCAACACACTGATCACAATCAGATTTAACATAGGGTTACATTTAATTTTATATGAAGTCATCAATTGATTCATTTTCTCTAGTACTTATGCCTTATAAAATGGAGTTATCATTTCATAAAGTTTGCACATTGTTCAAATCCACCCCCACCCCTCTTTTGTTTATAAAATTTACACAGAAGCCATGGAACAACTCCAACAACAGCTGACTGAGTCCGAACGATGCTGCGCCAGCTACACGCGAAAGTTTAACAAGATACAAGCAGATTATTACCAGCTCCTTGGCATCGCTGCCGAGTTGGTTGACACTTTGGAAGCAACCATCAGTGGAAAAAATGTACGGTGAATTGCAAACTCACACCAAATTGCCCTCAGCATCAATACAAAACATTACAATGACCACAAGATTATTGTTTCAAGTTGAAAACACTCAATGAAACATGTATAGTACACATTAAAAAAAAAACATTAAACGTAAATGCAGTCTATGGTTGTACTTTCTCAAAATGTTAATGAAGTCCTCTCCACTCTTAATGTTTAAACGTGCTTATTTTACAGATCTCCCCCGAGTACCTGCAGAGTGTGTGTGCTCGCCTGTTCAGCAGGCAGATGAGGCAGAGCACAATGCAGGGGGCTGACCTTACCAGGCCTGGCACAGTAAGTGTAAAAAAAAAACTCATTACAACTGATATTTTTCACCTACCTGATAGGCCCTCCCAAAAAGATGCTGTCTTTGTTGTTGGTAGTATTTATATAAAAATAGAATTAGGGACAAATAAACAAATTAATCAATTAAAATAAAATGATTCACAGATATGCACTAATTTAATTAATTATTAAAGATCACATTTATTGTGCAAAAATGTTCCAAAAATAACATGAGAATCGTGAAGTGATCAAATAAGAAGGAAGAATAGAAAGTGTTCATTGCAGATGTAGAAGCATTAGATGAAAATTGACTTTTTTAACCAAACAAATTTTCTCTGTTTGTGTTTTTGCGTGTGATATTTTTTTTCTCTGAAGGGTTATTACTCTATGAGTCCCTATGATGATGGCTATGTAAGTTTCTCATGCTTTGATCTTTATTTCACGTTACATATTGTGAAATTGCTTCCCCCTTACAGTCTTTCTCTCCATTTGCTGTCTTCTCATCCTGTCCTCTTCCTCTGATCTACACCTCATACTCCGCCTTCACCACAATCCTCTCAAACTGCTTTTGTTCTCCTGTCTACCCTGTCATTTGTCTCTTATTTTTTCCTACATTCTGCTTGTTGAAACGGCCTCACTTGACATCTGACCCCTTTTGTTCACCTTTCCTTTCAAGCTTCACCTCTTTATTAAAGTAACCAGTTACTTTATGCATTGCGAGGCCCACCAATTCCCATCACTGACTTGCCTGTTGATGATGCAGTTTTTATTTTACTTTTATTTAAAGCACGAGACAAGATTTTGATTAAGTATATCTCATCAGAAAGAGTCTTCTTTAACAATATTACAAAGCAACATTTATTTTTACAGTGTGTTATAGTGACGATTTTGGCTTGTACACTAACAGCATTTCAACTTGTTAAATGAAGGCTTTATTTTTCCATATTTCTAGTATAAGGCCCGTTATTAAAAACGTTGCTGGTAATGTGGCTCAAATGATTATGGAAACATAAATGAATATAAATACAGCATTTGAGCCAAACATCTTTTCCTTCACAGAGATAAGTAACTATAAACACGGCCTGTGTAGCAACATTAAAACAATAATTGGGAATAATGTACAGTTTGTATAGTCTCTTTGCTTATGTTTTACATGTTTTAGAAAACCTGGAGCATAGCTGTCAAGGGAGTCAATTAAATGAACTATAAATGTCTTTATAAGATAGTAAAGTTAGATGACAGAATTATATTGCTTGTTTAAAACTTTTACAGTATTCAATTGTATCTGTGCATATGCAATATTTATCATAGAGACCAATGAAAGGCCAAGATGACTTTTTCTTTATCCAAAATAAGCAGTCAGCAACCAAATATTTTGATAGCTGTCTGGCGTTCATGATCTTATGTTCTGTGTCAAATGGTTTCTACAATAAATCGGATGAAATTTGATATTCAAATCCATTGCATCAATACTGTGCTGATTAATGAGCAACTTCTACTACTTCACATATGGACGGGTAGCCAACTGGAGTGTCACACATGTAGATTGTGTTTGTCTTGTAAGATAAAACTAATAATCTATACAGCACAGTATGGTGTTTTATTGTTATGTTAGCTGTTTGCTTCTAAACACCACTGAAGTTGAGATGTGTCATATACTGCACATTTAAGCTAATGTAAATCAAATCAGCATCTGAAAAACAGTTCACTTGGCAATGCCTACCACCTGCGACAGCTGTGTTATGTTTTAGTCTATAGCCTTTAAAATTATAACATAAACTTATGCCTTTTTTATGTACAAAATAAAGCAGTGGGTTTACTCAGGATTGATGACCGTCTGTGATCTATGTGATAATTCCATTTACATGACAAATTTACATATTATTCATAATTTACATAATATTCAATTGAGGTCCTGTGGCTATTTTCTATTAACCCAAAAGTCCTATCCGATTTCTGCATGATATGTTCCTAAACTTAATCAAAAGTTTGGGTGTTATGCATGTGAAGCATGCATTATATAAGCATGTCCATGTACTATATTATTAATTAAATTAAGTCTGCAGCAAAAGTCCATATTGTACATTAAATAATGGTGACTGATTTGTTGAAAGATTGAGTTTGAAGTAAGAATGTCATCCAATGATTTTTTTTTTTTTTTCACAGGCATCTTCACTACTTCGAGCATCCATTGCACCAAAGTAAGTCTTTGGCTCTTATATATGAAGATGATTCATTTGTATAACCTGAAGAGAAAACTTAGTTTCCAATAATTCCTAGCAGAAGTATGGAAGTACCAGTTCTACCTTCTCTGGATTATGTAAAGCTGAAGAAGGACCTAGTTGAAGGATCGGACCGTCTCAAGTCTTTGTTGCTGCAGGCTCTGCGCTGGGTTTGTGTATTTTCCTCTCTAACTCATTTTATCTTACTTATAAACCTACCAAAACACCCACCAATTTATATCCACCCTTCCTTCCACCCATCCCCCAGCCATCAAATGTATGCTACTTATAAAATGGAAAATCTGTGACACATCATTTCTTGACTGAACTAAACTGTCATTCAATTTTAGAGACTTACTCACTCAATTCCTGGCGAACAGAGAGAGACTGTCCTTCAGGCTTATATAAGCAATGATCTACTGGACAATTACAACGTAAAACAGGTAGAGCATCTCTAGTCTCTTTTTGTTTTGTTACTTTGTAATGTAAATGTTGAAATATTTGTTTTCTTCAAATGAAAATATCGCATGATGACAATTAGGCTTTTGCCGAGTCAATGATGATGACAAAGCCTATGTCCGATTATTATTAAACACATATTTTTGTTGTGCTGTTTTCTTAAATTCAGGAAAACGTACATAAATTAAATAATCAAACCATTTTACATGTAAACATATTCCAGAAATGCAAAGTATTGAAAAGTAAAAAAATAGTACAACTCCACCAATCAATGTCAGGTTCGATTTTAGGATTTTTTTTCCTGCAATGGCTGCGAATCAATTCCCTTTTAGGATATTTTCTAAATGGATTTGATGTTCAATTATATGATTAAAAACTCTGCTCGTTCTGTCTCTAGAAAATGATGGTGCATTTGTTGACTTCAAAGAATGAAGTGGTGCGACAGTATATGGCTCGTCTCATCAATACATTTTCCTCTTTTGCAGATGGTAGGTGTCAACTACCTAGGGTATGGTTTTGATTGTGAAGGACATGAAAATAAAATTTTAAAACAAATGTTAAAAATTTGCTACTCTTAATTATAAGAAAAGATTACATTCAAATAAAAGTTCAGATTAATGTTACAAATAGTTATTAGTTTTGCTGAGTAGCACATTATTATTTAATCTTTTATACTTTCAGGGCGATTTTATTTGTCCCAAAATCCATTGCTTCCAAAACTTCTGATGGATACACTCAGGACGAAGGAGGAAGACTCCTTGACTAGAGAGAATGTGCTGGTGGCATTGCAGAAACTCAGCCTACTGTAAATGGAATATTTATAAATCCTTCTATGTATAAAACAGTGCCTCAATCAGTGATTTTACATTTATCAAGGCAAAAAAAAAATGTAAGACCTAATGTGTTATCCTCACCATGTTTGTTTTTTAGGAGAAATCAACAGACAGCCATGATAGAAGACGGTCTGATTGGTTGGCTGGTGAATGAATTGCATGACTCAGACTGTCTTAGCGATTACACCCTTGAGTATACTGCTGCTCTTCTCTTGAACTTGTCCCTGCGGACAAAAGGTACACAAGATATAAATGGAAATATTGGAAAACAAAAGATACATTGCACTTAACAGTCGTGTTTATGTGCCTGTTTAAAATAATATACTAAACATAATTTATGGCACACTTTTTAGGAAAAAGGAAGTGTGCAGAAAATCCCAATCATGTGCTGAAGGTTCTAACTGACCTCCTCGGACATGAGAATCATGAGGTGATGCTTATGGCTTTTGAAATGTGTGTGCTTTTCTGTCTATCTGTTTCTGCTTGGTTGTTTGTAAGTATTTTTGAATGTTTTAAAAATGTCTTACTCTTTTTGAATTGCTGTGTGTTTTAATTTCAACATTCTTAGCATGGTCAAGTGTGAGAATCTGAACCATTGACTGTAAATCTGTCTTTTCTTTCCCTATGTATTGGCCAGATTCGTCCACATGTGAATGGAGTTCTGTATAGCATCCTGTGTATTCCCTCTGTGAGACAGAAAGCAAAAGAAATGGTAAGATACTGGGAATGTCTTCACTTGCTCATAGAAAGCACTTCCCTTTTGAATATAACAACATAACTAAGAGCTCTTCCTTGTCTTCAAACATCTTTAAAGCATAAGATTGCTCAGATGAGATTTATTAACGAGTTGATTGTGTTTTGCTTAATTGTGTGAAGAGTATGGAGGAGATCCTTTGCTGTTACAACAAGGAAGAAAATAAAGATCTTCACGGACAAATTGGCTTCATCATTAAAAAGCTCAACTCAGGTCAGGGAATGTAACATATATTTCTTCAAATACCAATATTAAATCATTCATTCTTTCCTTTTTCCATATGGATTATCTCCATAAGGGCCACAGGGGGGGCTGGAGACTATCCCAGCCAACTATGGGCAGGAGTGAGGGGGACACCCTAAATTTATTGCCAGCCAATGGCAATATTAAATAAGTTAATTTTTAATTAATTATTTATTCATGTCATTTTTATCATTATTGAATTAATAATAATAAATATCACATAAAAAAATAATGGTATATACTACATGCATACATGCCTAATGAGCTTTATCGTAATAGAACTATTTGTATTATTAATATAAAGTTTAACACATGTTTTATTTTTTTTACATCTAGCGGAGCAAGAAGAACCAGAATCAGATGATGAAGAGGACGAGGATCCCAATGACGTAAGTCTAAAGTAATACTCTGCAATTTACTGCTTCACATCTCTTTAAACATGATGAGTCAAAAATATCTAGGGAGCCCTCTTTGTCACGCACTGTAGAGTCCAGTACAGTAAATGGTAATCACGTCTCGGCACAAATATTGAGTTACTTTCGGTTCTTTGTGTGTGTTTGTTGTCGGGTTTTTGTGGTGGACTCGAGTATGATGACAAGATATGTGTCACGGTTTGTACTCCCTACGCATGTGTCCTTGAGAGCCACTTGAGTAATCCTGGGCTCACATTTGAAGATTTTCACACACTCACACTAAAGACTGAGAGTCAGACTTAAGTTTTAGCATATTAACATAATTATAGTATGATTCTGTCAGCTTTGCTGTTTTGAGTCAATTCTTGATTATATACAATACCAAAATCAAGTTCATTAATTGTTATCGGGCAAGAATCCCAACAAAAGTGCTGCAAATTGGTATTCTTTGAAGGTTTCAATGTAAATTTGTATTATTGTTTTGCAAACTTGTTTTTAAGGAAACAATTTTTATCAGAATCTTTCATCAAATGTGGATTAGAGTCTTAAAATTATTAAAGTAAGATTTAGATTTAAGATTACACCATTGCTAAATGCTGAAGACGATCAACAGCAATTATGATTTATGTTTGTGGGGTTTGTGTCATTACAGGAAGATTTAATAGAGTGGGATGGAGAAAAAGAGGAAGTCCTTCAACCACAGCCCAGAGAGCTGTCTGGAGAAAGTCTGCTGACTACAGAATACCTGGGTGTAAGGACAAAACAATTGCACACTCATATGCTCGACTACTTGCACAATAATGGTTAATAATGATAAAACAATAAGGGTTTAATTACATGCAAATTTCCCCTGTGCTTTGACTTTGCAGATTGTTACCAATCTACCCAGAGTGAAGAAGAAGTCGTCCCCACAGCATCAACCAAGCACTGATGAGCCTTTACAGCGGCCGGTAACACCAAGCTCCCATCGTAACACTAACACAATGTAAGTGAAATATAGAATGTATTCTTGTTACGTGTGTTTTAGTTTTTACTAGTTCACCAGCATTCGAATTAATGCAGCCAAAAACCACAAACGGTTACAACATCTGCCCATAGTAAGTGTGTGTTTTTATTTACTGTTTAGGAACTACCGATCAGTCAATCAGGGTGGTGTGGGTGCCATAGAAGGAGGAACTCATCATCATGGGTACAGGCGCAAGAAAGGAAATGCTCCTTCACTCAACAACGATTCTCGACCTAATACCGCTTCTGGTCATCGTCCAGGCTCATCTGACTCTCTTCATCACAGAAGTGGTTAGAACTTTTCAATTATCACAATATATATTCTGACAGTAGTCATTGAATCCATTCCTATTCTAAATGACCAAGGACACAAATCAATTGACACCATTGGAATGTTTCAAATGGCTATTTTCTACAATTAAATTTGTATGTAGGCTCACATTTCAATTGCAATTCATTGGAGAAATGTTTCCGGACTACTCTTATTCCCTTCAGCAAGTTTCATTTATAATATGTTACCAAGGAGTTTAAATTGCATTTTATAGTCTTCACTAACAAAAGCATTAACACGCAGATACTCGCCAAGCCAAAGCTTCTGATCTGGATCAGTCCTATGAGGTACCAGCCAGAAAAGCTAACTCTCCAAAGAAGCTCAATGGAAATTTTGACAGGTAGAGAAAAACAATAATGGACACTCTATGAATCAAAATGTTTTTTTTTTTAATTATTATATAAAACTTGATGTGTGCTGTCGCATGTCAAGCTCTAGGATCTCTAGCCTTTACTTATTTCTTCCTTCCAATTTTTCTTGTTAATCAGCATAGATAGTGTCACTGCGTTTGCACACCGGCCAAGGTGTGCATATACTCCTGAGCCTGGACCTCAACGGAACCCGACAGGGAGTCTAGCACCCAAATTTTCCCAAGCTGAACCCCAGCATTGCAGCCGGCCATGTTCTGCAAGTTCCCAGGGTGGAGTGGGACGACAGAGTGGAGGTAGGCATATTATCATGAAAATGTGGTGTAGTGGGTCAGTCACCTGCCTCCCGTGTGGGTTCACATGCTGGTGTCGCCAGACAATGACTCTATGGCGCCGCCAGTCAGCCACAGGCAGTCTTATCGACGCTTGTTTAATGCAGCAGGGCCTGCAGGACTGTTTGTGAAGGCCTTGAGGCAGATTTCTGATCCTGGCCAAAAAATAATGGATGAAATGTGATTGGTTAAATGCTTCAATATCAAAACACACATCTGGAAGCAATGTAAGCAGCAGGAAAGCAATGAAGGGAAGCTAACAGACAATTTGGAATTATTTCGTATTTAGTATTGATGGACAAAATATAATATATGATTCAGATATTTCTTAAGTAGGTTATTTTTAATATCTAGAATACAAACCTTGTCTACAGGGTCTATAACTCATGCTCTGAAATGCATGATATCAATTTTGTACTGAAGCACTTTCAGTGTATTTGATGAGCTAGTATCTCTGGTCCCAACCCCTATCTGTAATTTTAATCAGGCCTAATGCTAAGCTTATTTTTGCAGTCTGGCATTTGTTACACATCAGTGAAGTCATACGGAAGTCACTTATAATTGAACCTCTGAGGCTAATAGGCGAAAACACATGGCACAACAAACTGAGTAAGTGACATTTATTGTGCGCTTCCAGTGCTTTTATTTCTAACGTGCCTACTATCAGTCCTATTAGTTTAAATTAGATGATGTTTCTGCTGCTCGTCTGGTGTTACTTTCCAGAATATTTGCAGCTTGCTTGTTTCCTGAGGTTTAAAAGCTTCTGGTCACTGGTCCATATCTTCCTTTAGGCCCATATTTGCTACACTGAACGCACACCACCCCTATATAAAAGAATACCATGACCTGATGTTGAAAAGAACATATTATTATAGTCCAGTAATGTTGACTTGAAGTGTAAAACTAAGTACATAGTGGGGTCTTTGTTGAAATATATAACCAAATAGTGGAACATCAAACACCTTTGAGATTGTACACAGAATCCGATCAGAGTTTCCACCTTTTAATTAGAAACTGTCCCAAGAGTTTAAGGGTGGCCACATTCCTAAACTAATTCAAGGGTAAAAAAAAAAGGTCACTATCATTGTTTCACTTAATATCAGTCAATTTGCCTTTTACCCTAAAACCTTCATCCCCTACCTCCTATGTCCTCCTTCAGACGGCCAGTCAACATGGAGGTGAAGAGGAAGCTGTCACCACAGAGTAGATCTATCTCCCCCGGCACATCAAGCTTCCTGTAACATCATCCTTCCAGGTTTTGATCAGGGTCACAGTGACAGGAGAGGGGGTCGAAAATCTGCAACAGGAGGTGGAGGGGTAGGAACAATGAAAAGGATTGTGGTCCTGCATTTTTCTTCTGCTACAGCATAGACTTTTGCAACCCAATATATGGTCAGACAATAATCACATACCCCAGCCGTCCAACCCGGTGCTCTTTGCTGCCTAGTTTGGCCCTCAATTCACCGTTCTGTCTGGCTTTTTTTTCTCTCAACAAGGTCACATTGCACACCTGAATATGTGGAACATCCTGAAACCATGCACTGACAATTAGATAAGCACAATGTTTACTTGTAAAGGGTTTAAGAGATGATCAATAAATGATCAATAGTTAATTTAGTTTTCCTTTTTCAACCAAAAAAGGATTAATAACTAGAAAATGTTTTTTTTATTGCCTTTATGTGAGCTTCCTCATGCAAATAGGTCTGTTTAAAGAATGTATGTCTATGCTGTATGTATTTGGTATTTAGAGCATGATAACCAGTCCCAATTTTTAAACAAATCCTAAATGCTGTTGGTTATAGCGTGTCCTTAACTCACTTTTGGTCGCCTGATGGATGATTTACATTGAGGATGCTTCCAGTGAGCAGCAGCACAATGTGAGGAAACAAGTCGCACATGACCAATTGACGCACTTGCATGCAGGTGGCTAAGTAACCCTTCGCTCCAGCATGCTGATATCGTCCAGCTGTAATCGCAGCAAAGAGGAAGCCGCTGCTTTTTATCAAAACAAAAAATACATGAAGAGATCGACTATAAAAAAAAAAAAGATGTCTTTTGAGATTAACACAGTATGAAGGAAATGTTCCCCCCATTATATTATGTCTGTACTACAGGATGAAGTGCAGACTGGTGTGTGTCACACAAGTGCTGTTTAAGTATGTAAATGGCAGGTTGACATGGCTGAATGAAGAAAAAGCAATTGGCAACATGCACCGGAAAGCTCTCAGTCAGATAGGCTGGTTTTTCCTTCTCTCCATTTGCCATGCTTGCAAAAAAAAATAAAAAGACTCATTTGTTGAGGAATTAGGAAGTAGAATATTCTCACTCTGGGTCAAATGTATTCCAAAAATTGGAATTTGAATAGAGGGTTTCAATCCCAGGTTCAGACCTTCCTGTGTGGAGTTTGCATGTTTTACCTGGGCTTGGATGGGTTTTTTATGGGTACTCTGGCTTCTTCCCCCACCCCTAAAATGTATGGCAGGCTTGTTTAACACTCTAAATTACCCTGAGGCATTTTGTATGTTGAATACCAGTACAAAGTCCTTCCAGGCATTCCTAGTCACAGTTACTTTCAGAAATTATTACTTTTTATGCATTTATAATCATAATGAGGCCACTCACTGGTGCAGTGGTTATTATGCCCAACTGTGCGGGCAGTCTGGGTTCGATTCCTACTTTTGGCGATGTGATTGTGAGCATGTTTCATTGGACCTGCAATTAGCTGGCAGCCAAATCAGGGTCTGCCTCTGCCTGCTGCCCGTGGTTGGCTAGGATAGGCTCCAGCACCCCCACATGTCTCATGTCATGACCAGCCAAACGACAGCAGTGTAGAGATTCCTATGTGTTAAGATCAGTAGCATCCCACTCAGAGGTTTTTATCAGTAAGAGGCCATGTGCACTGCTGATAATGGGTGGTGACGCCAGTCAAGAAGAGCATTCAGTCTCTGCATAAGCCTCCCATTTCCTGTTGAAGATACAAGATCGAAGTGCCTCTGCCACCCCTACCAACATTGCTGTAGGACAAAAGGTTAACATTTTCAGAGCTTTTGGTGGTTTTGGGGAGTTCAGCACACAAAAATTAGTCAGTACGACAATGGGTAGTGGTCATAATATATATAGGTCAATCAAAGAGTAAAAGAAAAGCTTATTTAGATCACATTTTACATGCAATACTTTCTCCAATGCTTTTGCAAAACTGAACATGAACCTTTTTCAATGAATGCAAGTCTCTAAACTTGAGCAGCTTTTGTGGGACACTAGTTATATTGCTTTGTTGACTTGTGAACAGGAAGAAGAATTAGAGTCACACAGATGGTGACTGCAGCAAATTACCAACAAGGCCTGCACACAGGATAGGCACCTATTTGCTTTTCATTTCCAAGTTACACTCAAATCAAAAATTTGATCAATCATCACAAATTGTTTCCTCGATTATGTTTTTTGTTTGTTTTTTGTTGCCCACAATTAATTCAGCCAAGGAAAATGTTTTACATTATGGAAATGCCCACTGAATCAGATTTTTTTTAAATTAATACTAGTACCAATGTAACATATTTGTATAGCAGATTACTGGAATTAACCAAGCATGACGGTGACTGATTTTGTAGCCTTGGCATTTTGGAGATGAGACTGGTACCTTTGTTCCTGCTGCTTTGTCAGACAACATCCTCACTTGATTGATGAATGGAAAATGTGGATGTGTAGGGGGCTGATATACCCTCAAGCATATTCCCCTCCCATCAGCAGTGAATTCCTTCTTGGTGAGCAGTCAGCCTTTGAGCATAAGACACCTGACAGACCTTAGTTAATCCTCTCAGGTGGTCTTAATGCAACAATAGGCTCAGGACATACTTCCTGTGGGCTAAAAGTCTGACATTTCCATTTCATATTAACAGCCTGTTTATCCCTCAGCAATGCTCACATTGACATTGTCTTTGTTCTTACACAAACTGTAACAAAGTTGAAAAGAAAAGGCTGATGGAAAAGAGGAGGAAGTCAGGAAGTAAATAAGTCATTTCACCTGCTTAAGATTTCCCAACTTTTGTCTCTCTTAGAAATATATATATGTCCACTCAAAAAGCCGTACTGTTTCACCAAACAAGCCAGCAACTCAACACTTATTTTTTTACAAAGTATTTGCTTTTTTTTGTGTGTGTTTAGTTCCCAATTCATGTTAAGGCTTGCATGTTATTTACCCTACTGTTTGGAAAGAGTAAATACCAAGAATAAATCTGCCTTGAAGATAACTCTTTTACTGTATTACTCATATAAACAAAGTCTTTATGTTATCCCATACATGCCTAGATTGGAACTAATTGCCAGCTAATCTTGACCCTAAAACAGGTTAACCAGCTAAAACTCAGATTTAGAACTAAGATAACAATGTTGCAAAATAATCTTCCCCAAAATGTATCAGTGTGTAGCAGCTTTAATTCATGCAAACATTAGCTGGGATTCATCTATAGGTTGACAAATTGGCCTTATTTCCTCCCGATCTTTTTTTTTTAAGTACAAATAACTTCTTACACCTGTCCCAAAGCAGGCTGATTGGCTATATGGGCTATAAAAGCAACACAAAGAGTGGGGAAGTGCTAAAATGCCTCATGGAGGTGAGAAGAGCTGCATTGTGTGCATGCTGCAATGTAACCTCTTGATGAGCGGACTAGAGTTTGAACAAATGTAACTCGCCCGTCTGTGACAAACAAAGTTCTTCCACCGCTCTCCAGCTGCAGTAGAGGGGGGAAATTGCGAATGGGAAAAAAACCACATGGGCAGGCAACAGGATGCACATGGTACCGAAAAGGATAACTTGTTGGACGCAGGAAATGGAGAAGAGAGGAAGGGGCTGTTTGGACCACAGCTGCGTTCAGATTGAGAAAAAATAGCTGTTTTGAAGTAGAACCGAATTGTTGTTGTTTCCCCAAGTTGAAAATACGGTGGAAGAGCACAGTCACCCACAGTGCTGGTCATTGTTATTCCTTTGTATTTTTATGTAAAGTGACATGAAGTATGCAAAAAAAAAATGGAAAATACACAGCAGTCCCTATGTCATAGAATGGATAAACACAAATATTCATGTATATTTGTTGATGAGTTAGAATATTTACCTTTGACATGGCATATACTCACCCAAAAAGATGTTTTGATAAATGAGAGTTAGGGTCCCTGTGCACAAATATTGTGAATATGACAGCGCTACCTTGAGATAGGACTTTACTTTATTGAAATATTACCAACATTTGCTTTAATGTGTGATATAAGAGGAAAAATGGCACAAAATTTGGTGTTAACATAACAATTAAAACAGTCGACTGATATAACTTTCCTTATAATAACTCAATTCCTCACTCAAAAGCACTATTATTAGTTGCTTTTCACAAAAGATAAACAATATTTGCCCGTGAGTTCTGTTATATGTCTACAGTATAGATAATCTACATTAGGGTGAATTTAACAGACTAAAAGTCTTAACCTAGTCTGCCTAGTGATCCATTTTGGCTCATGCTGACCATACAATAACCAGACCATCATTGTTCACTTTGGCAACGTGTTGTATGATGTGTTCTTTAGGATATCGATATATGCTGGGACTCAAATAGTTTGATACATCCCGTATAATGAGCAGGAAGTGTGTGCTAAAACACTGTCTGTGTAATGTGTGCCACAGGTTGAGTAAAGGTGTGCTGCTTTGTTTAATCAGTGGATCTTTTTCCTTCATGTCTATTAGTTACACACAAACAGAAAATTGAGTGAGGACCTATAGTAACATGGAATAAGCCTTAGTTAAACAGTGATTAAGCTGCCTGTATGTAGTTTGATTTAACATAAATATAAGCAACAAAAAAACTTTTGGAGTATGTACAGTCACCGCTCATTAACAACAGGACCTATTGCCGACGTCATAGCACTTTCTCCATTTCATATCATAAAATAAAAGTTAAGCCAATTTTCGATTGTACAATTACTAACTCCAATAACATTATTTTTCTGTGATATTTTTCTAATATTTCTGCAAAACAGCATAAGAATAGTCTATATTTAGTCCGAAAATAGAGATATTGTTGCATTGAAAAGAAAAAAAGTGTATTGTATTTTAGTTTTGTATTTAATATAACATGAATCTTTGTTGGGTTCAGTGTTAAAATGATGGCTGTAGCCTGTAAATGAGAAAAAAGTGCATATAAAAGAATGAAAACAGCTATCACATCAATAAGTAAAGGATGAGGGAGGGTTGTTGACTTGTGTGTGTGTGTGTGTGCGTGTGCGTGCTGGTTGGGTGGGTTTATGTGCCGTGACGTCCGTCTTTGTGGACCCAGTGCGCGAGGTGGGTGCATGTTGAAAAGCGCAAGACCAGGGAGACTTTGCAGAGTCTGCAGCTTTCTTTCCTCTTTGAGTGGGATGGTTAGTGTTCGCAAGTGGGTTGACTTTTCATTGTAAAGAATAAGTTGACCTTCTTTCCTCTAAACCTAATTTGTTCGTTTCCTCACATCAACCTCCGCAGACCTGATCACAATGTAAGTTAACATTTTGATTTGTATTATTTTTTTTTTTAATATGAATAAATTTGGAATTTCTAAACTACTTTCTAAAGACAAAGGTCATTTGAAAAGTTTCCCACAATTTGTAAACTGTCTTTAGAACAACCAAGTTTAACAAACTCTAAAATTAAAGTTCCATTGAGTTGACCGCATTGGGATGTTTTCAAGAGTGGTGTTTAAATCAGGATTAGGGCCCCCCTAAATGAATACCTTAAAAGAAAAGGGTTGAGGTTTTACGTGGGAGTGTCGATGGAGAGTGTATGTAACGAGCCCTGGCTTGAACTGATGGAATCGTGACAATTTAAAGAGTGTTGTTGTTGTTACACAGGATTCTTTACATTATTTAAGTTTGGCATCTAATAAACAAATGCCATTCGATTACACCTAATGTCACCGCTATAGGAATAATTACAAACACATCCAAAAAGGTGAGAACAGAAATAATCAAAAGGCATTATTTTATAAGAAATGTTACACCAACAATATACTGAATTATACTAAAATTATACTGAATAGAGATGACAGAAAATATAGGTATCATTTAGGGCACCAAAGCATCTTTCTTAGGTATCCCTATAGATTAATATCTGTACATTTAAAACTTAACTTTTAAACTTTATCATCAGTACTCACCAGTCCTGTGTGTGATTAGGATCACTTTTGAGCCAAATCAAAAACATTTCATTCTTTGGTATGATTTTCATCTGTTCCTGTGCGACCGGTTTCCAATGATTCTTGACTGTGATTATCTGATTCATATCACCTGTAATAGTTGGGGAAAATACACATGTAGTGGTTGTCTGATTTATCCTTTTTTTTTCCTCTGACCAATCAGCATTCCTTCTGCCTCTATCACCCATCTGTTTCTCATTGTCTCAATTTCCCTGTAAGTGTATTTAAAATCTCCGTTTCACTTGAACTCAGTTCATCTCAGGTCATCATCCTTGTTCCATAAGCCCCTGTTCTTGCCTCCTTCCTTGTGTTCCCCTGTTTGAGTAAGTCCTGTTTCCTATTGTGATAAATTATTTAGATATATCTACATTTTTTTAATTACAATTTTGTTATCAGAAGTTGTGGTTTACTGAATACACTCAGGGTCACTTTGTTTGTTTCGTGCAAGCTGATCACACCAGCAAAAAAACACCAAACACTGAATGAGTGACAATAAAAGAAAAATATCCCCTCTAATGCTGAATGAAATCATGCCTCATAAGTTTATCTGACAATAAATGTATATGCTGGTGCTAAATTATCTTTAGTTTCATTGTCATGACAGCTGGACTCATTGATTTCAATTAAATAATTTGTGGTTTAAATATAGGGTATTGTTAAAAAAAAAAAGGGGGGAAATGCAAACAATACATTGAAAATGACCAACGTGAGGAGTTTGGCACATTACTATAGTTTTGACATGCTGACATATGTGTCATGCTGGCAGGGTGTTGGAACCTATTCCAGCTGACTTTGGGAGAAAGGCGGACTATACTGGTCGCAAGTCACTCTAAGGGCACACAGACAACCATTTTCACTCACAATCACAATGTCGCCCGAACCTCTGCATTTAATTCATTTACTTTTTCCGGGGATCATTGACAGAGAAGGGAGGGAGAAAGGGCAGTTTGAAAAAGAAACTTTTATATAGTATCTATATGAAAAATTAATTTGAGCTCTTTTGGATAACAACAATCTGCTTGCAGAAAACAATCATTTTAAAAGCACCAGTGTTTTACTACAGATGTTGTCCGGAAGTGCAGCCATTTAAATTGTCTTAATTCCCTTAATCTACTATGAAATTAACTTTTGATATAAAATGATCAAAAAAAAATCACTAAGTAATTGGCACAATTCTTTAGGAATGCCTGTGAAAAGGGTGTTTTTTTGTTTTTGTTTTGTTTTAAATGTCAATCTTTTGATCTAAGCCCAGTACTTCTCAAATAGTTGGGTGGGTGGGGCCCCCTAGGGGACTGCAGAGCGATGCCAAGAGGCGACAAAAAATAATTGAGAAGCACTATGTGATAAAAATGTAACATACTGAATTGAGCTATATTGTTTGTCCCCTCTTTTTCTTGACTAGGATGAACAACAGAGACCGGTGGAAGGTGTACAAGAGGGTCGCTGTCATGTTCTGCCTGGCTGTGGTGGCGCTGACCGTTGTCCAGAGAGGAAGCGTCAACATGGGGGCTCCATTCCAACTTGAGAGACAGGCTCGTATGGATTCTTCGGAGGGAGCCGAGTCTAGAGTGCTCCTCTCCTCCGAGAGAATCAAAAGTTTTTGGAAAGCGAGCAAACAAAAGCCTCCCCGACCAAGTCGCTCTACCGCTCAAGAACCAATGGTTACCGAAAGCAAAAGTGTAGCAACCTGGGATTTAACCAGCTCTAACTGTAGCGCCAACCTCAATCTTTCAGACCAGGATTGGTTCCGTGGACTGGAGGAAACTTTCAAACAGTTCCTTCTCTATCGACACTGTCGTTACTTCCCAATACTTCACAACCACCCTGAGAAGTGCTCAGGAGATGTATACTTACTCATGGTGATCAAATCGGTGGCCACCCAACACGACCGTAGAGAAGTCATTCGAAAAACCTGGGGGAAGGAGAGAGTGCTGAATGGAAAGACAATAAAGATACTATTTCTTCTTGGTAGGCCATCCAATCACGCTGAAAGGGCAAACCATGAAAAGCTTGTAGAGTATGAGAATCACATTTACGGTGATATCCTCCAGTGGGGCTTCTTGGATAGTTTCTTCAATCTGACACTGAAAGAGACTCATTTTCTCAAATGGTTCCACACCTACTGCCCAAATGTTCGCTATATCTTCAAGGGAGATGACGACGTCTTTGTGAATGTGGAGAACATTTTGGAATTCCTCGAGAGCACAAGCCATGCAAGGAATCTCTTTGTAGGGGATGTGATTTTCAAAGCAAGGCCAATCCGTAAAAAGGAAAGTAAGTACTATATCCCACAAGCTCTCTATAACAAGTCCCATTACCCTCCATACGCTGGTGGTGGGGGGTTTCTAATGGACAGAACTGTAGCAAGGAGGCTTCATTATGTCGCAGACACCCTGGAGTTGTATCCCATCGATGATGTCTTCTTGGGTATGTGTCTCGAAGTCCTTCAGGTCACTCCGATAAAACATAATGCCTTTAAGACGTTTGGCCTTGTGAAAAACAAAAGCAGTAAGTTGAACAGGGAGCCATGTTTCTTTCAAAGTATGATTGTGGTGCACAAACTGCTTCCAACAGAACTCAGACGCATGTGGAATCTAGTCAACAGTGACCTGATCTGCTCACAAAAAGTCGAGATCCTATAGCTCGGCGACAAAGAAGTCTGGACGTTGCCAAAGATAATATTGATGATTGACCATATTGTCATAGGCAAGCAGTGTGTACTCTCCTTTCTGTGGAGACTGGGACATTTTGCTGGTGCCGTGTGTTCTGTAAGGAGCTTTTACAAACATCAATTAAATTATAGAGTTTGAAATTTAGGTTTTTATACGAATTTTTAAAGACCTAAACATCATAAGAACAGTAACACAAAAAAATGAAAGTACGTAAAGTGATCTGTGCTCCATCCTAGCTAAAGTCGTAATGCAGTCTCTTAAGCAGGTAACAAACCCATTAATGTGAATCCAATATGTTGGAAATCACAATTATGAAAGTTTCTGTCCATAGAATTTAATCCTTTTTGAATGACATCTAGGTTGAAAATGACAGTTGCCAATTCTTAGACCTTCTTGAGGCCAGTAAGCCATTACTGCACATTTGCAGTGCCTGTTAGTGTACACAAGATACTCACCAATACTTTACCTTGGGATAGTGTATGTGTGCCAAAGTATTTTAACTGAGTAAGAAAGAGTAACACTACCTCAGTGATCCAAACTACCCAAATCTCCCAATTTGGAGTGTCTTAGGTAAGCTTTTGTCTGGTTGTGTGTGTTGTTGCAATGTTCAGCTTGTCCCATCAGGGGTTCGCACAGTAAGATTTTTTTTTTTTTATTTCATCAAAACACCAGATGCCATCCTGGTGTAATCCATCATTTCTTTATCCAGGCACTAATCAAAACCATTTTGTTCATGTAAATTGTAAAGGCAAAAAAGCTTATACCACTTCTGCACAAGTTGTCTGAAATGCATAAGAATTTGAAACTGTTTTTATGTTGTAGCAGTCCTTGCACTTGACACCAATGTGAATATAATTTGGTTATCTCCAAATTTAATGTGTAGTGCTTAAAATGTAAAAAAAAAAAAGGTGGCCTGCCCATATAATTATGCTGATAACTATACTTGACATGACACTCATAGGTTTACATTAAATACACTGTATCCAACAAAACACTGGTACGAGTACATAAAATATTAATTTAAGAGTCATGTCCCTGACCAATAAGTGTCAAATGTGGGGTTATTTAATAAAAATGTTTGATGATCACTGTATGGATGTTAATTATGCAATTTTTGATGTAAAATAAACATCCTGCTTTGTTCCCATCTTTTTTTTCTTTGTAAATGTGGACTACATTAACGAGTTTTGTCTTTAGCCTCGTTCACAACCATTATCTTTGAGGAAATTCTACAACCAGCCACCCAACAACACAGTACACCACTTCTAAAGGTAGCACAACTATAAATGTTAAACAGAACATGTCCGCTTGCAAGACCAGAAAATAAGCGTTGCACTCACAATAAGCATGTGTGTACTTATGCACAGATTTTCCAAATCATAACCCAATACTCCTAATAGTTTGGCTGAGCTTGTGACTTATGCTCACGTGTCTTATCTATGGTTTTACTCTGACTACCAATAGTTTGTTTTTATCCATTCATTCATTCATCTGCCTTACCATCCATTCTGACGGGTCACAGGGGTTATTGGAGCCTAACCCAATGGTCTTTAGGCAAAAGGCAGTCTACACCCTAGACTGGTCGCCAGTCAGTTGCAGGGCACAGATGAATAACCACCCACACTGCCCTAAGTCGGTATCTAACCCAGACAGCAAAACAAAGACAGGCAGAAAAACCACTGCCCTGCCATAAGATCTTATTTAGGCCATAAAATATCAACATTTACAGAGCCATATTTTACCTTACATTAACATCCATTAAAAATTGCAACAGAAAGGAAACAATATGGCATACTCTGCTTTAATTAAAGTCAAAACCACTAAGTGCAGTCTACTATATCATTTCTTGCGTGTTACAGTAAGTGGAAGTAAAGCCAATTTGTTCAAATGCATGCACTACTAGAACTGTCCCGATTGTAGTACAACCCCTCCGGCTAACACCATTCGAAATTCATGAGGAGCCAGGCACATGTAAAATGTCATTAAAAACAACTATAATGTAAAACTACCCTATAAGCAACATGAATGCAACTACCAATACTTTTAACAGGCTCCAATGAACACCACAAAGGGACAGTTTAAAAATCACCCGCAAGGTTTATTCAATGCGACAATTAATTCTCAAATGGGAAAACAGTCAACACTACAAATATGTTACAGGATTCAGAGGTGGTCATCCTCCAACTCAACCAGAGAACATCTGACAAACATGACATCTTTCCAAAACCAAACTGTAGACTCGAATGCTATCAAAATATGCTTTACACATCACTATAAGACTAAAGCAAACTAAATGACAAACAGAATAAGGATACAGGTATTTTTTTTACAAAATGATAAAATTGAAATAATACAAACAGTTTATCTTACACGTGTGTGTATCAGAAGGAAAGGAGGGAAGAAAAGAAAAAAGAAACTAGCTCAGTTTTCACAGCAAGCTGGTTTTGCCAGACGCATTGTTATACTTCTTTAGAAATACAAACTAAAGAGGTGGAGGGTTTTTCCACTTGGGACACGTACGAGTTGAAGTAAGATGTCATTGTGGTACAACAGGAGGGCGGGAAGAGCTGAAGAATCCCAAATGCAAGGGCTAAAATGCCCATTTACAGTTAAATATTTATCAATGATGCTTTCTGGAATGTCCAAAAGCTTTGAAAACTGAAGAAACCAGAGTCCATTGAAAAAGTAAAACAGACCGAATTTAGTCATCAAACTTAATCCGCTTTCCTTGGGGCTTTCCTCCAAATCCACCACCGCCTCGTCCACCTAAAGACAAGATGGTTAGTCAGCACAACATTCCATTTTTTACAGCACATGGAGGGGACCCTTAACTCTATTTACCTCCAAATCCACCTCGTCCACCACGGGGTCCACCTCGACCTCTGCCCCCGAAGCCACCACCACCGCGGCCAAAACCACCACGGCCTCCTCTTCCGCCGCCGCCGCGGCCACCAAACCCTCCGCCACGGCCTCCGCCATAGCCTCCTCCATATCCTCCGCCAAAGCCGCCGCCACCACCACGGCCTCCACGGAAACCGCCTTCACCCTTGGGCCTGGCATAATCCAGGGTCACCTTGGCACCATCGATTTCACCATCCTCCATGGCCTCTTTGGCTGCCTTGCAGTCATCCTCATTGTCGAAGTCTACAAAGCCAAACCTGGGGTGGGGGGCGCGCACATTACTACTAATGAAGTAAAGTATTAAAATACACGCTGCCGAAACACCGCGCAAAATAATATAAACCCTTCAACACATGGTTGTCACGGCCATTAAGGTAGAACTGGTGGACGGTAAAACACACCAGCGCTGAAGACAGCACCGTTCTTTTTTTTCCCCCGTTTACACACAAGGGGTACTGATAACCACGAGTGTGTCAAGAACTGGAGGGGTGGGACAAATATCAGACAATCAGACACAACACAACAAACCGGGGCGGGGGGGCGGGGAATATTGTTCACTGCGCTGGAAAAATCAGGTAGTCAGACATGGTCAAGAACTTAACCACACTTACCCTTTAGATGCCCCGGATTCTCTGTCCATGACAATTCTGGAACCCACTGAACCTTCAAAAGCATCTCTGAGAGTTTGATCTGTTGTATCTTCTGTTAGACCCCTGACAAACAGAGTTTTTGTTGGACCTGGCGGGAGTAGGAATCAAGTCAGTGGAATCAGGCTCAAGTCAGTAGTGTTCGTCTCATCCCACACCAGCAGTTCGGGTACTTACCAGAGCCTCCCCTGCCACCATCCTGTCTACCGCTGCTCTGGCTGTATTCAATTCGAATGGCGCGACCATCAATTTCTGTGTTGTTCAGGTTTTCCAAAGCGTCTTTGGCCTCTTCTGTGGTCTCAAATGTCACAAAGGCAAACCTGTGGAAGACAAGGGCCGTGACCACAAGTTTCAAAGCATTTGTTGTTGCCGTGCGGTATAAATATTTGTGGCACAGCAGACATGTGCAGCTATCCTGGGGTGACTGGATGCGCCTGTTCCAACTGCGCGGCGACTCTGCTTCTCGTACAAATCCATGCACAATCATGGTAAAATTATGAGGAGCTCATGAGAAGGTACAACAATGCTGACTGTCAGTGAAAATGGTAGCTTCCTTTCTCACCCTTTGGGTCTGCCATCTCTCCCGGGCATCCTAATGGAAACTGCCTTCTCAAATGCAGCTTGCAGGGAATCTTCTGTGGCACTGAAGGAGAGATTATTCACCAACAAGGTCTTGCCTTCTACAGGTGCTCCTGGTGCTAGAAGCCACAAAATTGACAAATTAATCTAGTGGTCTTATTTACACGGTTTGCACAAAAGAATTTACTGTACATACATTTACCCGCCATCCTCATTGGCCCTTTCTGGCTTTTTTCTCCTACAAAATCAAGGATGATACTTCTCCCTTGAATGTCAGAGCCCTGTGACGCTTCCAGAGTTTTCTCTGCTTCCGCCTCACTTTTAAATTCGAGGTAGCCAATTCTGGTTAAGACAACAGAAATGTAAAGCCATGTTTAATGTTTCCCTTTGTGAGCAACTATTTAGCTTTCTGTCTTACCCTCTACCACTGCCATTTGGGCCAAGTGGCACTCTGACATCAACTGCATCCTCAAAAAACTCTTTCAGGTCATCAGCCGTGATAGAAAAAGGAAGATTTTTCACAAAAAGTGTCCGTGCATCCCTCTCTGTGAATACAAAGTCAACAGTGTAAACATTGCCATGCCGTGTGTTTCTTGTTACTGAATCTGTTACCTTTCTTGTTATCTTGGGAATACTCCTTGTCTCTGGCCTTGTCCAGTTTGATTTCTTGGCCCATAACCTTTTCGCCCTGAAGTTCCAGTGCTTTTACCATATCCTCTTCAGACTCAAATTCGACATAGCCAAATTTCCTGGAGGGTAAAAAGTCATGCAAGTAATTAAATGGGTAGCCTTAATAGAAAACACAGCTGACTGGGGTTAATGAAGTTAAGTACTAAAATACACTGCCGAAACATGCGCCAAATAATAGGAACCCTTCAACACGTTGTTGTCACGGCCATTGAGGAAGAACTGGTGGACGGTAAAACACACCAGCGCCGAAGACATAGCACCGTTCTTTGTTTTCCCCCGTTTACACACAAGGGGTACTGATAACCACAAGTGTGTCAAGAACTGGAGGGCAATCATCAGACAATCATACACAACACCATCCTCGCCGTCAGATTCTTCGGTTGCAGCGGGTGCAAGTATTACACTATCATTTTGTTTGTGTTCATCTGCCTTGGTTACAAGATTAGCAATTTAGAAATGTCCACCCCACAATCAACAAAATAGCTTACCTGGAAGAACCTAACCGGACCTCAAGAACAGAAACATCATTCTTGGAGAAAAAGGCTTTCAGTGAACTTTTGATTTCATCGAAGTCTTTGTTGGAGTTCAGGTTACCAGCAAACAGACAGAAACCTACACAAACAAAAGTGATAAACTTGAGTAGATACACTTGCATCATTAAATATTAGTCTTTACCACAAAAGAACACCCAATAAGCTGACCAAACAAAACCTTACCATCGCCATCTGATTTAGCTCTTTTGGCAGGTGGTGTCGCCTTTGTCTCAGCCTTCCTCTTGGCAGGAGTCACCGTGGCCTCTGTCAATATTTAGGGTTTAAAAAGGGCCATTGTTAAGAAAGGACTTTGAAAAGCACCATTTCAGTTTACCCAGTACCATTAAATCAATCTGCAACCACATTTGAGCATGTTTTAAAAGTGCTAATATTCATCCCACAAATCACCTTCATCTTCCTCCTCCTCATCATCATCATCCTCCTCGTCATCATCATCAGACTCCTCTTTGGCCTTGACCATGCCTGCTTTCTTCACCTTTGCAGGTGTTGTGTCCATCTCCTCTTCAGACTCTAGAAAACAACATAAAAATACAAGTTAATAAGAAAGTCTTACTTATTAACAGCAATAACTTAATAGGAATACTTCAGATATATAGTTAGGTGACATCACACAATTTCAGTATTAAGTCCCTTGATCATCATTTTAAAAATGTACATACAAAACAATACATGTATAGACAGGTTTACCATCTTCCTCCTCGTCATCATCATCATCCTCCTCCTCGTCGTCATCTTCCTCCTCTTGTTTAGCTGGCTTTGCACCCTTTTTGGCAGGGGATGCTTCTTCCTCCTCATCATCGTCATCCTCTTCCTCCTCCTCATCATCATCATCTGAGGGTTCCTTCGCAGGTGTGGTTTTCACTTTTTTGGCAGATCCCTTGACAGCTTTCTTGGGTGGTGGAGCTTCCTCCTCAGATTCCTCATCTGGAGAAAATGGGGGGATCAAAACGTTGCTGAAACACCGCGCAAAATAATATGAACCCCTTCAACACATGGTTGTCACGGCCATTGAGGAAGAACTGGTGGACGGTAAAACACACCAGCGCCGAAGACATAGCACCGTTCTTTGTTTTCCCCCGTTTACACACAAGGGGTACTGATAACCACAAGTGTGTCAAGAACTGGAGGGGTGGGACAAATATCAGACAATCATACACAACACACCATCGTCATCATCATCATCAGATTCTTCGGTTGCGGCGGGTGCAGCTTTCGCGGCTGCTCTGGTAGGGGTTTTCTTGGGAACTGGGACCTCCTCTTCAGATTCTGGGCAGGTGGAAATTATAATCATCAATTATTGATTTCTTAAACAATTTAGTCACAAAGCTGCCTGAATAACCTGCATTTTTAAATTGGCCTATTTAGAAAAGGTCAGGCATAGATTTAGCGCGTGAAACTGGGCAAATTTTACGCCCCGCGGTGTGTAAGTACCTGGAAACTAGAGATTAGAGATGATAAATATCAAAGTGTACTGTATGTAATCACCTTCATCTTCACTTTCTGCTTTCTTGGCAGCTTTGCCATTTTTAGCATTAGCCTTGGCTGCCCTGGCTGGTGTGGCTTTCTTTACCACTTTTTGGGGAAGAGTCTGCAAAACATCACAAATGAATAAGAATTCAAATGACAAATCATAGGCACGGGGCACGTAAGATACCGTACCTCTTCCTCCTCTTCACTTGATTGTTCATCCATGTCTTTGGGAGGGGCGGCTTTTTTCTTCAGGCTTGCTTGTTTATTTGGAGTCTGAAATTGGATGGGTAAAATAAAATCATCCAATGTGTTCTTTTAACCTAAGGTAAGAGATCATTACACAACACAACCACGCGCTACAAGGCCAAGGCTATGGAGTTTTCTTATTAAATATAAACACTAAAATGGTATTTTGTTTTATTTTAGATCAACATTATAATACAAAGAGAGTACGGACACAGATGTTGAGGGTCTCCGCATGGGCAGCGTGTTCCAATCGTGTCGCGGTGGATGGGGGAGGCGCAAACCCACGTGGAACACTGCTGACCCGCGTGTTAGCATTTTAGCTAACGCTAACGACATAAAGGCAGATTATCCGAGAAAAAAAATTTACCTCTGAAAAAATTACATCGCAAAATGGCGCTCAAATAACCCATCAACCGCCATCGCAACGTGTAAATTCAGAGTTAAAGCAACATTGTGCCTTTAGACGACTAAACCACGTGCCATCACCAATTTTAGCAATTTTCCATTCAATCGATAATATAAGTTGTGATTCTAGTGATCTATATGTCGGCGTCCATGTAGAGCATCTCCCCGGTGAAATTGTGGATCAGGACGACAACGCACATGAATGCCATTTTGAATGGCTGCGAGCAGGCCCAGCTAGGCAGCAAGCGAGGCAACATGGCCGCCGTAAATCCATGATGTTCCTATTTTATCGCAATTACCCCACGCTTCCCCGTAAACATACGTTGATTAACAGCGAAAGATCAAACATCTATTATTATCTATATTATTGATATAAATAAGTGATTTTTCATATTGATCATGTTCATTTCTTAAAACACGCAGCAAACTACAACGTGCAGGCCTCGTGCGTACACCCAAGCAGCTTACTAGGAAGTGAAATCAAAAAAACAGTATTTAGGGCACAAAATGAGATCAAATTGTCTTACATTCGCTAAATACACCATCGTGCTACTGTATCTTTGAATGACTAAGTTGATTTCTTAAAATGCGCAGCGAACAACTACAACGTGGAGGCCTCGTGTTAGTGCGTAGGACCGATCCTACTAAGAAGAAAGGCAAATGTGGCATTTTGAGAGCACAAAACAAAGTTAAAATGGTCTCACCTTCGCTAACTTCACCATCGTGCGACTGTGTGTTTGAATCAGGCGGGCGTTGAAAAGAAGAGTTGAAATTGCTTCAGCATGCACGTGGTCCTGCCTTCTCTTAGAGGTACTGAACAGGAAAGGCAGGGACAAGGATGTGCTCCTCAAACTCTTGGTAAGCGCGTCCACGAGAGCCCCGCCCATGTGTCTGTAACGTCCAATCAAACAGGAGTTAGTGTTGTTCGTGACCGCGCCTCGCCGAGATACAGAAAACAATTTTGTCTTTGTCCGACCTTAACGCAATAAATATCTTTTCGTGTGAAAGACCTTTACATGAAAGATAGGGTTGCACAAAGAATCAAAATATGTAAATGACAATTTTCTTAGAAGAAGGAAAACCAAGAAAACTAATCATGTCTGGTCAGGAAGTGGAACGAATCTGAATTCAGATACAACAAATTATTTATTTGTTCACAAAACATGTCTGGAAATGTCCATCTAATGGGGCCAGAATATCAGGAATGTTTTATAGAACCCACAATTTACTAATCTGTACCCACAGTTCAGCAATCTGTACCCAAAGGTCTGTACCCACAGTGGGTACACATGACTAAACTGGGTACAGTTTTGTAATCTGTAGTTACAGATTACTAGACTGTTTAGTAATCTGTGAGTACATATTAACTGTGATTTTTTGTTGTCTACCTTGGGACCTAGAGTTACCGCAAGTAGTTAGCGCATCGGTCTCACATTTTGCGGGGTAGAGAGTTCGATTCCACAAGAAGTTAGCGCATTGGCCACCACATTTGTGGGGTTGAGAGTTCGATCCCGGGTAGGTCATCAATGTGTGGGTCCTCAATGACTTTGCATGTTCTCTCCTGTATGAGTGTGATGGTGAGTGGTTGTCCGTCTCATGGGGGCCTGGAATTTTCTGGACACTGATTCAAAGTGCCCCACTCCTGATGCCTATAGTTAGCTGGGATATGCTTCAGCACCCCTGCAAGCATTGTGAGGGTGTGTATATATATATATATATATATATATATATATATATATATATATATATATATATATATATATATATATATATATATATATATATATATATATATATATATATATATATATATATATATATATATATATATATATATATATATATATATATATATATATATATATATATATATATATATATATATATATATATATATATATATATATATATAGCATTTGACTTAGAAAACATGCTTTTCTTTTGCACGTTAACTCAATAAACGGCAGTGGTGGCTTCACTGTCAGTGCTGTTCATTTTGACAAGGATACAATCTTATGCAGAAGTGTACTTGGAATTTTAAATAAAAATTATACTATTTACAGTGGCGGCAGAAAGTTGGGAAGATGCAAGAGAAAATGAATGAGAAACACTGCTGTAATCCATTGATTGCTGCTTGTTTGAGAAGAAACCTCATTGGTTAAACTGTCTGTGGAGGATCAGTTGTAACAAAAACCTGCGCCCACTGCGGCTCTTGTGGAATAGTTTGGACAGCCCTGCACTCGGCCAAGGATGAGCAGTACAGTGAGTTCATGGTTTGGAAGTTAGGCTCACGGTTCTGCAAATCAGGGTTCAAATATTGGTTCCAGTCTTTTGTGCATGCCCTTGCTGTGCCTCTGTGGGTTTTATTTGGCTATGGTCACTTCGTCCCATATATTCCCAAAATATGCATGTTGGGTTAAAAAAAAAAAGACTAAATGGACCATGGCAACAAATGGAGGGAGCATTTCCAAAGCAAAGGTCAAATAGCATTTGTCAGTGTTCTGCTTATGGCACACCATCTAACTGAAAAAGAATCAGTATAATTTAATGTGTGATAAACTGCAGTTATATAATTTAGCAGTGTCAAATGTATAACCTATGGGACAAATCCAGTCCAATTTGGTGGTCTGCAGGTTTACCGATAGGGCATTGCTGGGATTTTCAGTACATTTTTATTGTAGAATATATTTCCACTAGAGGGGGCACTAATGACTTCACTGGTCCTTATAGACATAAGGCATATGCACAAACATTTTTGGGGCAATTGCTCAATTAAACAATAAAGAGGTGCCTAACGCCAAAATAATTTCATATAATTGAGGGTGTTAAAAATAACCTGCAATGTCTACTCTTTTTTTTCTGAAGATGGTAAAATATGGAATTGTTACTTAAATAGATGAATACTTGGGCCACAAATTCAGTCAGTTAAAGTCTAATTGAGGTGCTCCCTAGTGTATGGAGACTGTATTTTACAACACAGGATTCTATTCAATGTGAAAAATGTATTCAGAATGCCTCTATTGTTAGAACAATCAGAAAATAAGTCAATTTTGGGAAAGGTTATTTTAAGTGAATTCAATTAATCAAAAAGAAGCATGCCAAATTATATTACAAAGCTCAACCTAGAGTCCTGACGCCATAGGAAAAAATATACATGCGTGCTTCCAGGGTTTTTCCTTCTTGTCTTATATAGTCTAAGTCAGTGGAACAACATGTTAATAAATAAATAAATAAATAAATAAAGGCTACTTCATTTGTTCTTATGTTTTCCATCATAAACCAATTTTATGGACTTTCCTTTCATATGTTTCTATTTTGAGTTGCTTGTTTAAATGTTGTAGTCTTACTACCTTTTAAGTTTTCCTGTTTGCCTTTTGGAACATTGCACTGAGGAAAACTGTGAAAATATGTGTTTTATCAGAACTGTGGTCTTTAGAGCTGTGGAAACAGTGGTGCAACGATTTCCAAGCTTTAATAAGTAAAAGCATCCATTTTACATTTAAAAAAGTAAGCTGTTATTATATGTTGGTGACATAGATAGCTTTAACAAATATATGTTTCAAATAATTTGATAAGATAAGTGAAGTTGGATCATTTTCCGCTTCACCGCTGATTGTATGTATCTCAGTTTATACAAGTGTGCCATGTATGCCATATCTTAAATATGGATTGAGCACACATTACCAGAGAATTTGAGAATGTTTTTGTTTGTTTTTAGGGAGGGAAATAATCAATAATTTCCCTGTGTGTACATTGAATTAACTCCATTTACTATAAAGAACACATTTTCTGTTCATAAAAAAACAGTTGATATCTCAATTGTGGACCTTATAGTTGAGCCACACAAACATAACAAGTTGGGAAAATACAAGTAATAATAAAAACATAAAATATATATGCATGGAATATTCTTGTTTTTTTAATCATTTTTGAAAACATGTACATTTGAGACAAAAGAAAAAGTTACAAACAGAATTGACCTGCAGTTTGCATCCTCTTTCAAAATGTCACATAAATAAAACTCATTTATAAATATATTTTTATAAACATATAAATAGTTCTTAACATAAATACATTTTTGCAGGGAGGAGATGAAGTACTTTAATGTACTGCAGCAATATATACACAAAATAGCAGTTTGTATTTCTTACACCATTGTCTGACATTTTGTATGGTATATATTTTATATATACCTACATATTTATTGTACATAATTATAGAAGTTTTTTTTTCTTTTCTTTGCATTGTCATCTCCGTCTCTCAATGCTAGCCATGGTGACTTTTGTACCGAAAATCTGACAGTTTTGTTTTTTCTCTTCAGGTGGGAAGGTAGTTTCCAAGCCCATCCTTCAGATTCTGTGGAAAAGAGAGCATAGATGAAAAAAAATATCAGTTGTGTTACTTATCATTATTTATTCACCCATCTGTTATTAAATAGTGATTGAATACTACCTATACCTTTCCATTTTTCCTTTCTGCGTCAAAAGAACACACAGAAGCTGACAAATATGATGCATTTGCAGTAAATAGAAGGTTGGTTCATGCTTCCAGCTAATCAGAAATAATGACTTAGTTGTGCTCTATTGTATATATTGAGAAACTAATTTCTGCACGAATTGTATACGTATGTACACGTTTTGTTTAAAGGGCACCAGGACTTTAAATTCCCCAGAATGAAATGCCATCTGCACTGCTGCACCCACCATTTTCTCTTTCTAATACATCTTCATCAATGGTGACAGACATTTGTAAGAGGGCTACTTTTTTTTGTCAGGAAACCCCGTGGTCTGTTTTTCATCACTTCAAAAGGAATTCCTGGCTTTCCCTTTCATGGGTAGAATAGTAGTAGTACATACACATATTATCTGCCAAGCAAGTTTGAACTACTGTGTCAATGAACTTCAATTCTTGGATAAATCAGAAATTAGACCGCGATTATGTTTTTTTTTATCACCATGGGAAGCATACACAGAATTTGAATTGGAGGATAGAGCGTAAGATAGACAAAACAAACAAAAATAGGAGTAAATTGGGGGCTAAGGTTACTTTTCCAAAACTAGTGTAGGATCTTAAAAAACAAAGTGGTTCAGTGTCATGCGTACTAAATCATTTAAGGTTAAACAACCTTCAATGACTGAAAAGATGTTGCTTCATAGTAATGTGATGTCCCAATTTCTTTCTTTGAACCCTTTTTTTCCAGGGTCTATTGTTTGGATTGCCTCCATTTGCGAGAGTATGCCACTTTTGTACTACTACAAGGAAAATATGCGTGAATGACACTCACCGTCAAAAAGGTGGGATCCAATACTAGCAGCCCATGCCACTGATGGTCCCTATTCTGTCCATCTTGTGTCCGAAACAGCCACTCCTTGCCGTGGAGCCCCCTTTTTTGCTTCCAGATTTGTGCCTCCTCGGGACGGGCTGGTCGTTGAGCAGCCGAGCCCACATCCCTCTCCGGGTATCCATGCGTAAATCTCGCAGTAAGCGCATCCGGGCGCGCACAGCATCTATTCGCTTTTCCCTCTCTTCTGACTCCAGAAGGTCTGTTAACTCGTCCCCTAGCAAACTTCTCAGGGACTAAAACACAAGGAAGATGAATAGAATATGAGTGACGTCACAGCAAAGAGTTTGGTTTTGAAATATATTTTTGGAATGTCTTTAGATGAGATTTAAAATGAATAAATAAATAAAATGACATGACCAATGGCAAAAAAGAAGGAGAAAAAAAAGAAACTGGTTAAATTCGCAAAGCAGGTGCATTTGGATAGACTTATCTTACATTATGAATAAAAAAAATCGATGTTTTTGTTAACTATGGTGATTTGGGTTAGTGTATAATGGAACATGTATGAACAAATAAAGAATAACTCTTATGTTGCATATAAAGAAGCTAAATAATCGGCTCTAGAACTATACATTTCGAGTATAGGAAATTTTCTTTAGAACTTGGGCAGAACTGCTTAACACGACTAAACTAATGGAAGAAAATTAAAAAAAACAGATAACGTATGGATTCCACTGCGCGTCTATGGCACGCTTTAATATGCTTACCTTCTGTTGCGCCTCAGAAATAGGTTTTGCGCGCATCTTCCCCGAAAGCAGCGTGACCATAAGTCCACAAGCTACCAAATACGACAAGTTCATCTTCAAAATTCTACTCTGAGGGGGATTCCTCTGGTCAGAGCGCAGCAAGTTGATGGGCGTACGCAGCACAGAAGCCAATAAAAGCTTTGGGTTTCGCCCTCTACTCCTCCAAGGCTCCTCAAGTGCTCCTCTGGTTGAATGTATGAATCCCGAGAGCACTTTATAGCCAGCCCACGGTGATGTCATGACAACTGCGTAATAGCTGTTCTTCCTCGCCAACAGCCTGTTTTCTCTACCTGCCCCTGAGTACGTCATGCCAAGGATTAATTGAATGATACAAGCTCCGGTCATCGGGGTTTCAGAGGAAATGGGATGATGGACTTTGATCTATCAATATGCATATAGTTTTCTTTTAACCCCACTTTAAAACGTTGGCTGGGATGCAACGTTTGAAACTGAAGGTGGTTTCAAAGGCTATGAATTGAAGAAGAGATTTTTAGTGCAGTCAAGACATGAAAATTGAGTCATACACACAAGTACATATTTCTTCTCACGAATGTGACTATTTTGTTGTCCTGCATTTGACCTACTCCTAAGATTGCTTGAGTAAAATAATGCAATTATGCAGGTAGCACACTGTGGGGTGTCTTTTGAATTTATTTGTTCAAGCATTCGCTTTGGTTGCAATGTATTATTAAAAAAAAATACAGCACTATATATGCAATTACATTGATGTGCAAAACGCTATAAAATACAAAAGTACTTGTGACCAAACCTGATTAGAAGTTTTGACTGATAATAATAAAAAATGATCAATAAATTAATGGCTTTGTTTAACATTCATTCAGTTTCTGTACCTTTTATTCTCACAGGGGTCGTGGGGGGGTGGGGGGGGGGGTGGGGGGGTGCTGGAACCTATCCCAGCTGACTGCGGGCCCTAGGCAGGGGACACCCTGAATTGGTGGTGAGGCAATCACAGGGCACAAAGAGAAAGACAACCATTCACGCTTACACTCATACCTCGAAGGAATTTAGAGTGTTCAACCAGTGTGCAATGCATGTTTTCTGGGAAGTGGGAGGAAACCAGAGCACCTGGAGAAAACCCACAAAGGCTTGGGAGAACATCCAAACTCGGCAAAGGAAGGTCCGAACTTGGGAACGAACCCTCGATCTCACAACTTTGGGGTCGAGTACTAACCACTCGGTCCACCGGTCTGCCTTAATAAAAAATAATTAGTTGCAATGGTATGCAAGTATGACATGTAAAGTTAAGCAGCTGACATATGTGCATATGGTAACGTAAATAGTAACATCATCAACATGGCCACTGGCAACACTTTTGAGTCTGAAAGGTACATCCTCAGTCAGCACTGTCTGTACTGAGACACACAGTGGCAGTGTTTGCTGTGCCAAAAGGCAATTGCACACATAGTTCACATTTAATGGTTCAATAACATCCAAAGTGAAAACGATTAATACGAGCATACGATAAGATGAAAATGCGTAGCAAGTACACGTGCAAGTGATTTGACCCTGAACTTGACTTTAACTTTTTGTAAATATATAAACATATACACACTCATGTCCATGTACTATATTAATACAAACTATGATGTCTGTTTATAAGCAGTAAGCCTGGACATGAGTTAGAAATTGGAGCAGTGGGGACCTTTCCAGCACCTGCAGAGCAATTGCAGTATTTTGGTGGCATACACATACTACTGAAGACTTTTATCCATCCTACTATTCCCAGAAACAAATGTCAGAGTAGTTGAGTTGACTTAACAGCGGGAGATAGGAACCAGACACTATAACAACTGACCCTAAATGTTTCATGAACTGGGAAAACCCTACTATGTTCGAATGAATCAGTCAGTGTGTTGCACAAATAATACATTTACTGATCACTGCTTCACCTTCTTACGAAACATTGCGTCACAAACATAACTATATAGTCCAGAGTGCAAAAGAAAAGGGTTCCTGTAAAAGAAAGACATGAAGCTGTTTATCAGAATTGAATCAAAGTTTGAAGTTGGCAAGAAATGCTGTGCAATGGGATTATCTAGCTACAGACTCCAAAGATTTTCAGTAAATAAACACATTGCTCTAATCAATGTATATATTCATTCATTCAGTCACTCACTTTATCCTCACTAGGTCGCGGGAGGTGCTGGAGCCTACTTTATATCGGTGGCCAGCCAATCGCAGGAAACAAGCAGATAGACAACAATAAACACTCACACTCATACCTAGGGGCAACTCCGAGTGTCAAATCAGCCTACCAAGCATGATTTTGAAATGTGGGAGGAAATCGGAGTAGCTGGAGGAAACCCACGCAGGCCCAAAGAGAACATGGAGTTGTTCTTTTTCGTGTTCTTTTTTTGGAATCTAACTTCTCCATCATTCTTGAACAGATTGTCTTGAAACTTGGTACACGGGTAACATGGGCCAGTACATATTGATCCTTGGAGCTCTATATTTTATTCATTTTTATCAGGGCTCATTAATTAATTGTAGATTTATTGGTACATGTGTTGCATGTCATTTAGGAGTTAGCCAGTAGAGGGCTAACATGCACAGTCATCAGCCTGTAGTGTGCTGGAGCATTGTTGTGCTTGTTTGTTTTGACTTTTAGCATTTTTTTTGAAACTGTGCTTCATATCTCACACTCATAGATGGCAGCAGCCAAGTTGGTGAGCAGCAATGCATGTCCTGGTTGGAGTAACCAACCTTGGACTGGTTGTCAGTCAATGAGGATGTAGAGTGACAGGCAACCATTCATGATGGAGTTTGCGTCTCAATGAAACTAAATTCACAAATGACTTGACAGCTTGATCAGGTCGGTCAGGAAGAGTTGGGAGTGGGCAAAGTATTTCACAAAGGGCCACAGTGAGTGTGGGTTTGTGTTCCAGCCTATCAAGAAGACTCATTTTCATCAATCTCATCTCGTACGAGTACCATCAGTGGATTTTAGTCAGGTGGATTTTAGTCAGGTGGTTCTTGTTTTCACAGAAACGTCATTGGTTAAACTGTCTCCACTGGATCAGTTGGAAAATAAACCTGCAACCAAAGCGGCCTATGAGAACTGTTTTGCTCATCCCTGAGCTACAGCAAAGAAATCTAGTAACAGCCAGATGATGGTAAAAGGACATGCACTTTATTGGCACTTTTCTACCTTCAAAGCACATAAAGCTTTTCCATTGTAACCTTATTAAATTACTGATGACACAGCATAGAGAGCAACATGGGGTTAAGTGTCTTGCTCATAGATGCATGGTCACCAGGGGAGGGAATCAAACCCACAACCTCTGGGTAGAAGAACAACTCTACCATATATATACACGTCATCCAGATGCACTGTCTTGAAACCACAGAGTCTGATGAAACAGGTCTGGATTGTTGAAAGATTGTAATAGCTGCAACCACCTAGCTGTGACAGGAGCTGAACAGTATAGCTGGCTGCTGGTACTCTTTTTACTGCACTGAGGAGGACAAGCGTGGCTCAGGAGTAAGACATAAGAGGGGGCTATGGCCCAGGAAATTGCAGAAGAAAAGGTGAGTAAATTAGAAATTGAGCAATTGACTGCATTTGCAGAGGAAGTTGGGTCAGAGCCTTATGGAAGCAGGAAGAGGCAGCAATAAAAACATGGCAACCAGGGATGGCACAGGTGTATGTAGCATGTGACTACTACATATTTAAGTGACTGTAGACTAAAGACACACAAAGCTGGCCTAATGGACTAGGACGCCTGGCATTTTATTCATTCATTTTCCGTCCCGCTTAACGTACATGAGTCAATTGTGTAAGGTTTTATTTAAAGTAGATCCATCCATCCATTCCAGCTCTCATGAAGCCTGTAAATCCTACACTGGTTGTCATTTAAATTTGTTGGAAAACAAAACAAACTGATGTCGTTTTGTTTGTACCTTAAATAGAGTACTTTTTTTTTACAATTAAACCTGACATGCAAGGTTGCTCTACCATTAATTTATTCTAATTAGAATTATTGCAACAGTGGCTAAGCTTTATATATATTTTTATAGCTTCATGAAATTCATGTAGAAGCTAAGACAAGCTCCAGAGAATGCTTATACACAGTTGAATACCATATCTGCTACCAAATTTCTTTTTGGTTGCATTGTCGCATGTCCCCTGTGCAAAAACACGCTACTGCATAGGCAATTGTAAGGAGCATTGTTGGACCTCAAACTGACCTAACTTGAGTAAAAGCAACTTCAGCAACACAAAATCAGCTGTGATATGCTCCAGCAAAAATGAAAACTTGAATATGCTTAAAAGTAGAAAATTGAATGCATGGATGACTCTGGATAAAATGTTTTGCTAAACACAAGGGGGTCGGTCTGCAAATGTGCCATGACCATGAGAAACCCCCCAAAAAAAAAAAAAACAACCCCGTCATTTCACTTGATGTTTTCTGTAAGATCTGTATAAAAATGCCCCCTTTTTTTCAAAACAACTCTCATTATTTGTACATGGATTGCCAATTTTTAATAAAAAAAAAACTATTTGAACTGTCTCCTACATCAGGAAAAAAGAACTCGCCTGCAAAAAATCTTCGTAAGAATACAACGTCACAGTTTGGAGATTGAGAGTTCGATCCCAAACTTTTCTTTGTGGAGTTTGCATGTTCTCTCTAGGCTTGCGTGGGTTTTCTCCGGATGTTTTCGTTTTCTCCTCAGGTGTGTAAAGATTTCCAAAAGCATACAGTTTTGATTTGGCTCATGAGAATATTGTTCCTCTTTTGAAATATAATGTATAATCCTTTACTGTTTACAAAATGCAACCATTTGAATCCCCTAAAAGAAGGACTTATTCGATTGTGTGTGTCAGTTAGATAATCAGATCTGGGATTTTAACGCATCAATAATAGTGTTCTGGCAAAAGACCTAAGGAAAAGTCCCTTACTTGATTGTTAACTTTTCAGTCAGCTAATTCAATAAAGATCCGTTTTCATCACGTACATCGCAGCAGCTGAGTGCAAAATACGAGAACACACAGTCTTCTTAAGTGCTGTAAAAGTGCGGCTGACTGGTGATATCTAAGGCAATCTGTTCTTTGCTGTCAAACTCCTCACATAAACACCTGTTATTGCTCACCAACCTTTGAGTGACCTCTTCACTAGTACTTCCAATGGTCAACAGTAGTTCAAAACGAGAGTGGCCATTGTTTTTTTTTCACAAAATAAGTATTTCAGCTGGCTCAAAAGTGGACATTGCATGTCTAGGTTTCTTCAACTTGAATAATCGCATCTGTGATAAAGTAAAAAAAAACCACAAGCGCATCATCAACTAACTTGTGAGGTCATCTTGGATTCCAAGTAAAGATCATGGTCACTAAAGAAAAACCCTGGTGCGGTTGAAGACTATGTATTGTACCTCAATGAAACACAGGGGCGGCATAATAAGTTGTTCTCATGAATTTATTCAATCACAGCTGCACTACAGCAATGCATATTTTTAGTAAAACAACTTGGATCCACCACTTGCTTCACGCTTATTTAAAAAGGTCAGTATTTAGTGCATTTCTTCAAATGCACAAAGACGGATGTAGCACTTAGAAAGAATAGACTTTCTTTTAGTAAGTTCTTTATTCCAATTGAACAGCTTTATTCCAATTGAGGTTTCTCTGAGTCTGTTTTCTCATGATTCTGACTGACTTAAGAGGGGTTCGAACAAGCCTGTTTTTGCAGCCTCTCCATGTTGCTATGCAGGCAGACTTTTCCATTGGCTGAGTTTTACCAGTCATCCTTTAAGACGAGCCTATTCCTGATTGCTCTGGATTGTTCAGCGGAATTAGGAACTTGTAATGGCCCTAAAGTCAATGTCTGAGGCATTATACTCAAGGGTGTGGACCCACCTCAAATTTCCCATCTGTGTTTCCTTTGCTTCTTGCTCCTATACTAGCTTGTCAGCTTCATTTCATTACGAGTTAATCTAGAGGATTAGTAACTAAAACAACAAACAGGTAAAAAAAAAAGCACATCAATGGCAGAGAGTGATGTTCCACAACTCAGTTATGTTCATAATTGGCCACTTCATACATCCTGCTTGTTATTCCATGACTGGAACGTATGTCCTTTGTATTGCCTGAATATCCTGTAATACCCTGAAATGTCTCATGCAAGTATGAGTTAAGGTGGTTGTCCTAATCCGTGTGGAAATTCCATCGTCAATTTGATGTCTTGTTGCATTTTGGATGTTTCTGAATATACCATTTATGACAACCCAACCCCCACATTAATTAATTTCATCCATTTTCCATGTTGCTTTGTACTATTTAGGGTAGGTGTACACTAGAGTGCATGAATGCTTTAACTTACAATTATTTAACCTGGACTCCATGTCATTTACACTAACCTAACCTATGTGTTTGCCATAGCAATGATGATAAATGTCAAATGTCCAGGTCATCTCAACTTCAACGTGCTGAAAAATGTCTATAGATTAATATGTGGAAGAGGAAGACAACAATGATATTGTGACAAGCATGTTGGTGGCATTACTCTTGCGATAAAACATTAAAATTTCAGTGTAATGCAAAACCCTATTTGGAAAGATGCAATGTCTTTTAGCTTCATATATGTCTTGTTAGACATGAAAAAGTTGTTGCCCACAAATATATAGGTTGAATTTTAACTGGATATCTTTAATATGTATCATTAGGTCATATTCTGTTGCTCTAGTGAATTAAAAAATGTATATCTCACCCAGATACTTTGGAATTGTATAAAGGTGTGAATGTATGTTTGATAAAGAGAGTGAATGTTTTTTAAGCAAAAATTAGGTCACAATTAAATTCAAAAGTTGCCCATTTGGTGCAATGACAGTAGTATTACTTGAGAATCCACCATGGGTAACATGGTTTGTCCTCCTTGAATGCTGACAAAGGTGAGCTTTTTTTCCCCCCAGAACGAGCTAAGTTTAACACTTCACGTATAAAAACATCCCACTGAATTGAGGGACTGCATTTACACCACTATTTTTTTTTTTTTGCATTGGAACACATGAGGAAATCCCAAAGAAGTCTAACAGGATACATTGTGGTCTTCTACAGCCAGGAGCTTCTGCTTCACAATGGTCTCACTCACTGATGTCTTATTTGTGGTCCACATGACAGCTGTATTTTGAATTTCATCTACATTCAGGCTGAATTAAAGTCATTTGGCCAAGTGAATAGACAGGAAGCTCACAGCAGACAGAAAAACACCAAAACCTACGCTCTAATACTCAATGAGAAGAGGCTCCTTCGAGGGCTATCAAAGGTTATAGGAAACACGGCTGGAGACCTGGGCCAAACGTGTATTTGGAGAGTCATCTGAGGTAGCCCATTTCTTCTGGGCGGTAATGTTGATCTGGACAAAAAATGGACGGGAAACTCAATATTGGTGCTACAAGTAGGAAGAAACACCCCAAGGGCACCAGGCTAGTGCAATTTGGCACTAGATAAAAGCCTTTGTGTCATTAAGGAAAAGCCATTATAGCTCTGAGATAATATACTTCTGGATTGCAGAGCATAAACCATCACTTTATACCACCTTGTTATGACTTAATGACTTTCAACTCGATTGTGTTTTCTCAGCTATTTACTCTCACTTCTGATTGAAATTTTACTTTGCTTTGGTTCCATTCTTGCCACCCTTTTCCTTTTCCTGGCTTGTGAATTTCTCAAATTGACTTCAATATAATTTTCTATTTGAACTCCTTTGATGGAATTGAAAAGAAAATATTAATCGTCTCACAAATAGGATTTTTAGAAACATATAAGAGATAACTTTATGTTATTTAAAAAAGAAAACCCCCAGAAATGGTATCCATATACACTGCTGTGTATATTTGTTTTAACATAAATGTTAAAAAACCCTTCATATAACTTATACTACATGATGAACACAAAATATAAAAGTCCCACAACAAACAATACAATTACAATACAATTCATTCTGTTCTAACTGGACCGTGACTGCAATGTTGTCATGTATTTTCCGCGAGAGACAGAATTCCCCATTTTAATTGAAAGGTTGTGGAAGAACATCAAAATACAATGCTAAGGTGGAACAGTTCTAAAATAATGAGCAATGAATAAATGAAGTAAATGAATAATCATGCTTTCCTGAATTAGGAGGGTAGGTTTCTATTCATTTATTGTAATTATGTTTTGGAGGAATTTGGTCCATTTGTACTTAGAAAAAGTGTTTTTAAATTCACAATTACATAACTTATTCTAATGTAAAAACTTTTGTTGTTGGTAAATGTAACTTAGGTATCAAATTTACTGTTAAAAGCCATTTTAAAATGAGATGCTTTGTAAAATATTACATAGTTTTTCTGTTGGAATAGATATACTGTATTTTCAATCTAAAATACTACTAACTAAAGAAAACACTAAAGAATCCCAAGGGTGTCGGTTAAGTACCCTACCTACTCTTCGGTGCCATGTGTTCATTAACTCCCAAGAACATTGTTCACACTCCCTTTATCACAGCTATCTTGATTGTCTTTTCCAAAATGGGCCATGACTCTCTTAATGGGGAAGGGAAAAACACACACAAAAAATGCTAGAGAATTTCAAAACAAAGGCAACTTTGTCTTTTGTTTAGTTTGACGTATCCTCGTCATCTTGCGAGGGAAAAACTTCAGCATTCAAGTGTATTATTATTTCCTCCCCCTCAAAAGCAGAACAACATTACCTGTACTCGACTCATACATTATTTGTAGTAGTTGGGTAGACAGCCACTACAGCCATTCATTTACTTCCCAACTATTGTCTTCTGGCCAAAGAACAATAGGCCCAATGAATGCTGCTATTGCATGCATTGTGGATACTATACTGTATGTTGATGGCTATTATGTGTTTTTGTCAAAATGTAATTTTTTTTTTTTTATCTTGGTCAATCTTGTTTCCCCTCCATTTTTCACGTACTTGTTTTTGCATGTCATCCCGCCTTTTACGGCTGGATACTATGGTGATGCCTGTGGGGCAATAGAAGACAAAAAATCTGAAAACAAAGCACTTTTAACTCCCAAATGCAAATGTGTTTTAAATCCCAGAAACCAAAGGGTGATGGTATCAACTGCAACATTAGCATTTGCAAAGAGACTGGTAATTTACATGTATGTATAATACATCACCAACCAATAGCTTAAACTTGATGAGGTTAGGTGATAAGGTGATTTACACTGGATTCCAGGTACAAGACATACAGCAGCTATTTCTTAAAATATAGATAATGTGGGCCCTTTACATTTATTTTCTTTACTTGGATAAAAATGTATTTTATTTTTTCAATAAAAGACAGTTCCTCCTTCAAACTTTCCTCTTTTATAACTGCACTAGCCAAACAGTTGCGGGGTTGTTACTTAGTGGTCTCGCTGTACAAACCCACAGGAAAAGGTTGGAGATAGTGGTCACTTTTTCACAGGGAGTGGTAAGTTCTTGGTTTCCTGAAACCAAACACGAGGACTTTGTGTTCAGTATGATCTTAACATACACAGCAAGTTTGAGACAATTATAAGTCGTCATCAGCAAACTCCTGTACTAAAAAACTATTTTCTGAAATATGGAGAGTGCCATTTCTATTCAATGCAGTCCCATGATTTTTTTTCTATAACATTGGTGTGTGTATAAAAAAACAACAATAAACAATTGTATCACACTTTTCTACCTTTAATTTAATCAAGATCAAACCTACTCACTCTGTATTGGGGGACAACTACGCCACCAGTGATCCACTCTGCCCTTATTAACAACTAATTATGAAGTTCATACATTTCTCCCCTGAAAGCAATGGAATGACAATGGTAAATATAACAATATTGTGAAATCCCAAACTTTGTAGCCTAAAAAAATGCCAAAAACACATGGACAACGCCATATACATTATCAACATAATTTGAGGAAATATAAAGAACCATGATCACAACCAGTCAAATTGGAATCCTTAAAAATAACGCAAAATACCATAAATTCTGCACTATAGAGTGCATCGGTTTCAAAAACTAGATAATTTCATTTGCAGCAAAAAATAAAGGAATTTATTTCGCCCTGGTTGCCACACCTGTTTGCTGAATAATGCCATAACCCTTCTTAAACACAGATAAATGGATATATCAATGGATGACACACTTTTAAAGAAAAAAAAAAACAATATTGACTAAAGCTTGAGAGGCTGTGCTTTACTGGTACACTGAGTCAGAAAGGAGGTGCTGTCTGAAGAGAAGTGAGGAATCCTTTATCATAGGTTATTGGGTGATAAGCATCCTGTCGGTTAAAGTTGGCCAGTAAAAAGTGAGCACATCCAAAACAGAGTAACACACACTATACATCCCTGAAACAGGGTTGTCAAATTCCTTTTGGATCGGGGACCACATGCATGGCATTTGATGTATACTTAGCCAAGTGCAGTATCCAGGTCACAACAAATTATCATGAAAAGTATAACAGGCTGGTGTATCAATGTTATTCTTTTCCCAAATTAAGTGATTCCCCCAATGCTTTAACAATTATTGGTCAATTCAAGCTTAATATCTACCCTATATCTCCAGTTAACCTGTTGCAAACAATCAGAGAAAGCCAAGCTTTGGATGTATTTAAAGTTGTCTTTGGAACTATTTTGCCAAAGACTGCTTTATTGCAGCAGTTGCAATGCACAAACTGTGTTTAAATTCCAAAACAACATCCTTGAAAGAAGGCGGAAATGACTGTCCTGAAAAGAGAATGTCTGGTCTATGTCCTTTCGCGTCACCTACTTTTTCCTTTGCCACACAAAGCAGCCTGGCTGAAGGCTGGCAACCTTGAACGTTGACAAGAGCCAATAGTCAACTTGAATTCAGCAAGCATAATTGTTCCAGTTAGACAGTTAGAATGTGACTTTCCTTATGGTGTTGAATTGAGTGCTAATTGACGGAGATATTTCTGTAGACTTCTGTGATGAATCTGCTTTAAGAACCAGAATCTAATTGTTTTCAACAAAAAGCAGTTGTCTGTAAAAATCTTGTCAAAAAAGTACTTGTTTTGTTGTCAGATGTAAACAGTGGGGTGGGGGATGAGTGGATGTGGGAAATCCAAAAACCTCATCAGGGCAATGACCAACCGTAGACTATCTTTAGCATCTACAGGCATTTCACAACATCGTAATTTGTTCCATGCACCTTTTAAGGAAGGAAATTTTTGTCAGGACTCTTGTCTCCTTTCATAAAACTTTCTCAGGGAGAGCGCCGCATGGCTGGGTGCCACTGGAATACACACACGTTTAAAGGAAAAGACAAGAGCTAGTATAAATGGCTTTCATGTGATACAATTAACACATTTGTAAGAACCATAACATAAAATTGAATGTTTAAGCAGAAAAAAATTACACTGCAACAGTGAGGTCAGTCACAGGCGTACTACACAGAAGCCCTGATACACTTGAAGCAGGTAAAAGTAGCCAATAAAATAATATGTTCCCATACTGTGGTTTCCCAGTCTTTTGTAATGAAATAATGCTGTCTCCATTATAATTAAAATAGCAAATAAACGCTCATTACCCTTGTATAGCATCATAAATAAAAGTTATAGAAAGGATTAATCAGTAGCCATTGACATGCCTAAAAGTGATGAAAACATGTAGGAAGTTAGCAGACCGACCAAAAATGATATGTATTAGATATATTTAGGCGGAAAAAAAAAACAGGATATGGTTTGTATTCAACCGGCAGTTATTATCATGGTGTCCTTGAGAAACAATTGTGTAATTTCACCAGGAAGAGGAAGCACAAGACTACACACTCACAGCCACTTTATAGATCACCCATGTAAATGCCAGGGCAAATTAGGCTTTAATGCATTTGTAATGAATTAACTCATTTGCGACAATTTACTCCATGAGATACAAACCAGAAGATTAAACCATATTCACTGATCCCAGAAAAAAACTGGTAAATCTCTTGAATCATCTGGTTTGACAGAATACTGAGCATTAAGTCCCTTGCAGAGAGGATTTTAACAGACTATATTATCAAACTGATAAAAGTCAGGCACCACTTCATTAATGCTGTTTAAATCACTGTTGGAGCAGTTGAGGAGGCAGGCATGTCTTAAAACTGTAAAAAATAATTAACCCAAACATTTGAACGTAATCAGGGGATTGAAGGAACTGTACTTCCCACTGGAGCATTAGCCGCAAGACAGAATCCAAACACAGGGTTGGTGTTTTCCTGCAAAGGAGTAAGGGAGTCCTGGGCAGATCTTCAAGTTGTATCCGGCTGAGTTTCCATTTAAATTCCATGAGGCAACTGTTTCTAGTGGTGTTTTCCAATGTGCCTGCTGGAGTATTGCTGCCGCTCTGGCTTTGTTTTGATTTGTTTTTCTTCAGGATATTGGAAAGTATGTGTTCCCAACACAGATGATCCATGCCAAAGACCCCTTAAGGATGCCTTGCCCTAAACAACTGTACAAAATTATTTTATGAGTTTGACGACCACACTATCCTCTTTTACTGTTTTATTTTATGGCTAACCTGTTGACTGTAGTCTGTATACCAATAATTGCTCATGCCAATGGATTAATAAACAGTAGTATGAGTATTTCGCTTAGTACTTGAAATTAAAGTATGGCTATTCAAAGTCTCATGATATATCCATGAAACTTGTGCCATCAAACCACTGGTAATTCTCATTGAAAGAGAAGTTATATGAAAGATCAAATTTGTAACAAACACTAGTACCTTACAGAAATTACTAGTAGGTGTAATTAATCAGTTAATAGTATCTGAATCTGGGAATCTAAGGTTTGAAGGGCAGATGATTGTCAACAGATGGAAGTCTCAGAGTAAAAAAAAAAAGAGTAAAGTTAAATTGTATAGGAATGTGAAGTTCAATGGGATAAGGAAGGCCCTTGCTACCAAGCAGATTAAAGTCTGGCATGATTTCAGCCTGATGCAGTATACAACAAACACTGTGGCCTTAAGCAAGGCTGAAGTAATTCCCCTCCCTAGTTTGGCTCAGGGTGACGTTTCACAGCAGGGGTGGAAGGGTTTGTAAGGAAGAAATGAGCTGGATAACTGTAGACATGTGCCACCAAAATTGTAGGCCTAACATCATTCTATCATAGCCCCCTCTTTAGGAGTTCCAGGGATTTGCCTGATGTTGCTGTTGGGTTTTAAACACCAACATGAAATGAAATTTAACTTCAGATAAAATGTACTACGAAATCTAACTAGAATTTTTGAATTAAAAGCTGTAGCTTTGCCTTTTGCGTTGCTTCAAAATCACAATAATTTCAATAGCGTATATACTGTACCATCAGCCGCCGTGGATGAGGCTTTCTCGGGATCAGTAATTTTGAAGCAAGGCAAAAGGCCACATCAAAAATTGCATTTTTTTACATAATGTATAGCCAGAGGTCAACATGTGCTCAGAAAGGTCGCCGGAGTGTTATGCCAGTGCCAGTCAAGTATGGGCACCAGGCTGGGGGCACCAGCCAATTGCAGGACATAAAGGAAGGACAGAATTCAGCTGCGATTGAACCCTCGAACATTAAAGAATATAGTATTAAACATTTGGATAGGTTTCATTATTAAATATGGCCATTCCCACCATAAAACGATGCGGATGAACAGTCATACCTTTGCTAATAGTACAGCAAAGATTACAACACAAAAATAGTTAAGCAAACTCTTCCTTCCTTTTTCATTTAGAACTTTCACTTCCATTCACTGAAATAAACACAAGGACAATGAAAAAACTTTAAGTAATTCACATACATTTATTTAACGATCACAACCATGGTGGGCACTCTATGTTTCTCATCAAGTAAAGGGGGTCTGCACAATGCAAAATGTTTCCTTAACTTTGTGCAGAAAAGGGGGACTATTAAAAAAATGGGGATCACCTCGGATGCTGTAATGGATGTAGCCAGGCAACAAGTAAATACACAAAGCTTGACTTGTTTTCTTTCAAACAAAGGCGACATGGAAATGATCAGTCATTAATATTTAATCTTATTTTCTAACTATTCCGTCCCCTACTCTATATGAAGGTAACATTTTCACCAGTTACAGAGCCATTCTGGAGAATTCTATGATTACATATAATCCATTGATTCATTTTCAATATCACTTATCATTGTCAAGGTCACAGCATACTGGAGCCTATCCCAGATGACTAAAAGCGGACTACACCCTAAACTGGTCGCTAATCAGTCACAGGGAACACAGAGATAGACAATCATTTACACATATTACATTTAATATCTGTTAATTTTATAATACTGCAAGGAGGACAAGCTTGATTTGTGAAGTTACATTTTTTTTTTATGGAAATAGGTTAAGAATATGGTAGTACCGTATTTTCACGACTATAAGGCGCACCCTCAATGAATGACATTTTTCCATATATAAGGCGCACTGTATTATAAGGCACACTGTATTATAAGGCACACTGTATTATAAGGCGCATTGTATTATAAGGCGCACTGGATTATAAGGTGCACTGTCTATTTTGGAGAAAATGTAAGACTTTTAATTGCGCCTTATAGTCGTGAAAATACGGTAATTGCTATTGACTTCCAGATATGAAGCACTCACTACACAGTCACCTCTAGAGCCAGCCATTGTTGATGTTTTGTATTTTTTTGTATAAAATCTTGCAGTGGGGGAGGAGCTATATGATGGAAGATTGTGTAAACTAAAATGGCAGCTCAGGCGTTTGTGTTTTTTTTAATATCCGACAGTGGTGGTTTTTCGTTTTTGGTTTTCTGTTTTTTTCCATATATAAGGCGCACTGGATTATAAGGCGCACTGTCTATTTTGGAGAAAATTTAAGACTTTTAAGTGCGCCTTATAGTCATGAAAATACGGTACATTAAATTAGATTGGTTAATATATTAGGATTATTGCTGAATACCCAGCATTTGGTGCATTTATGGATTATTTTGATCTTTGGAGGAGAAGAAACATTATCTCTGCCATTCACCACAAACTAAACATTGGTGATGTCTACCTGAAAAAAGTGGGGTGAAAACAGAAAAAAAAGTAAGTCTGGTTTGAAAATGTGGACAGGGCCTCAGATGAACTAATATTTCAGTAAATGTAAAATCAGCTGGGTTTATTTTAGAGTGGCCTTATATTTTGATAGTAATTTGTGCTTCTTATTTCAAAATGTTAGTTTTGGACTGAGTTTGGTGAAAGTGCAGAGCTGTTGCGGATTAACTGTCTGTGCTGCGCAAATAGACATTTTGGGTAAAAAAGAATTGATGAGAAGGTTAAAAGGTTCATTGTTATCATGTCAGTGTCATCATTTAAAAAGGAAAGGGAATGTTTCTGTTTCATAACCATAAAAGATGCAAAAGCTCCCATGCCAGTCTCAAGGCCGCCAAGGGTTTGAATTAATCCAACTGACTGCCATGACAATATTTGTACCAACTGTTCAGTCAGATTAGAATCCCCCTGTTTTGAGAGAAGCAAACCTGGCAAGGGTGTTGTCCTAAAGAAAAAAAACCTCTTGAGTTTTCTTAGAGTTTGCCAGAATTGTAGACCTGCTATTTAGGTGTACTTGTACAAAGTGCGGTGCAAATGCAGTGGCGGGGTCTGTACAGTGTTTAAACGTTTTATTTATTTATTTTATTATCTGACATAATTACTATGGCCAAATGTTTTTGCAGATTTTTTTTATGCCTCAAGTTTTCTTTGACCGTCCTCTTAATATAAATGAGTTGCTCTTTCTTTTCTGTGATTTAATAGTCTCTTTTAAATCATAATTCCTAATAGCAGTTGTATGAATTAAATCATTTAAAATAAAAACATACTTAAAGTTATTTGCATTGTTTTTCACAACACTATATTTCGTTATTACTTTTTAACTTACTGTAAGTAGTTTTCTTCCAATTTAATTGTTGAAGGCATTTATTGACGTCATATAAGACAATGCTACAGGAGTGGGTGTTTATTTGATTTAAAATGACTATTAATAAAAATACAGTCAAAAATAGTGACATTGTGAAGGTCAGCATCTCAAATTTTAGATTAGAAGAACCAAAGGGTTAGTAGTAATTCTCATTTTAGTTCACCTGCAGAAATCGCACAACAGAGCAATAAATGCTTGCTCTGCTTTTATGCTTTCAGCAAGCCAGTTTTGTAAAAGAGCAAGCAGATAGGAGCTTTAATATGAGGTTTCCAGGGCTAGACGTAAAGCCGACAAGCCTTTTTACTAGTCCATATTTAGTGATGCATTCGACACAAAGAGAGCCCTGACAGCTACTCAATGTGACATTGGCAATATTATTCTACAAGCAGTCTTAATGTTTTACCAGTGGACCCACCCTGTAACAGCAACATGATCAAAGAGGAGTAAGACATGTTCCAAAACATTGTTACACACCGGCCTGCCCCAGTTTCAAAGTTCTCGAAGATTAGATTGGGCAGGTAACTCCATGGAAACATATGATTAGGTTTAGGAGCTGTGAGGTTAGGAAAAGGTAACAGTGCAATTGAAACCCAGATGTGACCAAATGTTAAGACCTGTGAGGTTTTTCCCAAGGACTGTACTGAAGGAACAGGATGGGAATGGCAAAGATGGCCTATTATTGCTATAAATCTCCCTAAACACGGTGTAGGAAATGATTTATGTGCATAAATCTGCAGAGTGGGGAGAGGTGGCAGATCAAATGACTGTTTCTGTAGTTGTGCATTGGGGAGCTGTGGTGGTGCGTAACAGATCCTACTGTACACACTGATGGTTTTGCATGGGTTGGCAGACATGTCTCTCATATCATCAGATCATTTGTCCTGCATATACAATGACTGGTGAAAAAGAGCAAGTTTGCATAATAGGAGACAATTTGTTGATGTAAAATCTTTTCCAATATCATCTCACATATTAGACAGGTGTGTCAAAAGGAGAAGATCAGGGCAGTTATGTAACATGTTATCATTTTATTACTAGTGATCATAGCTCACAAAAACAAGTTAGAGTTATTCCTATATAACAAATTATTTCAGTGGGGTTAAAGCAGATGCCGAATAAAAATGAATTAATACACAGTATCCATCACAACTAAGTAATCCCTCTTTGATTTGAATTAAAATCTCAATTAATACAATAGTTTTACCAATACTTTTTCAACAGTTTTACACAATGCTTACGCGACTTGTACCATTACACTTTGTTTGTTGATATTGTCTAGATGAGAAAATCAATAATTATATTAAACTGGTTGACGCAAAGTGAATACACCGCGAACAAAGCTGTAATGGGCAGTACTTTGAATGACCTCCACAACTATTGGGGACATTAGCAAGTCTTCAAGGCACTGAATTAAAAGGTTTCCGACAAACAGATAATCTTTTTCCATTCTTAAAGATTGACCTATTTCAATAGTCTGGATGTTGAACTTGTTTGTTCAGATTTCCCTCAATCGGAGTTAGATCAGGAAACATTTTGTATATATATATATATATATATACTAAGCTTTACGTTTAATATGAAAAACAATAAGAACCCACCCCATCTAAGCTAGAAAGGATGTGTCAGCATGATGGACTTCAAAGTGTGAAAGCAAGGAAAAAGGAAATGAAGAGATTTTTTGGGGCACTCTCATGAGCTCAGATTACATGTGTGTGTGTGGACATTATACTTTAGACCTATCCTATTTACTATTATCTATATTTTAGATCAGCTACAAGTTGCAAATCAGATTTATTTGAAACGAGCCAGTAGTTTATAGCATAGGTACAAATTAGGTGCTTAAAGTGTATGATATTAGTTTGAGAAAAAAAAGAAAAAAAAAGGAATTTTACCAACACAAATAGGAGGAGATGGCATTTGTCTATGAAATAAATAGTAGATCAGCACTATCAACAAAGATTAGACCATCAATAAAAATATCTCTTGAATCTTTGGTACTGCAGTGTTTTAACACATTTAAAAGAAACTCATATTTCGACACCAAAAGATTGCCCTATAATATCAATAAAGTTTAGGATAAAATAAATTACACGGAGTATAACACCATGAATCTATTGCTTCACTGATCAATGCAAAATAGATATTGAATTTACATTTCAATCCAAATTTGAATGTTTACATTCACTTAGAGCAGCTGCACATACAAGCCATATATGGACGGACTCCCAGGTTTTCAAGCCTATAGTGTTGGACTCTTTTCTACTGACCATGTGGTAATTGACGAACCCATTGACATCACTAAAGAGAAAACGTGAAGCCCTTATGCAGTATTCCTCCCTCTTTATGGCCATCGTAAAAGGCAAACGAGTATCAGTACTTATTTCAATTGAAGAACATGCAGTACTCTTATTTTGCATTTTTCTGGTTTATAAAAGGTTGGTTGAGCGTAATTGTTTTTTCAGCATTCTATCACTTAATGGGTTACACAATTTCCTACTGCACACCATTCCTTTTGTTCCTATTTATTTTAAAGAGAATTAATTGTCTCAAATAATATTTTTGCATTGTGGCTACTGTGCCATATTGAAGCAGATTAGACATTGCTGTGCCCTTCTGAAGTGAAAAGCCATCTCCAAAGTAGTCTGAGAGGCATTTTGGTGACATCATCAAGCAGGGCACCCTCATTAGCAAAAGGGAGGTAGAGCAATTAGCTAAAGCAATTAACCTTTAAAAGGCTACTGATCTTGAATGAGCACGGATGAATGATAGTCAAGCCACCCCATATAAATCCCAAGCCTTGCTATCCAGAGTCCTTCCCCCGTGAATGCTTAGGTAAATGGATGCAAGAGCAGTGTTGGGGGGTGTCGTGATTCAGGAATATGAACAATTGCTAACTCACACATTTGCACTGATGGAAGACTAAAGTTCCAATGTTCTTCTTGAGCAACATCAGAAATTGTTTTTGGTTTATTTTATTATTTCTTTACAAATACATGGGAAAAACATTTGAAGCCTAAATGAAGGATCTGCCAACATCAGCAACTACTTGGATTTGAAAGTGTCTTAGATGTGAGTGTAAATGATTATTTTCCTGTTATTTGTGTGAGATCAAGTGCCCATTCTAAAAAAAAACAAAGGACGAAATAATACAAACTTAATGTCGGTACATGCTAAATCTATATTGCACTTTTAAAACATTACAACTGTGTGAACACATCCTAAACTTTTCACAGTTTGGATGGCCACACCATAGAATAATTCAAGGTGTTGGTCCCATAGCTCATACATCAGGTCCACAATGCCTTTCAATCACACATAAAGGACAGTCGAATGGTGTCACAGTGACGTATGAGATTGCTGCTGCTGCTCCAAGTGCAGTACTTGTGTGTGTTTTTATGTGATAAGGGTCAGTATTCAGTTTGGATCATTGTTGTCGAGGCATTAACCTCACCCACACAATCAGCTTATAGCACATGCTTCATTTCCATGGAAGAGAATAGCAACATTTAAATATAAGACAATGGGGTCGTTTTTTTCCACATATATATAAAAACTCAATATAGTTTGAAAATAAAATGTTGAACAAAATGCTACAGTTCAGACATTAAAGTGAAACTCAATGTAGTAGTATGAGCAAAACATTATTGTAAAATAAAAAGACAATAACAGGGAAAATGGAGATCTTAATTTATATAGGTGTATGTCCGATGTCTATATATATTAAAAAGTGTGCATCATTCATCAGTCTTCTGTAATACAAATTTGGAAGAAAATGCATTGAAGACGAATTCATGTCAAATTGTCTATGTTTGTTGGTTTATCATACAGTAAACACCCAATTAACTTATAGTATGCTTTTCGGCTATCCTCCAAATGCAGTTGTCTCCAAACTGGAGAGCATCTTTCCACCAACCTGGTGTCTTACATGTACCTCATTGACTCCAACTGACTAGGAATTTCTAAACAGTGATGACAAATGTAAAGCTACACAGTTTTAAGACCCAAAGCGCATAGACTTTTTTACAGGTTTGTTTTAATTGCTGTTAGATGGTGACTGTGTTTCAAGATGGCGCACGGGTGCTGAGTAGCGTCTAATATATCCATTTACCTTTACAACTTGAAGATGACGCTCAAAGCTAATGCAGCAGGACATAAATTACTCAGTGTAATGGCGTGCTTATAAATGCAATACACACTAATATGGTGATTTGCCTGAAATTAATTGCAGATACCTGTTATATAAAAGCACATGCTCAGTGTAATATAATGAAGCAGCAGTTGAGTTTTCAAGATTTCAGCAAAGCACATGGTGAATGAAATAATGTTATGCAAATGTTCAACTAGTGTAAGCTTACAAAGCAATGTCTTAGCACCATGGGCAGCGTCCAACTAGATGACACTGTTTTCCTCTTTACGATAACATGACAAATTTCAAATTGGATCAACATTTTCTTCTCAAATAATTAAATGAATCAACATAATTCATAGGATCATTTAAGAAGTGATTTTTTTTATTTACTTACTATATAGTCTGTATAGTCATTATTATAAATAAAAGGTGCCTGCTGGGGAATTCCAACCTTACCAGGTTTGAGTCCTACTGGTTAGTCTGGACTAGAGTCCGCTCGTTTGTATTCGCAGAAATAAAAATATCTAAATGGGGTAAATATGCATTTAGTGTTGGATAAAAGCAAAACATTTCGATGAGTCACTTCGTTGCAAGGCAAGTACCTTTTTTCATTCATTTTCTGAACCGCCTTATCCTCACTAGGGTCGCAGGGGGAGCTGAAGCTTATCCCAGCTGACTGAGTTATGAGGTCGACACACTAACACTCATCTGCTGGGCTGCCTACTTATAGTTTTAATATCATAATTATCTTTATTATGTTAAAAATATACTGTAACTTAAAAACAAAAAAGCACATGCTAGGGAGAGTAATGTAACTTTGCTTATATGTACCCTAGGTATTTGGAGCTATTAATGTTGTGCTACGTGCATTTATGTCAATCTTTATGATCTTAAAATCTTAAACAGGGTTTTCATAAATGACTAGCTCAGCCAGAGATGAAGGATAAGGCACGTACCCTAACCTTATCAAGCACAACATTAAACTTGAAGTTGCAGTGTTAACGAACCCATTACAGTACGTTATCTTTGTTGCCAGTCGGTATGTAATTATGGTTCGGGAGAATGTGATCTGACAGAATAGGCCATACAAAGCAGTTTGACAGCTTCTTTCAGGCCATGGGTAATTTCTAAATAAATAAAATAACTACAGCACTTGAAATGTTATAGCATAAAGTAGCTGTAAAACCTCAGTTGCTCACATTAGCAGAAGATTTTTGTTGGTTTGGAAGTCTCTGTTTAACAGATGTAAGCCATTACGGCACTGATTACCCCTCATCACCCTCACGCACACAAACACGCATACTAGATAAGTTATGGGGAGAACCCAGTGCAGCCTACAAGCAGACAAGAGTGTCTGGGTGTTTATTTGTATGTGTTACTAAGATTTCTTTTTCATTTTTTTTTTTTGGATGAGCAGAAAACAAACATTTTAATATGATCGGTTTGGGGATTTGTGTTCCTGGTATTAATATCAATCCTTTGTGGATTTGTGTATATGCAGGTAATCTAATTTGTGTAATATATTTTATTTTTTGTAGATGTTTTTCATTTTTTGTTTCCTGTCAGCTTTGGTAAGATGTCAGTTATCATGTTTTGGTTTGTAACAAGAGATATTCAGAAATGTAATGACTGTTGGATGTAAAAGGGTACTGTTTTAGAATAAAATGGGAACTTTTATTATTCTTAGACATTGTAACAAGAATTGTCATAATTTTCTACCATTTACATACAGTATTATATTATACCAAAATCAATAGGAAAACTTTACAATAGTTTACAAGATACATATCTATCCAAAATATTTGGCCACACAGATATAAAGTGAGCAGGTTTTTTCCCTCAAACCTCTTTCTGAGCAACTAATTTAATAAAGCTTTACCTAAATTTGGTAAAATGAGTGTTGATATCATTAAGGTCAGATAGCATTTAAACAACATTGTCATTTTGAGCCAGTTAGTTGTTTCACACTAAGATCAGGGCGGCTTGTGTCCTCACTGACTTTGGGGTGACTGAGAGGGAATACGGTCTTTGAGGGCAATTGTGGCGAGAGATGAAGCAAATAAAAGAGGTGCACAGGGATGGAGCTTTGCAAGAGTACACCAGTGACCCTTGGCTGAGCTCTCCCACCCACAACTCTGCAACAGGCGGAAATGGGGGAGGCTGGGGGATCACAAACACTGAACGAGCACTGAGGAGAGCAGCATAAGACGCTGGGGCGTGGGGAAATGGGAGTTCAGGGCAGGGAGGGCTGGAAAACAGTAGACTGATAGCGCAACAACAATTATAGGGCTTTGGGTTCACCAAAACATGACATTGGTAATTAACGTTTGTCAGATTGTTACAAAAAAGGGGGCTGTGTGTGTGAAGAGTGCTTTATGAAGGCATATACTGTTCCGCTATTTTGTATTTTTCCTTCCATTCAACCTTTCTCAATGTCTGCAAATATTCTAAACATCAGAGTCATCAAGTTAGTTTTCCTTCTTGAATATCAGCCAGGTCGGCAAGCTTAGCTTTGGTGCTGTCATCATCTGACCTTCATTTAACAGACCACAGGTTGTTAAGTTTGGGAAGGCACTTCTAAATTGCGTTGGAAAAGGTTCTCCCTCATAGATGAGTGTGCAGTTTTGTAAATTTATTCTGACATCACAATGTAGAGGCAGCTGCTATCTCGCCACCAAGTTCAAAGAACTAATTCTTTGCGGAAGGTAATCACCTGTACGGATTGTACAATTAACTAACCTTATAATCTAATCACTAATAAAACAATAGGGTTTGTAGTCAAAGGTTGCTCACAATTTGTTTTTTTTTTTGATGAGTACAATCACATTTTCTTTTCAATTTGTAATGCCATAACCAACAAATTTATAACTCGGCTATCTAGCATAAGACACTTTTTATAGGGCCTCTCATTTTTACTATAATGAACATCTGTCGAACCCACATTTGAGGAAGTGAGAAATTTCCTTCACTGTTCTCTTCTCGGTTTAACTTATAAAACCATGCTTGGCTCCCATCTCCTGTAAGCCATAAAAGTAAACTGAATAACGTACGTTCCTGTTAGTCATTGTTTGGTGACTTATTAGTTGCTTATAAATCTTAATGGCTCGTTTTACCAAGCCATTGTCAATTTCATGTCCAACTTCATTGGGAAAGCAATGGCAGAGGCCTTTTAAATACTTGCAGTCATACTGGGAAGTTTTGAAAAATTAAATGCCTCAGTCTAATCACTGTTAAAACTAGATTTTGTGATTTTCCCAGTCCAAACATTCACTTTGTGACCAGGTTCAAAATGTCTCCTTGTTCTAATCTCAACTATAATTTAATTGAGAGTTTTCAAACACTAGGTAATATGCTGAGCACGGTTTTTGTGTAAATGCCTTCACGCTCACAGTGTTTTACATTGAAATGTTTTTACGTCATCCGATTAATCTCAGATCTTGTTTTGATTTCTTTTACTAGGTAAACTGAATGCCTTTATAAAAACTTCATTGTGAACAAAGAGCTCCTGAGAGTGAAAAGCGAGAGTGTGAGAGAAGGGAATAAGGGGCCTTTGAGTCTGTGATCGATGAGGTGGCTTTGTTTGACTTCAAAGTTTTCTGGAGCTGTTCAGGCCAAGTTCTGGCCCTAGATTTTGCTCTTTCAGTGCTTTAACTGAAGCACATGATATGTCTCAGACCTTGCTGGAAGCCTCCCCCTGCTGTTGCAAACAAAAAAGATTCAAACAATGATACTCTTCTTAGACTGGTGCAATATGTCAATGGCTATTTCCCCCCATTTGTTACATTCCCCCCCTCATTTCCTTTGCTTTTTTTAACCATTCATTTTTATGCACTGCCTTGTTTTGTGTCCACTACCCCAGTAGCCTCAGGAAAATCTGTAGAGCTGCAATTCTTTCCCCCCTTTGTGATAGTATGTGTGATAGGAATATATATGGATACCTATCTCAGGCTTTGTAATTGTAATTGATGTAATTGACTTTACCATTCATCTTTGAGTGATACCAACCATGCAGAAACTAATTGAAACACGGAGAATGTTCATTGTACAACAAGTGGTGAGAAGAAAAGAATGATAAACTATAAAGATAATCTAGTATATATGTAGGCCAATGCTGACAAATTGAGCATCTTCAAGTATGACACTGGCTGTCAGAGGTTAAGCTTACTTGAACACCTTCACACCTTTACAAGTCGATAATGAGGCCAAACGTGGATTAAAATCAGTAAATAAATGAGTCACTACATTCCTCACAAGGTTTTAGATGGTGAAGAAAAGTAACAAAATATAATGTGCTTTTTATTGGCAACTTAACACTCATTGTCTTGGTGTAACTGACATTAAAAGCAATCATTAGTAGGCTGATGATTTTTCACATTTACTGTAAGTAACTTGTGGAGACAGTTGTTACAGTAAACACTTGTCTGCACATGTGGTAAAGAACACTAACACCTTGATCTCTTACTTCCTCTTATTTGTTAAAATCAGATTAGTCAAGAGGATGTACCTCTTTTTGTAGTTGTGTGATTCACTGACTTTAATAAGCAGCATGCTGCTCTTAACTAGCCTCAAATAAAGGTAAACCTTTGTATGTGGACGGAGGTGGCACAATGAACGGAATACATGTGATTATAGGAAATATTTATCTTCACTACTCCTGCAAAAAACATGCTATTACTGAACACCAAAGTAAAATGAACAGAATGAATGAACAGGCCCACTAAAGTACATATCGTTCCATTCAGGAACCTATTCAATTAGGTTTGTGAAACATAGCCAGAAATATAATGAGATTTATCTAATGACAATTTGCAACTTTGGATCTGAGCCCAGATTTATTCAGACTTCTAAAGAACTCAACACTTTGACTCCCAGCAATATACCCCCACCACCAAATTGGTGGTTCTTCAAAGAATCGAAGAGGTAAAATTGTTAAAATAATTTTCACTAAACAAACCTATTTTTACCAATAAAAAGTTTGACTTATGATAAACCATATGTAAAACCCAGTATTTACAAGGAGACAAAAAGTTTTGACTTTCCATCATATGGACAGTGAGGGAGCTGTTCTTCAGCACCTGAGTCTAATCCTGTATCAGTTAATTTGTCAAACCTTCCTTATTTAGTTCTTTTGTACTTAAAGTGAAAAAGCTATTTTCATATTAAAATAAATAATGCCCTAACGGTGGACAACATGACTATTCAGTTAAAAATAAAACAACATTTTTTGTTTTCATATTGCATGTTTTGTTAAATAGCCATTACATCTTAAGAAAACATGAATCCTCATGTTTTCTACTATAAACACATTAATTCAATTAAAAAATCAAATAAAATAAAACTAAGATTTATGTTCACTGAGCTATGTCATAAATATTTATCCTTACAAGGGTGATGCAGCCTATAACAACTGACTATTTCCAAGGTGAAGTAGACCCAAATCTTACTGCCAGCCACATATGCACTAGACAAAAAAACCCTTCACCCTCAGGGTCATCACTACAGATAATATTTTTTGCCACACCTTCCACGCATGTTTGGAAAGTGGGAAGAAAACATAATCATACAGGGAGAACATGCAAACTCCAACCTAGGATTGACCCCTTGATTTCACATGCTACTATTTATCTGTCAAGCATGGGGGGAAAACATTCCTTATGACTTGGCATTGAATGTTTTGAAAGGGCAGCTCCCAAATTATATCTTAATCAGTTTGGGTGGGAGTCAGACATCGAGATGAGTTTCCGGTTTCTTCACTCCGAGTCATTAATGGGTGTGGTGTTAAGATTTTAGCATCATGCTTTCCTATGGATAAGAAGCCTTAAATTATATATGACTGTTACACTTCATGTAATTGTTGTCTAGTCCCTGTGTAGGCAACTTCAGAATGGTACAGGTTCAAACAAAGATGTAATTTGTCTTGGGTTAAGGTCATCTTTGTTTCTCGTTGCTCTTTGCATTTTCTTGTTGAATCACTATTTCCCCTAGTGTTTCCCCAGGATTGACCTAAACCGTTTTTCAGTGAAGAAACAAACTTATTCTGACTAGGAAACAATGTCAACAGGTAACTTTTAAGTGGTCATACAGACTATGATCCAATGAGATCCTGAATCTCGTCCCCATTTGAGCTCCCTATTAAAGGTGATTTAATTCATATGAACAAGCCACAGTGTAAAACAGAACACTTTGGGGACAATATCGACTCTAAGAAAACCCCAAAAACCAAAAATGGCTTTCGTAAGAATACCTTCACCCCATTTGGCCTCTTATTATCTTTACTTGCGGGTTTTGGGAGTATGTTGAACACACTTCCTGTGAACCTGTGTGGTATTTATTACAGCCTCATTTTTGTATGACTTGAGACATATGGACTACAGTCTATTTATTCTAGAGGTTATTCATTACTTTTATGCTGTTTTTAAGAGAGAGAAAAAATGAAATCTAAGATGTATAACCTAAATTGGTAGCAAATGTCCATCCTGCACATGTCCTCAAGTAAGGACAACTTAAAGCACATCAAGGAAGCTTTACAAGTTATGGCTTGTTGTTGGGACAGGGAGGACAAGGTGATTTGATTGATTTTGTCTTGCTTACCACTGGTCTTTTTGAAGAATGAAAACATGACTACATAGAAATAGCGCATAATGTATCTTTACTTGTATCTGGACATTCAGGAACGCAGAGTATAGTAGACTGCAAAGGTTGACTCGAGGCAAATGGTCTTTTGTTGGTTCTTTGGGCTGACTTGATTACATTTGGAGCTTTCCTTAATATTTGACCTAGTTAAGTGTCAATAGGAGCTCCTGGAGCTTTGTGGGTTGGAGTTCGAAGTGAATGGAAGCTGATGGGGCGTTTTTCTGGGTCCTAGAATGTTGACCATGGAGTCAAATAACTCAAATAAATTCAACGTGTGCTTTGTTGATGGACCTTTCCCGAAATGTATTCCAAGAGGAGCGAGTAGAAGTTTGAAATTGAGTTGATTTGAAATCCTTTATAGAATGTTTTTTTGTGTGGGTCCTAGTTAAATGTCAATGAGATCGTCCTTCAATGGAAATTTTGTTTTGGATAGCTAAATGTTGAAAGTCACAGGAGTGAATAGAGATGTAGTGTTATTATCTACCAGATGCACACATTTTACATCACAAGTTGGCTCCTGTGTATTGGAATATCCTTGAAACGACAAAGGTGTCCCCACGGTATGTTTTCCGTAAAAGTGCTTTTGAGCTATATGAAAACGTAATCATAATGGAATTAGCACATAATGTTAATGGCTTTGCCATTCTGGTCAGCAATTTGACAGATAATATTAAAAAACCCATGTTTGCATGGAGCCTGCACTGCTGCTGTTAAATTCTCTTCAAAGGGACTTTGAAAATCTCATTTTCATGCAAATGCCTCCAGGGAGTCATTTGCTCTTTTCTTCCCTGTGCAGCCCAAAAGGCTCAATAAAAGCCAATGGGCTGAAGGGAACTAGTTGTTGTTGCACAAACAGCACATGTTTTGCTCAGTGTGGGTCCATGAACAGTTCTACTTGGGCCCCAGTTCATGTTCTCCTACCATATGGGCCATTATGAAGTTTTCTCCAATAAAAAAGTTCATTAAATGAAGATTTGAAAGTAGTATATAAACACAATGCATGAATTGATAGTCATAAGGCTAATCGAGACTTCAATGTGTACAACATACATACCCCCAGAACATACTTAATATCGAATCTAGTTTTTTTAAAATGGTAATTTCTTATTATCACGTATCCCTAATTATTTTGGTTGGATGTTATAGCCTTAGCGGAGATAATAAAGAAACACATACAATCAATCATTCCTTCATATTAGGTGGAATGGCAAATTAAGGTAATAGTTACTCCATAATTGGGATTGGTGTCCTACCCATTTCATTTCCAAAATCGAGTTTAAGGCACATCATCTAGAGGTGATAATACACAGTACACACAACTAAAGTTAATATATGAAAGTTTAATATTTGCACCAATGAAGAACCTCCATTTCTGCATTATCTTCATTGTTTTATTAATTGAACCTTTGCTAAATTTAGTCAGGTGAATCAAGTACTGATAAAGCAGGATACACCATGAATTGTTTTACAGCCAATTGAAAGTAACAAGATGACAATTTGAGGGTTCAATCAGCCTACCATGTATGGTTTTGGAATGTGGGAGGAAACCAGAGTACCTGGAGAAAACCCACACAGGCACAGGGAAAAACTGCCTGTTGTTGCTAGACACACTCGAGAAGCCTGGTTGAAATGTAAAGAAAATAAATAGAAAAGTCCAACAATAATAAGGACAGTCTCATTAATTTTTTAAAATGTTGATTTGGCAAACTGCTTAAGCCAGAGAAACTATTCAAATGGGTCTTCATACTTTGGCAATGTAACTAGTTAAGGCTTCATTACTGCAAGTTGCTGCCATCTGTTGGAAAGTATTTTCTGTATCATCGTCGGAACTCTAGTCCTTATATTTAGTCCTATCTCTATCACTAAAATGAAAAGGGGTTTAAGGTTTTATATCTACAATGATAACTTAGATGAAGATCATGAATGACTGAGTCACTCAGGAATATGAGATTTAATATTATAATTACTATTTTGTCCTATTTTTTTTTTTTAAATTACAGAAATTACTTTGCAAAGTTCCTCAGTGTATTTTGTCTCAATAAAAAAATACACTTATTATTTGACAAACTCCAAAATATGGTAAATGTGAGATGGGAACTGAACATTAGTTATTACTCAAATAGGAGTGCTGTTTAGTTTAAAAAAGTTGCTTGTTTATTGATTATAGAGGTATCATACAAGCGACAACAACTTCCAAATGGAGGCATTTGAGTAAAAAGGCTCCCGTTCAAGTAAAAAGAGAAGCACAATGATTAATTTTATAAGAATGCTTCTCTTATGCTTTACACACCTTTCCCAGGTAACTTAAAATGTTTCCAAGATCAAAATAGAAGACGTGCTGCACCTTTGCAGTGTAGCTGGACCACTTTCTACTCTTAAACCCCCAAGCAACAGTACATTCGACCAGTTTATGGTACGGTTTAAGTTATGTTGAGAAAGCTAATGGAATGAAAAACGAAAGAAAAAAAATTAACTAGTCAGTTCAGTTGTTGTCGGACTCACTAGAGCTGGAGGAGGAAGAGGAGCTTTCCTTTTTCCTCTTTACCTGTTTCTTCTTATGCTTCCCATGCTCCCGTTTGTTCTTCTTACTTTTCTTCTTGTGGCTTTTCAGCTTTTTTTTCTTACTTTGCAACTCATCATCAGATGCAGAGATGGACCTTCTCCGTTTCTTTTTCTTTCTAGTAGCTTGTTCATCACTTGACGGTGAAGAATATCTAGAAATGTTAACAAAAAGAGTCAGTGGAATGCAAATTATTACAATGTCAAAAATGAATGCATGTGTTTGTTTTTCTTACAACTAAGCTGCTATTAGTATTGTTTTAATCTAGAAGGCAACAAGTGCAGTCAAAGATGTCTGCCCAAGTAGTTTTATAGTACAAAATCTAACAAATGCATTGCACTCCTTGAAGTCACTATCAACGAGGAGTTTTTTTTTAATCGTGAAATAAAATAGCTACTTTTTTTAAACACTTTGGAAATATTTTACCTCTTTCTCAATTTCTTTTCCTTGTTTTTCTTCTGCTTGTGCCTCTCTTTTCTACGACCATCATCAGAAGCGTCTAAAAAAGAGAAAGCCAGTCAGAAATAGGTTACAGACTACTGGTGACATGTGTCAATGTTCCTTTTGGGTGGTGGTTAGGTTACAGATGAGAAATTGTGGGACCTTTTATGAGCAGACCCAAAGAATAACGTGTACCTATATAACCAATTAACCAATTAATCATTTCCATATACATATGAAAACTGCTGTTTTTCTGCAATGGATGTGATCTCTCACCTCGACGACTTTGTCCGCTTCGACCCAACGCTTCTTCCTCACTTTCCTCTGTGCTTGTGCTACTTACATCCAGAACAATGTCTTTCTGGGGGTCAACTCTGACAAAATTTCTGCACTCAAAGGTCAAGTGGCCCGCTATAAAATAAAAAAATAAAAATAGTTTGGACAACCATTCCACAAAGTATAAGAATGGAATGCACAACACATGAACAGTCAAGGCATTGACAGTTACTATTAGAACAAAACAATAAAGAGATATTCTTTTAGCTTCAGGTTTAGTGATAAGAATGGAAATAAACTTCACTTATACCGGCACAAATACCTGCTAAAAGAGACTAGATCCAATGCATACTTACGATATCCGCATTTCTTGCATCCAGCTCTAATGGTATCCTTATTTGGACCTGATTTAAAAGGAAAACATAGAAGGAACTTAGTGCTGCAACAAAATATAGCATTAGAGAAGTAAAAAAGTTCTGGATCGTTGTAAGGGTAAGTCAAATCCATTCACAAATACAATATACAGAATAGTTTTTAAATGCATTATGTACTAGAATACTACTTGAATCTGTGGCTGTCTCCCTTTTACTACTAGTTTAAATCAAAAACCTCTGCAAAGGCTTACATATATAGGAGTACATTAGAAATGTGTAAGAGAGAAAGTTACGAAAGTAAACATACCAGGAACCGCCATTTTCGCTGTTTTGGAAGTGCAGATTTATTTTTTCTAAAGCACAAAAACTACCATCTTGATGGTCCGTGTTCTTACTCAAAATAGAACCGGGTAGAAATGTTAGTTCCTTGTATAAAACAAAACGTTCCGCCTCGTGTGTGTCTTTCACTGTGGTACTTCAACGCTGAATGGTAAACGAGACGAATAATCTATTAATCCAGCTTCATGAAATGTACGATTAGCTTTATTGGAGTTTAAAACTCACTTTCTGTGGATTGATTGATAGTTTTTTTTTTGCAGAAAGGCACGCTATACCTTACTGCCGTAACCATTGTCTGTAAATAATGAACGTGCCCACGAGAAAGCAAAATGTGCAAAGCCAAATACGCAATACGTTCTCGTACCACTAAGTGTCGCACTTTGCACATTTTATAATCAAGTCTTATTTGACCTGATTCACAGTCACAGACCACAAACCAGAGCACCCTGAGAAAACCCACGCAAGCCTGGGGAAACATGCAATCTCCACACAAAGCAGGACCTGGGATGGAACCCTTGATGCCAGAATTGCAAATTGTTTGAGCCATATTTTAACTATAATCAGAGGCAGTCCTGGATAATTTTGCGCCCTGCGTGAAAAAATTAATAACTGTTTTGATACGACACAATGCTGAAAACTTATCCAATCCGAATCATCAGCCTCCAACAGCTCATTTATTGGTTAGTACCTCACAAAGTAAGTCCAACCTGGTTTAAACAATGATTATGTCTTACTATCATTGTTGTTATTTGTAATTTTTGCTGCTCTTACTTTTACATTCAATTACAAGAAGATTTTACGCCATAATTGTCGGTTGGGGGTAGTCGGGTGGGGAGAGGTTTCTCTGTTTATTTCTTCCTGGCTCTGGATTCAGGTGGGGAACATACACTATTGACATTGACTCTTTTCCACCCTAAGACAGTAGGCCACAAAGCCATCTGGATATACTATATTTATACAGGATCTGTGTGAAATTAGTACTTTACTTTGAGGGGGTGGAACTCATTCATTCATCCATTTTCCATAGCACTTATCCTCACAAGGGTGGAACTATTGTAATTAAAAGGCTTAAATGGTAAATATGTCTCATGTGTTCAGGATTTAGACCTCAAGTCTAGCATTTCTTTTTAAGTTTATTGACAACTTTGCTCAAAATGGGATTAATAAACATTTTCTAGTCTCTATTTTAAGATTAAGAGTAGACCAATACTGTCCATCAAATCATTATGCCTCACGTTTTTAGGAAAAATATTTGTCCTGTACCTGATTGCTTTTCCAGTTAAGTCTGTTCAGGTTTCTGGGGAGGTTAATTGAAGCCAGCAAGAGTCAGAGGACCGATGGAAAATGTTGTCAGCACCCCTGCACACACACACACAAGGCCCACACATTTGAACGTGTCATTAAGTTAAAATAAAATAAATATAACGGACAGTGTAACCTACTTACCTACATTACTTACATAAAACCTAACCACAAACTCAAAATAGAGTTTAATACACAATACCTCAGTGTATTTTTCCTGCACATTTCCATCACAGCAAAAGTTTAAAACAAGCATATTACTCATAGACCCAAAATGGTAAATGGGATGAATAACTTTTTCTCACCACTCCTTCTTCTTTTTTTCTGTACATACTTGGAGTAGCATCCCATTGCTATGGAGAAGATGTCTCCAAAATGATATGTTCATTGGATTAGCAGCTGCTGACAGGTTTGTTCAGAAACCAGTTGTGTATTGGCCAATGATAAAACATTCCATTGTGTGTTCGTGATTCTTCATATGGTTCATCTTGACCTCAGTCTCATTTCTTTGACCTGGCTCTGATATCCATTCAAATATTATGCAACTGAGACAGCCTCAGAATGCATTTGTGTCTCGTACTTTTCAAAATAATTTGTAGAAAGCAAAACCATGGTTTGACAAATTGGTTGGGTGGTTCTTTTGTCACAATAGAAAGGAAAAGTACTGAATTTATGAGGATGATCATTTAATAATTTAATCTGATTTGACCCTAAGATTTTTCACCTGGCAGCATTGAAATTATGGCTTCATCCCTGTTGCCAATGTGATCTATTTGGTTAAAACTCGAGTACACACAAATCATAGGTGGTCTGGTGTAGGTCACGACGTACTCAGCCTATGAAGACGTTTGTTTTTTGCTCTGGTGAAATGCTATGAAATATATTGTGATCCTCAATAGGGCAAATCAAATGTCAGATCCAACTGAACTCATTTCAGTAGGTATGGTTAGCACCTGGTAGACTTGGTGGAAGATGACTTTGGACCGTGGCCCACCAAATTTCAGCAAGCCTCCAACATGTAAATAAGCGCTTGTCTGACCTCAAGCGCCAGAGTGTGTAGTCTCCTGACCACTTGACACAATGTTCCTCCCTCAGCATGATCCTCAAGACTGGGTGGCCATGCAGGAAACTAGTTTTGGCATGTACTCAGTAGGGTAAATAGAAGCCTAGTAGAACAGGCACTGGAATCCAAATTTACACTCAACAAATGATTGTACATGAGTTTTACTTTCATTTATTTGGACTAAGACTGAGAGGAGAAAAAGAAACCTTTTATTTAAATTGTCTTACTCCATTTGTTCTCCCAATACTAAATTATTGCTTTCTTACATAAATGTAAAATTATTTCTATTAGAGCGGCATGGTTGTGAGTGGTTAGTGGCCTCACAGTTCTGAGGTTGAGGGTTCAATTCCAGATGGGCCCTACAGTGTGGAGGTTTTGGATGTAAATCTGAACACACGTTTTCCTCCCATTTTCTTCCTCTTCCATAAATATATTTTTTCTTGGGTGTCTTTCAATAGAGGCATCAACAAAACCGTTTCGGAATGATTTACATTTGTCCCATTTCTTTACATTCGAAAAACTTCATATTTGAACAGTAGTATTTAGACTTTTTTTCCCCTATTGGTGATATGTAAGAAAGGTGCAGTTCATCCACATTCCCCAATGATACGCCACCTGCCTGTCTCCCCCCTGGCCTTCCGCTGCTTCCAGAAATTCTCTGCAAATGTGAAAGCTCTGTAATGAGGGTCTTTGATGTGGATAGATCTACGCTAAGCAGAGAGTTTAGTGGTGAAGGAGTGAGGCAAATAATATGAGGCAGTCAAGTACAGCACAGATGTGTGTAATGATTCAAAATCTCTCGCGTCCCCACATGATTGTGTTTACCTTTAGAAACTTGCCCATTTAACTTATATGCAGTATCATTATATTATTTTTCAGGACTCCATCACCTTTTCTCTTACTTGATACCCAATCACAATTAAAATTGTGTAATTATTCTATGACAGTATTTTATTTTAGATTGTGAAAAAAATATCTATCATCTGTAAAGGTCCATCTCGAAAAGAAGGTCCTACAGTCTGCAAAGACTTGTAATTAAACCAACATTGTCTCATTTTAAGTTTATTATCTATATACACTAGAAACTTTTGGTGATTATATTCGGGTCATTAAAACTGTTTTATTTAAAAATTGCTCCTTGTAGGTAAATGATAAAAATAACTTATGATATTTTGGGTGCTAAATGAAAAACATGTGCCATACTTTTGTATGCTTTGGTGTTGCATGCTGTTTTTATTGTTTACAGATCTTTACTGAAAAAAAAGTACACATTTCAGGCAAACGACTCTCACAGATTTTGGTCACCAATCTCCTTTAAAATTAAATGTAATTTCTTAAATTATGTGCTATCTATTGTTGCCTTTTTAAACTTTACAATCAATACATTAAAAAGTGATTCATAAAAAAAATATATTATTATTATTTTATTTAATGTCTTGTTTTGTTGTGTGTTCAATTTAATACAGGTAGGTAACAATTAAAAAATAATTTAATTTTGCATTTTCCAACATTATTGAGGATAAGCTGAAAGTCCACCATTGGGATTTAGTTTGGTAGATTGAAAAAAAAAGATAAATTAATTTGCTTTGAATGCTGGAAATCTACTGGATAAAATTCCCAATGCTGTTGTCATTCAACAAGTTCTAACATTTGCTATAATAACTATCTTTATCCACCTTGGTCTTGATTGATGAGCTACGGTGTAAACAGCCAACAGCTATTTGCACTCATCTTGCAAGGAGCTAATTCCACCTTGCTGGCATGATCTAGACTTTCTCCCCGGGCCTAAGCAATGACGAATGGACAGAGTATCGTGCCTTTACTAGTTACTTTATGTTGTTATCAGTGTTAATTCCCTGCTCATGTAGTGTAGTGTTGGCTTCTCTCCCCCAAAATGGCAGCTGTATAGTAGTTTCAAACACTTTTGATTAAGCACTTGACTAACTATAAAGCCATATTGGCAAAGACTGAGCGGTTGGCAAAAAAGAAGTGACGCTATAATGAAATTCATGAGGTGAGAGTCGTTTGCCTGAAATGTGATACCTCTAGCCCAGTTGAACAAGAGCTAAAAATCACCTCATTTCACATATTAACTCTTATGCTCATGCAGGAGAAAAACCTTCTCTTCTTTTTACTGGATTTATGCAATCTCTGATAACTTATGACTTAAAAATGCTAAACATTTAAATGCAAAGCCAGAAAACAATTCTCCTCTCATATGAAGCAGAATACATCAAGGCCAAATCGTTCTCTAGTATAGCTTGGACTGTCAATTGAAGACAGAGGGGAAAGAGATGGAAAAAATAAATGCTTAGAATTCGTAATGTAGTGGAGGCCAACAAAAACTGTGTAGCACTTTTCTCTCCAACCCATTTTTCATTCAAGTCGGTTGCGTGCTGCTCGTAGACCTTACCAACATTAAGGGCTGATTCAAGTTTATATCATTCACATTAGTGAGGGAGAACTGCATTCAAGTACTAACTCCTTTTAAACAATATAAACGAGTGAGGAGAGGGGCTGTCATGCTACAGAACTCCTGTGTGGTCTCTCACTTCTTTTCTCTCTCTCTCTTTTACTCTCTAGTTCCTCCCTCTCTGATATTCTCTCAGAGCCTATGAGCTGACGAGGGCCCTTCCTTACTACACACCCAGCAAGGCTTTAAAAAGGCAGGTCTCCCTCTCCAAGCATTTTTGCCTTTTTGGTTTTGGCATTTTCCTCTGAAAACCCGTCGTGTCCAGCCTCCTGTTCACATCACACCAGGGATGCAGGCGCCACATTGCTGGCCTCAGAACCTCCCACTAATTCTTCTGGGAACTATGTTGCTGGCAACAAATTGGACTGCTGTGAAGAGCCAAGGTGAGGAGTCAACAGGGATACTATTAGTCTCTGTGGTTGGACTATTTCTGGCATTGTGTGTTTGCAAGTATACAGGTAAACTCAACATAGAAATTTGCTTGAGGACAGCCTCAGAGCAGAATGCATGAACTCAGGTGTATAAACAGAGAGGAAAGTCAGCAAAGCTGCAGATGGGTACAAGTATGGAAACCAGAGGCAGGTTTATTGTTAGTAATTCTCTTTATTATTGATCATCTTTTAATGGATAGAAAACACTGTAACTTCTTAATTGATTTCCAGTTACAATCTAGGGAATCTGGGTAGGATAAAACATTAGTCAAAATGATTTAGTTAAAAAGGTGTAGCAATGCCAACTCGACAGGTGTAACACTAATACTCCTGATGTCCTCTCAAATTTTGTTGAAATCCATCTCAATGTTCTACACTCACATGTATCACATTCTTGGTCATCTTCACAGCCTATTACGACCATGAAAGAGAACCGGCCTACTGGGATGCCAAGGCCAAGGAGACGTTGGATGCTGCATTGAGACTCCGCCCCCTGGAGCACCAGGCCAAAAACATCATCTTGTTCCTCGGAGATGGTATTCTTCCTATTACTAGAGATTTTTTTCTATCACACAGGCCATGCGGTTCTTTTTAAAAGTGGATTCAAAATATACCATTATGGATTGCAAGAGTTTGCAAATTTTGATGCAGGATTATGTGTATTGGTGTAGTACTCAGTCAAGTTGGACTGAGTGGATGAGACTGGAATATGACGGCCACATTCATGTACTTAGTGGGAAATTGAAAGCCTGGATCAACCATTTGTAACAGATTGTGCAAATCAATATGAGGTCAACTGTTACTGTCCCCTGATTAATTGAATTAATTCCAATAGATATCATTCTTGATGGAGCGGATACAAAGGTGGAACGTGTATAATGACTAACCCACCAAGTTACACCTAAATTTCATGTACACCTTTTGGATTCAGCACTTGAGCATTGGATCAACAACTAAACCAAAGTTGGTTATACTTTTCAAGTTTTCAATATGCTACAAGAACACAAACTACAATTTAAAATACATTTGTGGAAATAATTTGCAGTACATCAATGTGAAATAGGTTCAAATGATCAGAGATGACTATTTCTGTACATAGAATTCTTTCACACATTCAATGTTCTTTTTCATTTCAAATATATTCGATGGGGTTTAGTCTCAGAGCTCTCAAATTCCTCAACATTAAACTCATCCATGCCTATCTTTACGGACTTTGCTGTATGCACAGGGGAACTGTCATGCTGGAGGAAAAACGATCCTTTTACAAATATTGTAGTTGAGGTTCAATATGTATATTTAATGCATAAAATACATTTGACAGCTCAGTCTTAGTTTACATAATTGTCCACCCATATTATTTTTTTATGTCTGTCATATAAACCAGTTATTAGAAGGAAAAAGGAAAGAAGTTGGGTAATTTTAATCCTAAAACCTAACTTTTCCTGTGGTTGAAGTCACAGTTTGATATATTACGTCAGTCAGGGATGAGAACCATTTGTTGGTAGGAGTTAAGGATATGAAGTTACAATTTGCATGGCAATGCCAATGAGTGCAGCGAGGGTTGTCAGATTAGATCTGCAAGATGTGACCTCTTTATTCAATGCAACTGAAGAGATGACTAGAACTAGTGGGGGAAAATGTTCCCATTAAATTTGGAACGGTGTATTTAATGATGTTTGTTTTCCTTAAATTGTTGATGACCAAGTAACATATAGTAGTGGACTTTAAAATTAAACTTTTATATAAAAGGAAATAGATAAAAATTGCAAGTACAGGCTACTACACTTTTCAGATTGCAATGCTTTGTTGTTTACTATAGTTGGTTAATACTTATTTCATCATATTGAATATTCCATACCACACTTGGTATGTGAATTTATGAAGTTTTCTGTATATAGGAGATTGTGATCCCTCTTACTGCGTAGAGGTTAGTGCTGATATTATTAACAGATGTTGGGGTCTTTCTTTTCAACTGTTATAATGTTTCTGTCATCATGTACTACTATTTTCCATAGTGAACCCATATGACATCTGTTACTTTGTACACTAGTGGTTTCTTTGGAAATTCTTAATGGTGGTATTGATGATGACCAATATGTGTCTATCAGATCCGATTTGATCAGATTTTCCATCTTCTTCAAAGTCTATACCATGTCTTTCCATTTTTAAAGTCCCCTCTCGCTTATATTTTATATTTTTATGTTAGGTTCCATCTCTGCGTAATATTAAAGGAGTCTGTACTCAGAAGCAGACATTCATATGTAACTATAGTTCAAATAATCCCCTAAAAATGTCAGTCAAATGTAAATTCGGTGAGGTTAACCCATTCAGTGCAATTGTAGTTGATAAACAAATAGGAGTTAATGCAACATTGATGAATACTCATTCATTTTCCATATCGTTTGTCCTAATAAAGGTCGCGAGGGATGCTGGAGTGTATCCCAGCCAAGTATGGTCAGCAGGCGGGGGACACCCTGAATTGGTCGCCAGCCAAGCACAACCATTCACACCCACACTCATACCTAGGGGAAATTTAGAGTGTTTAACTAGCCTCTCATGCATGTTTTGGGGATGTGGGAGATAATACCACACAAACCCAGGGAGGACATGCGAACTCCACACAGGAAGAAGTGAACCCTCGATCTCAGATCTGTTTGACGGACATGCTAATCACTTTGGTAGAGTAAACAGTAAAAGTGAAAGGATTATCTTTACTGCCAATATATTTGAGAGTTAATTCATAACCAAAGAAAATAATGTAACCCCATGTATTTCTATAATTGTCAAAGGAAAAAACAAAAAAAGGAAGAGTTAAACACAAAATATACTGTACTTGGCAAAACATTTGGTGATGTTGCACTGAGGTGTAAAATTGGTGGAAAATTGCACATGTTGACATGGGAGTTATTCTTTAAATGGGGGTTGTAATGCTTGCCAAATGCTGCTCTGTGTGAAAACCACAGACATAAATGTGCAGGTCCATTTGCAGTTTTAGTTGATTTTGATGGCATTTATTCTATTATTTTCTTGGAAAATGGTTAAATTATTTTTTCACAATTTGATAGGAATAGCTTGAGCCCTTCAAACAAATATTTATATATTTTTTGGATGCTTGCAAGTAGAGAATACCATTTGAAACATTAAAGGGTCAGTAAGTGCATTAACATACAATAATACACAAAAGAAAGACTTTGACAATGTCAGCGTCATGAATAGAAAGAAATAATTTACACCTTGGGTGGTTAAAAGGCAAGGCCAAAAAAATAGATATTTAAAAATACAAACAATGCAAAAATGCACAATTCTGTTTAGACCATAGGCCATAATCAGATTTTAAAAAATCTGTATCTCTACTTACTTGCATTAATTCATTCATTGATTCTTCTTCTGTATTGATTGTCCTTACAAGGGTCTCAGATTTGCCTGAGCCTATCGCAGCAAGCCATGGGCAGGAAGCGGAGTACACCGACAATTCCATCTATATATAGAGAATTGAGAGTATTCAGCCTGCCACCAGCAATGCCGTTCATCTATTTTTTTGTGGTTATTTGTTTTTTTATAATGCAAAACATAGATGTTTTTCTATTCCAATTTAAACAAAGCAGCCCTTGGTGGATAGATTAGTAAATGAATCTAAAGAATATCAAGCAGAAGCACAGTAACCTGTCAATCATTGTCTTTCAGGGATGGGTGTGTCCACCGTGTCAGCAGCTCGGATTCTTGAAGGTCAAATGGAAGGAAATGCAGGGGAGGAGACAGAACTGGCAATGGACACTTTTCCATATGTGGCACTTTCTAAGGTGACAATAAAACAACATATTAACACTACATTCCTGTTTTTGTTCATACAATTACAAGTACTAGTGGGTGGGTATATCTGACATACATGCCTTTGATTGGCCAAAATAATACTAGCATTTAAAAAATATATATATATATATATATATATATAATTTTTGGCCTATTCCAGCCAACTATTGCCTATTATTTTCATGTATTCATTATATTTTTAGTTAAAAAAAAAATACTTTCTCCCTTGTGAGGATAAGCGTCCAGCAGCCCCACTGACCCTTGTGAGGTTAAGCGGTTCTGAAAAGGAATGAATGAATATTTAATTGATATTTTTTCTCACCAGACCTACAGTGTAGACAAGCAGGTGGCAGACAGTGCAAGCACAGCTACAGCCTACCACTGTGGAGTGAAAGCCAACGCCAAAACTGTTGGACTGAGCGGCAACGCAGTGGCCTATGAATGTAATACCACTTTTGGAAATGAGGTCTACTCAGTACTGCGACGTGCAAAAGCCAAAGGTAAATGCTATATAATAGAAATGACAGTGCTCTGTATCAGAACAAAGTTCAACAGATTCAAGTGATATGATTCTTATCTGTATAACAAGATGAATAAAAAAAAAACCCATCTGATAAGCCTGTCACTGGACAACAATTATAGCTCAATGTTCGTATTACAAAGGAGGAAATCATTGTGTGTGAGTGATGATCAAATCTTTAAAGGGTGATTAAATTGCAGCTTCAATGTTATCGATCTGCTTTTAAAATGTCATGTACTTTGAGACCAGTACTACTTGACTTAGCCAAGATTCAGTATTCATTCATAATATTCATAATGATTGTAAGAAACACTCAAGTACCAGGCCATGAAGAAAAGAAAAATATAGTTTGTAATTTTTGAAAATGAACAAATCATGTCTTGTCTTCCATTTTCCAGGTAAATCCGTTGGTATTGTGACTACAACTCGAGTCCAGCATGCATCTCCAGCTGCTGCCTATGCACACTCAGTCAGTCGTAGCTGGTACAGTGATTCAGATCTTCCAAGTAGTGCACGTCATCAAGGCTGTGTGGACATCGCCACTCAACTAGTTACCAACGTTGACATTGACGTAAGATCATCTCTGTTATTTTGCCAAATATTTAGGAAAAGTGCACAATTCCCTGGAGGAAGGCATACGATTCCACAGGCCTATATCTGCTTCTTTAGTGTAATGATTTATCTTATCACATTAACATTATAGAATATATACATAGTACATGCTTTACTGCTTAGTGGAATCAGGGGATGTTTATTATTTTATGGTTCTTTTTCATAAACTATAGTATGCATGCAAGGACTTTGGTCAGATTAAATGATCCGTACATTGGAGCCGCACAGTGTGGACGATGTGCAAAAACGTAATAATTCTGAAGTGATTGTTTAATGGCTTACAGGGCATTATACACGTTGTCACTGCTCTTCTTGACTCCATACAATTTAAAAAGATTAGTATTCTGAAAAGTACTGGACAGCGCTCAGTCAGCTTGTGAAGTCTTGCTCAGTTGACATCTCTGGCCTCTGATCCAAAGCCAGAGTACAACGGCTGGGGATTCAATGCTTTCCCCCTCAAAGCAGCTGATCCTCTCTCTCTATACTCCTTTGACTAACGTCATCCAGCAAGCCTCATTCATGGTCCATTAGCGTGCCAACTTCTGCCCTCCTCTACATGACAAATTACAGTCAAATGTTGGTTTCTTTGCCTTGGGTTTTCCATGTATGACTGACCGTAAAGCAGAATAGCAATAAGCCATGTCACTAAATATCAAACCCACTGTTTATTGAAAAATAATTATGAGGTTTCTTTTGGACTAAGACAGTTAATCCTGTTTGGCTAATGTTGACAATGGTTGTCATTGGCATCTTTTATATAGAAGTCTCATAAACATGACATTTATACTGCATGTTTATTGTGCATGACTACATGTAATAGCATTTAAACATGTTATATTAAATAGACTTTTTCTGAAGGGTAGTATATAATGACTCTTGGTGTCTCTTTAAGGTGATCTTGGGGGGTGGTAGGATGTATATGACACCAAAAGGCACCACTGACCCTGAATATCCAACTTCTAACTCTCGCAAGGGAGACCGCAAAGACCGGAGGAACCTCATAGATGTCTGGTTGAAGGCCAAACCAGTAGGCTTATTTTTCAAGTCTTTAAAAATTAAATTCAAACACATGAGATTAGATATTGTTCTATACTTATGTGCAATCTTTTTTTTTTTTTTTTTTACAGAACAAGAAGTCACACTATGTTTGGCACAGGAGGGAGTTTGACAAAATAAACATTAAAACTACTGACCGGCTCATGGGTGATTACATTTTAATCTGCTAATTCATATGTAAGGTTATAGTACCGTATGATAACAGAATAATATTTGCATGTCTATTTCCAGTTTATCTAGTTGCTTATAATGACAAGTCCATCTTATCATCAAATGTCATCGTAACAGTTATATGAAGTCATCAAAGTGCCGTACATTGATGGCTGTCTGTCATTAATTACTAACTATTTTGATAAGAACTCACGGACACATTTTTTTCTGATCTGAATGCATAGTGCAGTCATCATATCTCTCTCTGAGACAGTTTCACAGCAATTTCATGTAAATGTTGACGAAAAGGTAACAGGCAAAAGGTTGTGTTAAATCACCATTTTTGTGAAAGTCAAAGCTGTATTTTGCATTTGTACAAGCAGAAAATGGATAATTGTCACTTATCCATAACTATTTAAAGATTCATTGCTCGGTGGCTTGAAGTACAGATCACAAGTTGTTCATATCAAATACATTTGTTATAAAAGTGTTGCTAAATTATCAACATAGCTCCAACAATTTGATTAACACTCATTGTTCTTGCCTGTGAACAACTTGCCATTTGCAGCAAAACCCTGCGATAGTCACCTGTTAGCAATTACTCTATTTACAAGATGTTTTTCCTACCACTCCCTTTACTGTCTCATGTTTCCACCACTTAAACCTTTTTCGAAATGCAAACATATCACTCCGAATGAGCTCACCCTTTTTGTTGCTGTATTATTCTTTCAGGGTCTAAAATGTGTGTGTATGATGGATTATTTGAAAGACTATTCTCAAATGCATTTTCTATCCCACTTTCTACCCAGGTCTGTTTGAGCCAAAGGATATGAGATTTGAGGTTTTTCGAAATACCTCCCGTGATCCTTCTATTGTTGAGATGACGGAGAAAGCCATTCAAATACTCAGCAAGAATCCAAAAGGCTATTTTCTTTTTGTGGAAGATGAGTACATTATATTAGTAGCGGAAAGATTTGTTAAGATAAAATCAAAGCAATATACTTGTATACAGAAACAGAATATATTGCGCCATAGAGAGAAGAAATGGGACATATATCATTCCATTAATATCTCATGTCACCTTATCACAAACTCAAAGTTTCCTAGAAATTTTAATTGTTTGTTTTAACCAGACATTTGGGAGAATTCCATTCCTTTTATTTATTCTATAGCCATAACGTGACTGTAAAATTACAGACAAAGAACTAGAAAATATTACTTCAAAATCATCAACAACTGTAACATTTATTTCTCTTCTTTCCCAATACGAGGAAGAATTGATCATGGACACCATGATGGCATCGCTAAACTGGCACTAACGGAGGCTGTGATGTTTGACCGAGCAATTGAACGAGCGTCACAGCTTACTAAAGAATCTGATACATTGACTGTTGTCACTGCTGACCACTCACATGTCTTCACTTTTGGTGGCAACACACCCCGAGGAAACCCGATTTTTGGTATGAGTAATTTAAAGTCATGTTCTCTTTGACCAATATATTATTATTGTAATTTACCATCTTTTTTTTATATCCAGGGCTTGCACCAAAAAAAGCAGATGACCAAATGCCTTTTACCAGCATCCTGTACGCAAATGGCCCTGGTTATGTACATATAAATGGAACCAGAGGGAACATCACCATGGTGGATTACTGTAAGGACATGATAATAACTTTCAGATGCAGAATTTCTACATGCTTGACTATATTGATTTAATTATAGTTTGCTTTTAATCACTAGGACACACAAGTTTAGCTATAATATTTGTAGGATTCCTTGTGCCCTGTTCTGTTTCTTCTCAAACTCATCTTTGTGAATCACTTGGAAAGACCATATGCCAACTTATTTTCCAAAGCTTAACTCTATGTTTAAGACCATCAAACAAATGTGAATATCAGACTATATTCCAGCAGTGGTTTTTGCCCCATAACTCTGCCATGGATGCTAGTTTTGCCCAGTCTCTTGTTGGGTCATGAAATGCTGATTGATCTTCAAAGGCTGTCCTTGGTTTGACTTAGCGCCAAAGCTCTAGAAATGGTCGTATGAGTTGGAAATAATTTCAACTTAAAAGACAGAACAGTAAAAAAAAAAAACATGTTTAGTCCCAAAATCACTCATTTATACAATGCCAGGTAGGATTAAAATAATTTGACCCAGCTAATAAAAGAAGCTCAATTATCGTTACAGATATGATCTTGTCTGATGATACCATTTTAAAAATTAGAGTTGACAAACTATGCAAAAATATGTTAGGCTAAGAATAATAATTATCTGAGATTGGAGCAACTAGTTTTGAATGCCGTTGGATATAACTAAACTCTGGTTTTGTTTCTTGATTTTCTTCTGTAGAACTGTTGAACTCTATACAAGCACTGATCCATTTTTCCTTCTTCTGTTCACCACCATTTAACTCAGTCGTTGCGTTATATGGTCTATGTATATTTGTCTTTCTTGGGATGAATTAGCTTTACTAACCCTACGTTTTGTTTATATCAACAAAGCCATAGTGAAATATATTTTGACTAGTACAACACATGGGGTAATTTATGAATAGTACAATTGAGGGATTGATTTCTATAAATGGACAGGTCTGGCGAACCCTTATAACAACACTTAGTAAAAGAAGCACCTTATTAGTGGAAGTTTTATGAATATGCTTTAAAAATATATTCTGTATATAGTATGCAGGCCACAGGTGAAGACAGCTGTGATGCGTGTCTAAAAATATGTGTTGCGTTTAAAATGACTGACTGGCATCAAGATATGTGCTAAGAGATTGAATGAATCGTGCTGGAATCAATTACACTTGCCCTGGCAAATAAGCCTCACAATTATGGTTGAAAGGTTAAGCAGTTTGTTTTCTTACTGGAAAAAGCTAGATCTTGACTCAAGGCCGAAAGTTTTATGGTGTTTTAAGCATTTTCTTGTGGTGGTAGTGGTGGTTTCATGAGGTTAGAGCTCAGTTACATTCTCCTCCTTTTTCTTTTAATTGCCAGATGATGAGGAGTACATGCAGCAAGCCGCCGTCCCTCTTGACGCTGAGACACATGGCGGTGAGGATGTTGCCATATATGCCAAAGGCCCCATGGCTCACCTCTTCCATGGAGTGAAAGAACAGAATTATGTGGCTCATGTTATGGCCTACGCTGCCTGTTTGGAACCCTACACCGACTGTCCGCCTCCCCCTCATTCTCATACATCCGCTGCATGTGTGACAACACCCTCAAACCTAATATTTGGACTAATTGGCTTCCTTTGGGTCTCCAGATGACATCCAGACACATAGATTTGACACACATAGTACATATAATATGTATACATATAACAGTGCAACACAAAGTATCCTTCCAGTTGATATTTTGGCAATTAAAAAATAGCGTAAAGTATATATAATGCGCTCTCATTTTAAAATTCAAGCAACTATGCAGCCCAATGTGCCATTTCACAAACAAGATTAACCAAAATATGGAGGGCCATATGCGGGTAACTAAAATGTGATAGACAGGTTTATGTCCAACTCTCATTTTTACATTTTTACAAAACAACATGAAGGCAACAGGGAGGTTGTTCAGTTTGTAGAAGCTTTATCTTGACACTGTATAGATGACTGGACTCTAAACCCAAAGCGCATCTTGCGATTTCAAGTACTAAAACGTTAGTATTTTAAGAATATATAATGGTACTGTATATCTTTAGGATAGTTTTGTTTACTGAGGCGCCAGAGTTACATTTTCTGTTGTCCAAGTTGCTGTTACTTATCTGTTTTCATTGTACATGAATGTATTTTGTATACAAAATGTATTTTTATACAGTTTTTGCCAAATGTTTGCTATAAAAAAAAACATCAATGATGCCTGACTCTTTAATAATGCTACCTGAGCTTGGATGTTCTCTATTATTGTTTATGTAGTCAAGTATTTAGGTAGGTCTGAAACATAACAGAAATTTAATTTCATCTGTTTATAATAGTGGAGAAAAATGTAAATTCCCATACATATGTTGTTAGATCCCCTATGGTTGCTGTGGCAAATACTATGTGCCCTTTGTCCCTTAACAGTGACTATAAAAGGCCAAAGGTGCGTTTTCCTATGAGCAATATTTTCAAATGCAGATAAAGTGAACAGCATGGACGGGAAACCGAGATCTATTTTGTGTGGATTACTGTTTTTCATTTCTATCCAACGAAGTGTCTCTGTTAACGGTAAATATTTCTTCATTTTCTAGTGGTTCACTTGATCTCTCTCGCTCTCTTTGTGTCTGTATGAGACTGTGTAATGTCCATATAAGTCTATGTATATATACATAGAGTCCAGTGTGGCTCATATAGGAACAAATACAGTATCCTATTCCAATTTGGTGGATGTGCCTCATAGTCCGGTGCACTTTATAGTCCAAATATTAAAATATATTCCGAGTCCAACTATGAATTATATTAATACTCACTATTTATTTCCTTTTGTAGAAGAAGAACTCCATGCTACTTACTGGAACAACAAAGCAAGGCAATCACTTCACACTGCCCTCAACATTCAGCCAAATGTCCACAAAGCCAAGAACATCATCCTCTTCCTGGGGGACGGTAAGTAGAGTTGAGCAAATACATTTTCTCCCTAATTAACCATCCTCTTTAAATTAGTGGGGTAATTATAAGCCATCAGATCAAGGAAGTGAATGTTTAATCACCAGTGTAGTTCTTAAATGAAGTGATCGAATAAGTTTGAGCTAGAATGCACCATGAGGCATTAATAATGAGCTTATTTTGTGTCAGTTTGCTCAGAAATCCACTGACAGCCTTGTGTATAATGAAGACCATTGAGGTCAAGACAGTACACTCAATGAGACTGAGGTAGTCATATGAGGAATGCAAATGAACTATATACATTCCCTTGTATGAACTGGACTTTGAACTTACTATATTATCAGGAAAAAGTGGTCTCAAGTCACAACAAACAATGTTGAGCTATCAGATACAAATATGGCTTGTCATCAGAAGGAAGAAGAATAATTGATTTGTGGTGTGATTGATAATGTTCAATGGCATGTTTTTTCTTGTAGTTGATAAAATCATCTAACATTTTGATTTTCTACCTCTTCCAAGGCATGGGAGTAACAACTGTTACTGCTGCCCGCATTCTTAAAGGCCAAAAAGAAAAAAAGTCTGGAGAAGAGACCAGTTTGGTCATGGATACCTTCCCTCATTTGGCATTGTCTAAGGTTGGTGAACATAACATTGCTCAGGCTATAAACATTGTTTATCACAAATATATAAGTTTAGAGCTGGGCGACAATTTTCCTTTCCTTTTTAATCATGATTCATTGCAAAAATCTCATGTTAGTATAATCAGCCAGAGGGAAATAAATCTAACGCTACTAGTAAATTCATGCTGATATTGAGATATATTGATATTTTTTCGACATTTAGTTTAAACCTGCACTACTTATTATTCAACTTAGTTTCAAAAATCAACATGACAAAGTCAAATTTTGTTGTTTTGTTTGGCCTTGCAGACATATAATGTCGACCAACAAATGCCAGATAGTGCTGGCACAGCCACAGCATACTTATGTGGAGTGAAGGCCAACTATGGCACTCTGGGTGTCACCGCTTCCACTCCAAGGTACAACTGCAGTCTCACCTTTGGGAATGAAGTCAAATCTGTGCTATATCGAGCCAAAAAAGCAGGTAACAGTTTTAGACAAATATTTGTCATTATCAGTCAATTTCAAATAGATCTATGACTCATTAAAGTTTACTGTCTCACTGGCTTCAGGTACATGGAGACAATAACCCATAGCAAACCATACAAGTAAAAAAAACTAAAGACAATGACATCCCATTTATATGTGGCTGAATTTTTTTTATATTTTATAAAAAGAGATGGACTAGAAATCCGAGATAATTACCCTGTATTACCCTGAGCAGGAAAAAGAATGCTGAACGGAACTATTATACACTCAAATTATACACATGCAACACTATAATATATAGGCCTACAGTATACCAGGATATAATTTTGAAGAAATTAAATTACTGTCATCATATCTGGTCGGGTGTGTGTAAAATAATTTGGGTTACTACTGTTTATAATACACAATGTTCAGGAAGTACTAAATGTATAATCTAATCCTGGATTAAAGATTAGCCCACTTCAAAACGAGGGTGGGTATTCCTGAATATCGTCATACAGTAATTGCTTACATATTTCAGGTGACACCCAGTGTATGAATGTATTTTTTTTTCCAGGGAAATCAGTAGGGATTGTAACTACAACCCGAGTGCAACATGCATCTCCAGGTGCAAACTATGCTCACACTGCTAACCGAGGTTGGTACGCAGACTCGGATCTCACCGACGAGGCCCGCAAAAATGGTTGTCGAGACATTGCACACCAGCTTGTTTACAACGTTGAGATAAATGTAAGTTTTCAAAATCAAAACTTTAATATGTTCCCTTGAATATTCTTAGTATCCTGCCACCTTGAAAAGGATAAGCGTTGTTGGAAATAAATAAATAAATGAACGAATGAACGAGTAAATGAGTGAATGGGTGAATGATTGAATGAGTGAATCAGTGAATGAGTGAATGTGTGAATGAGTGAATGTGTGAATGGGTGAATGAGTGAATGAGTCAATGAATGAATATATTCTCAGTAAATTACCATTACATGAACTTTATCTTTTATTTTATACTTAGAAAAGCGAAAGCAATGCAACAATGCACCGCTAAATTGTACCTTCTCAAGGTTATACTTGGGGGTGGCCGACAGTACATGATTCCCAAGGAGGTGCAAGACCCAGAATACCCCAGTTTGAAAGGAGATCGAGATGATAAACGAAACCTTATTAATGAATGGCTGACCAATAAAACGGTAAATTATCATTAAATTGACATTACCTGGGTTAACATGTTCAAATGTATAATTATAATCAACAACATCATCAAATGTTTTGATGTATGTGCTCATGATTCACAGAATGCTAAATTCGTTTGGAACAAAAAACAATTTGATGAAGTGGATCATGTAAAAACAGACTTCCTAATGGGTGAGCATATTACAAATAACATCAAATATTTACAAGCTGGCATTTTGTCCATTACATTTTATTCTTCTCAATTTCTTTAGGTCTTTTTGAGCCCAAAGACTGTCGCTATGAGATGGAGCGAAATCCATTAGATGACCCATCGCTCACTGAGATGACAGAGAAAGCTATTAAAATTCTCAGCAAAAACCCAAAAGGCTACTTCCTTTTTGTAGAAGATAAGTATATATTTTTTCAATTTTCTTCAAAATGTCAAAAAAGATATAGTATAATTTAGATCATAGGAGTATTTTTCTGTATATGGGACAAACCTCACAGTAAAGAATAATCAAGTCACTGCCTCAAATTGGGGGAAAATTGTCTGCCCCAACAATTAGCAGTTCAGTTTTTAAAAAGATATAATTTATCGAAATTTTAAATCTATAGCAAAAATTGCCAAAAAAAACTGCAAAAAAAAATAAACATGAACTTGCACTACCATAATTTTGAGGACCAGGAGGCAATATATTGTCTGACGGGGCTTAATTGCGCCCTAGAAAGCAAGTTGAGATGCATGGTTTAAATTAATTACTTTCACATTTTTAACTCTTGTCCGAAGTTGCCAGCAATAGGAAAAAAAAAAAAACAATATTCTACCAAGTCCGGGTTCATCATCTTTCTTTCAGCCCGTAGTTATCTTCATTGATGCTCTGGACACAGGAATCCTACAAACCGGTTTCCTGGTTTGGTCATATAACATTCCACATATGGCCTATTAAAGATATTAAATACTATATTATGTCATAACCAATTTTCAGACTGTTATTGTTACACTAAATCATGTTCACTGATTCATCATATGTACCACAAAAGCTTGTCGTTGGTTGAACCACATCAAAATGAATGTTGCAAACTTGAACTCTATAATGGTTTACTTTCATATTTCAATGTGTTACTCTGCTCAGACCATTTGTCCAATCATTGAACGATATTTGCATACGCATGTTTGTCAAAGAATTGCAACAGGAAAAAGAACAGCACCAAAAAAAAGTCCAGATAAATGTATATATATATATATATATATATATTTAGGTTAGTAAGAAAGAAAGTGAACAATTGATTTTCTTGGTGAGAATACAACGTAACAGGAATTATAAGTCTATGTTATTGGAAGACACAAGTTTGCGGCACACCATACTATTAAATTATTTCTCTGATAAAACAAAATGGTTTAATAATTGGCAAATAGTAGCAATTAACAAAATCACATTCTATTTTCAAGGGGGAGAATAGACCACGGCCACCATGACGGGAGGGCCAAAAGAGCTCTCACTGAGGCAATTGAGTTTGATCGAGCCATTGGACGAGCTGCTGAACTCACAAATGAGCTGGACACCTTGTCAATAGTCACTGCGGACCACTCACATGTCTTTTCCTTCGGAGGACATTCGGCAAGAGGAAACGATGTATTGGGTGATGAATCTTAAAAGGAATTTAAAATTGTTCAGGAATTGAAGGAAAAGTGCTTTCTGATTAAAAAAAACCATCATCATGTGATTTTCAGGTGTTTCCCGGGGGTTAGCTGACGACTCAAAGAGATTTACTATGGCTGGATATGCAAATGGTCCAGGTTACCAATTTGGCAATGGAACTCGGGCAGATGTAAATGCGACAATTGCAAGTAAGTGGCCTGCCTGCAGTTTTTTTGTACTGTAACTCCAAAACAACACAGTAGCACCATCTTGTGACAGTACATGCCAGCCCTAGCTGTTCAGTGCTGTATTTTGTTTTGTTTTGGCATGATTCCACCGCCATATTTGTGTCACTTAACTGAATACAAAACTGATAACCTACTTACAAAAAGCAATACTTTATTAATTGTGTTTGTTTGGTGATTGCATATTATTCAAACAATGTATGAAGATTTTTACAACAATTTTGCAGTATTCCTCCTATTCTAAAAATCAATTTACACTGCTGCGATTGGTTGGCCACTTATTTAGTATGCTGGGATAGGCTCCAGCACCTTGTACACATGTAATGTGATTTTCACCACAGAGGGCTGGCTTAACAACTCTCTGAGTGTGCCTCAGAAACTTCCGAAAGCTAGTTAATTTTTTGCTTTTTTTCCCTTTAGTGGGCGATGAGTACCGTCAACAGGCCACAGTACCCCTTGATTCAGAGACCCACGGCATCGAGGATGTGGCCATCTTTGCCAAAGGTCCAATGTCTCACCTTTTCCATGGAGTCCAGGAACAGAACTATATAGCCCATGTGATGGCTTATTCCGCTTGCCTTCCGCCATATGAGGACTGCAAACTCTCTCCTCCTAACCATGCTGGATCACTCAACCCCAGCTTGATACTCGTTCTGATTGGCTTAATACTTTTTTCTGGCTTTTGGTCATAATTCTGCCATCTTTTAATTATTTGTGCTAAAATGTCTATTGTGGTAAATTCCTGAAAATCTGTCATTTCATGTACCAATTTGTATTTATTGACCTTAAAATGAATGGATCTGTTTTGTGCACATTCGTATTCAATGTCAAAGAGGCTTACGCCATTATTGTTATATTGTTTTTAAATTGGAAAAACATTGCTGCAGTAATTTTTAACTTCTGCACACAATGCATCCATTTTCTGCATACAGTACTTATCGTCACTAAGGTCACAGGTGTGCTGGCGACTCCACACAGGAAAAACAGTGCCCAGGGTTGAACCCTTGACCTCAGAACTATACAACAGACATCTAAACCACTCCACACCTAATGCCTCCTGGGGCCATGATTATAGTATGGAATGTCGGTTAACTTTTGACCTTGCAGTAAATATTCATCATCCTGGCATATAACAAAATTAATTTTGTATTTGTGAATAAAGTGGAACAGGAAAGTTTTAGTCTTATTAATTCATCCATTCATGTTCAGAACCGCTTTATCCTCAATAGGGTCGCGGGGGGTGCTGGGGCCTATTCCAGTCAACTTTGGGCCAGAGGCAGGCAACACTTTGAATCGATGGCCAGCCCATCGCATGGCAGGGAGAGACAGGGAACCATTCACTTTCACACTCTTACCTAGGGGCATTTCAGAGTGTCCGATCAGCCTACCATGTAGGTTTATGGAATGTGGGCTCTAACCAGAGTACCCTAAGAAAACCCACACAGGCCCATGGAGAACAGGCAAACTTCACACAGGTGGATCAGCCTGGATTTGAACCCAGGAGCCCAGGACTGTGAGGCTGATGTGCTAACTACTCAAACAGCCGAACCGCCCCTCTTAATTTCATCTCATCTCATTTTCTGAACCGCTTTATCCTCAGTAGGGTCGCGGAGGGTGCTGAAGCCTAAGACAGAGGTGAGCCGCCCCTCCTAATCATCTGATTATTTTTTTAAATTATTATTATTCTTTTTTACTGTTTATGATACTCGACTGTACGGAAGACATAAATATTTGGAGAAAATTGCTCACCCAATTTCGCTGGGAAGAACCACACCAGTGAAATGGACCGTCCTATGATGGCCTCTTGCATACGACGCCGCCAACTCCTATTTGAGTTCTATGTGGGCGGGGCATCTGCCATCGTCATCCAGAAGGAAGGGACTTCTCCTTTGGAGGGAAGTTTAATCATAGTAGACAATGAAATCGGGAAATCGACTTTTGAGGCGTAAGTCAACTTAAATCATGTTAATCGGACACATTTATACAACTAATGACTGATTATGAAAACAATCGTGCATCATCATGCAGAAAAAAAACATTTCAAAAGCTAACTTTCCGCATTATGTATTAGCCTACTAGCTGCATTTGTTTTTCTTGAACATGTTGCTGCACGAATGCAAATAGTCCACGCTGCCAAGAATTGGTAATATCATTTATTATGTTCTGAACGAATTTGGGCATGGATCGGAAGAAGCGTAGACTGGAGAGTCAACTGTGTTCTGCAGTGATCAATGGAGAACCGAGGTAATGTATACGTACTGTTTTGTTTTGCTGTTCTCCCCCTTATCTGTGATTGATCGTGGCTTGACCATGTTTGGCGTTTTCGTGTCTTTCGTTTAATTACTTTGTGTGACGTTTAATAAGATCGATGGAAAGGTAGGTGCGTGCATATGATAGTCACTCCATAAAATATGCATTTTGTTAGTGATGCTCCGTTTCTGAAATTATTTGATTGAAAAAAAACACGCACACAAAAACACACGCACACCCTAATTTATAAACAAAACAAAGGAGCATATAAAACAATGTGGAGTATTTTTAGGTAAGTAAAAACGTCCAGGTGTCTGTCATTTGAGGTCGATTCTTTGTCTGTTTTTGTTTTGTTCATCTAAAAATGTATCAATTATAACAAGGTTTGATGATGATGTGTTTCCTTCTCTGCAGATCTGTGCAGCTACTTCTATCCCAGGGTGCAATACCTGACCTTGTGGGGAGAAAGGGAGTGGCTGCAATACATTTGGCAGTGGGCAAAGAGACTGAAAAGAATATGCGAAGTTTAAAAATGCTATTGCAACATGGTGCTGACCCAAACGTTAAGTAAGTGACACGCTGCATAACATCATAAATCATTGAAGTCTACAAAAAAACCCTGATCATCTATCATGGCTTTTCTGATCATGAACATCTGATACTATTTCATTAGTCAATGAATGAATATATTTCTATTTTACAAACCTTTAAATGCTGTAGAATATGTAGTTGTTGGATGTTGCACTGGCATTTTAATGTCTGAGCACGTTCACAATGAATAACACTGAATAATAATATTCCAAACTAAAAGTTAATCCACAGCTTTGAACATGCAAAATCATTTTTCCCCTGCAGATCATTGGATGGTCTGACTCCCCTTCACATTGCTGCAATTTGGGGATGCTATCAAAATCTGAAACTTCTCCTGATGCATGGTGGGAACCCGAATATAAAAGATAATGTAAGAAGATCTACCCATACTTGTTAAAAAAAATCTATGCAAATTTATCTTAAAACACTTATTCACCCACACAGGAAGGAAATACGCCGAAGTTCCTTGCAGAACAGGAAGACAACAGAAAGTGTGCTCAGCTTTTACTGGACTATCAGTCCAACTCTGAGGGGTCAGAAGAAAAAGCCAAAGCGCATTTAAAATACGGTGATCATTTTTATTTTTATTTTACACATACACTTTAGCACACAAAATAGGTCATTAAAATAAATGATAATCCATCCAAAGGCGCTCCACATACTCTATGTCAAAACATGGTAATTTCACCAGGTAATTTAGAGGGTTACATTCCTCCTCAATAATCTAACTGTGATATTCATCTGCTTTTTCTTTTATCTGTCCATAGCAATACATTCTGATCTCACAGACACATCTGGCTATCCTGAATCCGGCTACAGTTTCACTTCCCAGTCATCTGCAATAAGTGACCTTGAAGAGGCCCCTTTAAGCAGTACACGGCTGTCATCATTTTTTAACTGCTCGGACATAAATGGAAGGACAATTAGTAAGGAAGCAATTAATAGCAGGCCCTTTGAAGGGTACACTGCATCGCAACATAATCTTAACACTAGTACCTTCCTACCATGCACATCTAAAAATGCCTCCCTTCTATCAAGCACACGCATTTCTACATTTGGTCCCACTATACATTTTCCAAAGGAGAATGATCTTTTTTCGGATGATGATGTCATCCTGTCAACAGGAGGTACACCCAACCTCCCCAGAGCAAATGGACAAAATACATCCATCAACTATGACCCACTTTCTGGACAAGCAAATCGTAAAAGTGTCGGTTTTAGTGATGACGACAAATATTTTCCTTTTTTCAGTCCGGAATTTCCCCAAAACAAGCCAACACTTGATGATACAGCAGATAATGGCTGGATGACTTTAGACTTATCTGAATATTCTGGATTTCTGGATTCTGAACGTATAGCAACTGTTTTACCCCAGCAGGGAATAGACGTCACTTCACCCGATCATGTCTTTGTTTTCTCCCGGGAAAGTACTGAAAGCACAGATGAAGACATGGACAAAACTGTTATTAGTCGCGGTACTTTGTCAGACAGCAATAAAAAAGAGGGGGACTATATAAACGAATTTAGAGGGCGTTTAGACGAATGCCCAGCAGATCCTAGGGAGGCGAGCAGTAGCAGTGGTGGCAACAGTAGTTACAATAGTTGTGAAAGTGACCATTACACAAGTGTAATGGAGATTCCCATCCCTCCTACACTACTGCCTCTATCTGAAGAAGTTACCAAATCTGGTGATGGAGATGTCCCAAAAACCCAAAGTGAGGCACTAGTTCATGTTTGTAAAATGGATAAACAGAGTTTGGTTGAGGATAATTATCCAAACACTAACATGCTTAATCCTGCTGCAATTACTCTTAGTGAAGCAGACCACCAATTAGAAGATATTCAGCCAGTTATTTCACCTGAAATTGAAGAACCATTTATACTCAGTCCTTTTATAACCGACCGGACTGATTCAAGAAAGAGTCATTACTCATTAAGAACTAGCAACCCATCTGTGGATATCTTCTCTACTTCTTACCTATTCGAGGAGACATTTTCCAAACCAGTGCGAACTCGAGACATAACTCCCAGAACCCAGCAAAAGAACAGCTCTTACAGTTCACCACGTCCTTTATGCTTCACATGGTCCAATTCAGAAAGAACTACAGGGCAAGACGCCTTACACAAATACTCCCCAGACACTCTGTCCAACATACTCGGGGCAGGTTCATGTGTAAACTCAAGCCAACTCGATACCTTCATCCTCCCCAAAAGCATTAGTGAAGCATTTGTTGAGTCCAAGACCCTTTGTGACACAGTTATCTTAGAGGCAAATCAAAATTCTTCAGTGGATTCATATGAAAGAAATCTTGCTGAGGTTATACAGGCCATTCAAGGACAGGAGGTTGGATTTGTTAAAGATGGGGATTTTTTGACAGATGATGTGACAAGTACAGATGAACCAACAGAAAAGCCAATTGATCCCATCGAAGCACCTTGCCTACCAAAGGAGGATTTTTGGATCACAGGGAACTCTCCTTCTCAAGTCGTATCTTCCTCGTCTTCATCCAGCTCCAGCTATTTTTCCCCAAGGCGATTAATGGTAGACTCAGATATTCCATGCACTCCAGGCACTCCGTGCCGTCCTAGATACAGCATGAGTAGACTATCAAATAACCATAGGTCAAAGAATCTGGCCAACCTTTCTTACACCCCTGGGGGACGTCCTCACATTGAGGATGCAGATGAACCAGTGGAGTACCTTTACACTGATATGGAACAGGGCTACAAACTGATTGAGGCCCACATTCCTCCATCAAGTAATTCCTCTTGCAACTCCAGCATGAGCAGCTCCACTAGTGAAGACACGATCCTCTATGACTGGCGTGCTATGCAGACCAAGATGCAAAAGGACAAAGAGAATCACAACCCACCAGCAAGCCCCATGAACAAGAAGACCAATGAGGTTAAAAGTGAATTTTCAATGGAGATTGAAGGAATGACTGATAAGGAGCTAAGACGGAGGCTCTTAGAGGTGGGGGAGAGTCCAGGCCCCATTAGCCGTCGAACCAGGCCAGTCTACATTCGAAGGCTTTGTTCCTTGTTGCAGGAATTAAACTCAAAATCATCACAACATAAAGATCAAGTGGAACAGCCAAAAACTGGTATGCAAATTGTCCAACTATAGAAATGACAGTTTCATTTAAAATATGTGATCCAACTTAATCTTGTTTCTCTCTTTTTCTGTAGCACATTTTTCTTATAGCCCAGAACTAAATCTGGTCCTACGAACTTTCAAGTTGCCTGAGTGTCAGGGTGAAGAGCAGGCCTTGTGCCAACAATTTGACCAACCTGATCAGAACAAAAAGTGGAGAGAGGGCAATATCAAGTCCAGCTTTAATTATCTGCTGCTTGACCCAAGGTGAAATCCTATCTGTCATAGATGCCTCCTGTTTAAATTGCACATGACAAATGTATTTATTTTAGCTTCTGTGACTCTACTCCCCACAATTGCCCATCTTTTGTCTAAGATGGACAAAATCATTCCGAATTAGAAAAGCTCAAGACTAATCATTACATCATTTTCTTACTAGTATTTTACAACTTCTTGATACTTAGCCATGTAGTCTTTTTACTTTAGGTGTGTCTGACTAAAGTATTTAATAAGACAAAATTAAAAGGTGTTTTCTTTGCAATTCTTTTTGTCAGAGTAACAAGAAATCTTCCATTCCGGAGTCACAGCATGACACCACAAGAATGCTTCCAGACATTTGTTCATGCAATTTTTTATGTGGGAAAAGGAAAACGCTCCCGTCCCTACAGTCATCTTTATGAGGCCTTGGAGTACTATAAAGGGGATAAAACCTCAAAAGTAAGTTGATTCATTCATTTTCCAAATCGCTTTTATATCTTTTATATCACTAATTTTATTGAACAAAAATGACTGGCTAAAAGTGCTTAAGATATCAAACTCAGGGTTTTCATAGGCATATTAAAAGCTTCAAAAAGAAGCTGCGAACACGCTCATATCATTGATAAATATTAAGTAAATACTTTACTAATGCAATATTTTTTTAAACTTTGACAGAAACTCTGCTCTAAAGTGCAGCAAATACTTCAGGTTTGGAGCGCCGGGCAGGGGGTTATTTCACTACATTGCTTTCAGAACGTCATTCCAGTTGAAGCATATACAAGAGAAGCCTGCATGGTGGAGGCCATCGGTAAGTAAAATACTCTTTTATAAACTGTTGTCTTTTTAATGAGTGATGTAATCAACCCTTTGTTTATTTTATGTTTATGTATTTATTATTTCTATGAAAATCTGTTATTGATTTTAACCTATCTACATAGTTATCATGTATTTTACATGTGTAAGGTTTAAGGAATCTACCCATATATATTTGGTTAACCAACAAGATTTGCATAAATAATAACACTAAATATCAAATCTGATACTTTAAAAAAAATGTTGTTAATCCGTACTGATCTGTGTTTTGTGAAATTTCAGAGGGGTCCAGACAAATTTATAGAATGACGCCTTAGTTTTGGTGATGGTCAGGGTTCTTTTCATGTCAAAATTGGTGCATATTATAAAATGATAAATACTGTATAAACATCATCAAGTAGAAGTGAAATTAAGTTTGTCTCCTTTCTTCCCTCTCTTCATCGATGGGACAGGGCTGAAAATGCTCACCAATGTCAAGCGTGGGGATTTCTATGGTGTGGTGTCAAATTGGCCGCTGAAGAAAAAGCGAGAGCTGGGTGTTCACCTACTCTACAGGGCCATGCAGATATTTCTGGCGGAAGGTGAACGCCAGCTGAGGCCAGCAGATATCAGACACTAAGTAGTGAAAAAAATATCACACTTCCTGAACAAAGAAAAAAATGAAACATCATTTTCCAACTCAACCTGGTCCCTGGATCTGCAATGAAAGCATTAAGGTACATATTTATTTATTTGAAGATTATATGTTGTCTGAATGATTCATTGCTCTTGGTAAGTACAGATATGTTTTTTTTTTTTAAACTTTTTAGTGATTTTTTTGCATTTAATCATGGAGAAAATGTTGATGTGATAGTACTTATACCAAGGGTAGATGTTCTATATATATTTTTAAATCCATTAGATATCTAGGAACGTCAACGACAAAACACAAAGTCCAACAATCATTCTGAAAATATAATTTGCATTTCTTCTAGATTAGGCAAATCTGTGATTTTTAATTTTTTCAAACTTTTAACACAAATCAAAACTATTTTGCATCTTCCAATTATGTAAATATATTCTTAAATTGGATATGTTGAGTTTTTCTTTTAATCTTAATTGATATTGCAACCATGTGCTTTCCTTATTTACAGTAGTCTTATTGTTAGTGTCTCCACAATTGTGGGAAATGCTTTTTTTTTCAGTTAAGATCTGTTAAAACATAGTTGCGTTTTACATAGTTGTAACACTGGATGAAATATGAAATTAATAGATTATCTGATTTGACTTTAATTATTTTCTACTCAGTTGTGACACTGGCTGAAACATGAAATGAACTGATTGTATGATTTGACTTTAATTCTTTTCTACTCTTATCCCATTATGGGTTATTAGTGTAACTAACTGCTACTGGGTAGTTTGCCTGGGCAGAATAATGAATGTTGTGCTCGTTAGTGTATTTTATTTTACAAATTTGTATTCATGGCAGCAGCATTACCTGCTAAGAAATCCAGCAATTGATGGTTTCTGGTTACTTTCTAGATTTCCATCATACTGATACTTTTATTTTTTTAATTATTTGAATCACAGTATATCTTCAATCCATCCTGATTTTTTCTTTTTTTTCTGGTCACAACCTGGATTGTAAATAAGATTAATGTTTTTGTTACACCATTTGTACTCCTCTAGTCTTTACACCATGCTTTTGTTATTCATCTTGCAATTTTTCAATTTGTATGAAGCAAAACATGAGAGCTGGAGATGAGTGCTTTTAAAAAATATTTTTATTGGGTCCCCCTAGTAGCCAAAGGAGAAGTGACGTACAGTATTTTTATTTTGAAGGATGCAAATGGCATCGTGTTACAAGCAGGCATCTTTATCTACCTGTAAACAGAATAGAACATGAGAATTCTCACTTAAGAATCAGAATTGTGACTCCGATTTCCCTCAATAATGTGAAACTTCAACTTATTTTTCATAGTTTGGCTGGGCCTGCTTCTTGATTTTTAGTATTAAAATTCTGACAGCCAACATCTTATATTTCTTTTTTAGGCAATAGATATCAATCCAATTCCCAAACAAATGATGTAATGCTAGCAGGTTATTTTAGTACTTTGTGTATTTGTTTGTCTGGCGACCAGTCCAGGGTTTACTCTGGATTTTTAGAATAATTATAAAATAAATTGAAAGAAAGCCATCAGAAGACAGAGTGAAAGGTTGTAATTAAAGTTGTTAATACAAACACAATGTATGTTAGTTAATAGAGAGCCCCCCTACTTGGTTATAATTGTTTCCTTTAGCCAATAAAAACATTTATTTTGCATATCAAATGTAAATACATTTTTTCTTATAGAGATAATTTCCCCACAAATGTATTAGGCATCCGCCTTTCTCCCCTTCCAACCCCCCCAGCAATGCCAGTATGATCGAGATGCAATCTGAACTTCCTGTCAGTTCGCGCAGGCCATGTTTGCCTGTTTTTTTTTTGTAAGAGGCTTGGAGCGAGGCAGGCACACATAAACAATGGCGTCATCAGCATATTGTGACATTATTCGTTGTGATGGTTGGCTGGAATCTGGGACACAGTTGCATTCATCGTTCAGTGAGCTCTTCTACAAAGTTAAACCCACCGACAGCAATGAATGTTGATTGTGACCTTTGTTTGTTTTTGTTGAAAAAAGATGTCTTTATCTTGCTTGTAGATAAGTGTCAGGAGATCATTGCCAGTTGTCTCGTGAAAGCTCCTGATTTTACTTCTTGTTGTAACAGCCTGCTACGGGGTACAATCAACGGTCGATGGTTTTTTCAATAGAGACAAACTCACCGACAGCGTTGAATGTTCCCCAGTGCAAGCCAAAAAACACGTTTTCACCTCTCATTGTTAAATGTCAGCAATGTCAACAGTGCCTTCTGAACTATCACCAACTGCTGTGTGCACATTACTCAAAAACACCTTTTCATTATGACACTAACAATAGTGTCAGTGGTCAGCATGGACAGAAGGGCTTTAATTCATTTAAAATAATAGTAGAAGGGAGGATGTCGTCGTCTTGAACCTGCTTAGTCATGGTGGTTCTTGGGTGTGGTGTGGTTTCTATAGAGGCACTGTCGTCTGTTGTGTGTCTTTTGTAAAGGTCCGGATGTGTACTCGTCTAAGTTAATAATTGCGTTGACTATGATTGTCAAATAAGTTCTTCAAAATGTAAAACAGCACAAGAACTTGCGTGAAATGTTTCACTACACTTTGGGTAGTAAAGCTGTTCCAGGCATCATCATCAGAAACCAGGTAATGGTTTTAATTACTCAGATTAAATCAAGATGAGGATAGCCAAGAACTTTGCAATTAGGGAGTTTTAAAGAACAGCCAGTTCCTAAGTTTATTAGCTAATTGAAAACAAAATAATTGTTTTTGTTTGATGACAAAACAATCATTGAAAATATTCAGATATTGCCTGTTGTTAAAGAGTGCTTCCTAATGTTCCTGCATTTTAAATTTTTGTCTCTGCGCGCACACAACAAGAAAAAAATATCCTTACTAAGAATGAAAATAGTGTTTGCATGTTACTGCCACACAAAGAAACACAGGCATTGCTGCAAAATTTGGACAAAAGAAACACAGGCATTGCTGCAAGGGATGTTAGAAACACAGTTTCTGTGCTCCCTTACAAATCAGAATTTGAATGACAGTGTTGGAATTGACAGAAGTGGATGAGAAGGATGTTGCTTTATAAGGTCTTCTCTGGCCCCGGGATGATGGTGACAGGAAGAAAGATCTGGGCCATGAAGAGAGATAGAGAGAGAGATAGAGAGAGAGGGAAAGAAGGAAGGGCCCTGAGCTGACAATGTTGCCCTAATGTGAATGACAAGGTCTGCGCACACATCAGCCCTCAAACCTGCCTGGATGTGTGGGAGACGGATGATAGCTGATGAAGGCAAAGTCTGAGTGGAAGCTAGAGCGGAATAAGAAGAGACAGGGGAACGTGTGGGTGGGTGGGGTTTGAGGGTGTCCAGCCTTCAAACTCATTGGCCTTAATGGCATGGACATCTCTGACATTTAACCACCGAGTCATCTCTTAAAAAAAAAAAGCAGAAGCGATCTTTTATGAGAAAATACGAATGTTCAGATGCATGAAAATATGCACCATTTTTTTGTAATTGGCATCGTGCATAGAATTTAAAAAGTCAGCATAATTGATAACGTACGTTTTTCTGATTTATGTTGTTATCTTGTAAGTCTTCAAAGACAAGTTTATGCAAATTACTCCTAAGCAACAAAATAACTGCCTCTAATCACTATCAGTTAAGATACAGTATATACTAGATGCTGGTATCACTTGAAATGTTGCTCATCCGAATTAGAATTGGCATGATTAAGTGATGATCTTACTTTTTTTTTTACCTATCAGTATAGTTTTGCTGTTCTAAAACGGATCAATTTTGTGATGATTAACAAGACAATTAAAAGATCAATCCCTGATAGCCGTGTTTAAGAGGAAAGCCCATAGTTGCATCTATGCGTGTCTCACAAGTGGGAGGACATTCCTGGCGAGGGTACTGCTCACTGCCTGCAGATGCAGACCGGTCTCCTGTTTGTCTGCTGATATCAAACAGCAATGTGATATCTTTGGTTGCCTGACTCACCTTTTTATGCTCCTCTGGCTTTGTAAGTGTGTGTGTGTGTGTATATGTCTTAACTTCCTGTGTCTTGCCACAGCTGGATAGTTCCCTGTGTTCAGCTTCTGCCCTGCAATTACACACATGCAGACACATACCGGTCATTATAAATGAATCTGTGCTTGGAGAACAAAGCTTAAACTATACACATCCCTGTCTGAATCTTGTGCATAGCATGCATGTATCGACTCTAATTGGGAACTTGTTTTGGTGGCCTTTCCATTTGCCTTGATTCAATCTTTGTCGCTACACAGTAGTACTTATTATAAATTGTGTAACGCTGCATAGTACAATAATGCAAATAGATATTTTATGATCTGCCATTTCATAAGACACCAGCAGAGTGCATAGGCTATTTAAAATGGAACTACTGCCCTCTTTTCATCATTTTTTCCTCATAACTATATACAATCATTATCAGAAGTACACCTGATCTAGTCACTATCCAATAACATGCATGACAGAACACAATACTTTACACAAAAACAACACAACCAAGGTTGAATCCATCAATTTAAGAATTATAAGTCAATTCCTAGTAAAATTAATTTAATGTTACGCATTTAGAATTTGGCTAATACCAGTGATGAGTTCTTCAATACTCAAATAAAGAATCGTACATCTCATTTTCCCCTGATTTTGAGGCAGATACAAATTGCAAACCATCCTATTTATTAATCATCACTAATATAATGTCACTTTTTAAAAAAGATAAATGTTTCACCATTTAGGAGACAATTTTTGAGAATTAATCATGAGAGATTCCATGAGAACATTTCAAATCGGATAGGTGTAAACTGGAGGAGAATAGAAAGAAGTGAATAATAGCCACTAGGCTCTCGGAAGAGTAAGAGTACCTCACCCTCACTTAATCCCTCCCTTCCTCTGACATTCACACACCAAAATGCATGAGAGACTCCTCAGGGCCCCAAATAATTACGTTCCTTGTTATTACCGTCACCCGGCCGAAGCACCCTCGAGTTTCTGACACGATCCGTCCTGCACCATTTACATTGTGCGTTAAAATAGGCACATCAATAGACTCTTCCAAAAGCAGAGCAAGTCCCATATTCTCTGATTCTCAAGTGCTTTAATAGCCAGCAATCATGCTCTTGAATCCTGCCAGGACTGGCGAGCAAACGAGCAACACTCGCCTAAAGCCAACGCAACTCAGGCATATGAAATATGACATCAATGCTTATCGTGAATCCAGTATTTGTAATGCAGTGGCTTTGTCTTTTGACAATGGAATTAATGTATAATCAGATAACTATATTGTTAACCTGCTAAAAACAAAAACTATCAGCAGTGTACAAAGGAAGAAGGTTACACACTACTTTGTAATTTGGTCCTGTTATGGGGGTGGAATGCGGGATGCTAAAGTTTGGGAGGGACACTGGTAAGCTTTGGTTGGGGGGGTCCTTCATGTGAAGAATTTTTTTGCATATGCGGGCCAGCTATTACACAATGGTGCTTTTGGACATATGTGTTTCTACAAATTCTTTGCAAATTCACCTTATTTTAATGGAAAATTAAATGTCAGTAGCTTTACATGACCATCGTCACATATTATTAATAAAGGATGTGTCTTTAATCACTATCCAATTTGGTGCTATTTGACAAATGTATTAAAATGTTATTAAGAAGGTAATAAGCAAAATATTGCACATCCAAAGCATTGTAATATTTTTACTCCTACTTAAAATGGGCCTTAGTGTGGCATGCAGTGACAAATGCAGAGACGGTGGGGGTGGTATGCTTGTGTTAGACCGCAGACAAACCGAGGGTGGCGAATGTGTGTGTGTGTGTGTGTGTGTGTGTGTGTGTGTACGCCTCTGTCATGTCTGGACCTAAACAGAAAAAAACATGATTAAAAATAAAAGAACATTTTGGGTGTCCTTCGATATTTCACTCAATAACAAATGTTATTGACTCCACACTTACAAGCAAGGATGCAAGACACATGACAAGCTTGGGCCTTTTTTTATATAATTACCTAACAATTTCACAATGGCAATGTGTATCACAAATTCTTGGAGAATTAGTAACATAATTAGATGGAATAACTCTTCATTATTGCCTTTCATCTCCTTATGTGAGTCAAGCACTGTTTTTTATATGCCCAACAAGTCCACTCACAACCTATAAACATTGTGGGTGGTCTATAGACCACATTTGCACGTTTCATCTTTTTTTTTTTACTTGTTTAAATAGTACATCATTTAAGTTTCTGTGAGCTCAGCATTGCTGGCTAAAATATCTAAAATTATGCCGTTGGTTCCTTTGTTCTGCGTCTTATATACAGCCTGTCACTGACTGCATAAGTGTTGATATGTTTTCAAACAAAACAGAGAGAAGAGAGAAAAGATAGAGAGAGAGAGCAAGCTTGAAACAACTTACCCATAATTAAAGGGGGTGTCCAAAAAAAAGGTCTAACTTGTCTCCAATTCTAAGTTTGTTCGACGCTCATTTGTGGCTGCTAACCATAATCAAATTCCAGTTGAATATAATATTTAAAAATGTATTTTAAGACACTTTGAACACAATACTTGGCAAAGATTCTTCAGGGATTTCCCCACCATATCCTTTGCTGCAAGAAAGTAGTTCTTGCCAAGCATTTGACAAAAGTCATGATTTTGTTTTCTGTCTGCAATGGCTTCTTTTTAAAAATATCCTAAAGTGTGCTTACACATGAGGTCTTAAAAGTACAAATTTGCATGCAGATGCTCAGGCTAATTTCAAGGATGTAAAAGCAATGCACTTTTCTTTACAGGGTCTGTCTTTTGTTATTTAAAGCAGGTCTACACAATGTGCTGTTAAAACCTGTGCGGCACACTAACACTGTAATAAATTTACTTGGTAATTCAAAGAAATTAAGGCAACAATCTATAAATGGAGTTGCTAAAGAAAACAGAAATCGCTCGAAAAATGGTTGAAAAGGTAGTTTTCTACAAATGACCTTGTCAGTGAAATATATTTCTTGAGAGTTCCTCACAGAAAGAGAACAATAGTTGACCTTCACTGGATGAAAAATTGCCTCAATTGTTTAAATTTTGCCTTGATGTTCTAAATGAAAGGGTTAGGCACAGGAAACCTGCCACTGGAGAAATGCTTTGTGATTTTTACAGCTGATCTGTTTTTTTTAATATGATATTTCTCATTTTCTACTTGATATTTATTCTTCACAGACACCACAATCATTATATAGACTAAATATTAGTGTTCCATCCCCTAAAAATTCACTAGCAGCCAAGATCCCATTACTTGACTTAAAGGAATGCAAGCAGAGGCAAAATTAAAGATATAAAATGAATTAATAAACAAATAGCCATTGCCCCAGTCTTCCAGAATTAAGATTAAAGCTCTGAGCTGGATTTGGTCACCATTAATTTACTGTGCCTGAAATTTACTACAATTTTTAAGTTACAAAAAGTTGCTCTTACTTTAATATTGTTCAATTTTCTGATGCAAATTTAGACAGAGATTATGGGATTAGAAGCATGTTTCAATTTGGTGAAAAACAAATGTGCTGCCAACCAAATGAGCTGCGTTACGAATGAACAGATGTTTGAACTTGTTATAGCACACTTTGTGTTAATCATAAAAATGCTGATGATCAGAATTAACCTCCTGCTTTGGGTTTTTCACTGGTGGGAATCTTTACATTTTAGAATCAAAATTCTCATCCTAAGGCGGTCACTTGCTTTGCGTTTGTGCTCCTTTGTCAGCTCTCAATTTGCATCCAGAAAATCTTGGATAGGATACTGAACGATTATTTCAGGTTATCCCATAACCATTTTCTCATATCACAGCAAGGGGAGGGTGGTAAAAACCCTGCTAGAAATCTTCAATACATTTTTTAATCACAGGGCTTAATCAAGGGCGGGAATGAGCTAAGTAAAACAAACTTAATGAGGGTTATGAGTTCAACTCTCACCAGATCATTTTAGAGTTGAAAAATGGAAAGTTCGGAAGCTACAGGGGATTGAACCCTCAATCTCAGTACTGTGAGATGGATGTGCTAACCAGTTACAGAAAAAGCCACCCAAACATTAATTTGCAGTAAAATTTGGATGTGAAGGGAATCCCTTTCCACTTAATTTAATGTCCACAATTACTATAATGCACGCACCTCCACTTGTACTGATGGTTTCGGGCCATATCTACACAAAATCCACATTTGTGAGCTCATTCAATTGTTTTTTAAACCTACTAAATCACACAAAGCTAGATGACTATAAAATAAAACTCCAGGATGGCACATTGCCATTATTTATTTACTTGTCTATGTAAATTGAAAAATAAAACATGATGACGGGCCTATATTGATGATTATTCTGCAGAACCTCAGTGTAAATTTTGTATATTAGTATTCGATCCAACCTTTGATCTCCCCACTTGTCTCAGGGATTGTTGTACTTCAATTGAAAAACATTTTGAGCCTTTAATATAAAAATAAGGGCATCCAAAATCAACAACTAACCATCGGCACAACACATACTTTCACCATCTGACTCATAATGAAAAGGCTAAACGAAAAGAAAAAAGTCCATTAACCCTGTCCAAGCCCTTCATAATGATTCCAATGTACTATCCACCACAGATCAATGGCTTAATTGTGCTGTTGTATTTTTGTTTTGAATGCTACTGAAAGCTATTTGTAGCAAATAGGGGATGATAATGACCCTGTGCTTGGTTGCACGCTCCGATCAAGCGAAGGTAAGTAAACTCATATAATCTCTGGGGGCCGTGCTAATGAGAGACAATGAGAACACACGCCACGGTTGATCATTTGTTTAGAAAGCACAGATTTTGACTTGTTGGTACAAATACATATTTTTGCTCGCCTTAAGTAAGAGCCCTGTATTGGAGTAAGTGGGAATAAATAGACTTTGGTGACAAATAGGCCAAAGTGTGGCTACAAATCAATTTTTACTTACAAAAGTATAAATAAACTGACCAGAATGATATTAATTGTATTATTATATTAAAGAAAATGATATAAGAAAAGCAAATTTGCACCAAAAATGTCACGTTGCTGTTTGGATGCTTTTGTAAATCGGGGTGTATCGTTATAGTGTGTTGTCATTTAAAAGAAGTCATCAATGACTGTTCGATTCAAATCTAGCTAGTCAGCTCCCTCACTACTTCAGCAGAGAAAAATATTCAAGCTTCAGAATGTAAAATAAAAGTGTGTGTGTGGTGGTGGGGATAGAGTGACTAATAGGGACGCAAGTGCAGTGTGTATATGCGTGCAAAAGCATTTTAGTGTGTGTTGGTAATCCCACCACCGGCAGACTAATGATAGGTCTTATCGACACGAAGCAGTCAATGCAAGCCTTTGTCTCCTCTCAGGAGGCTTGACGGAAAGGCTTGGAGGGGGGGTGTTGGGGGCCGCCTCTTACTCTTTTCATTCTTCCAGTCACTGATAAAAAATGAATGCTAAAACGGCCACTGTTTTAACGATTCATAGACACACCACTCTACAGCCCCTTTTTCACTTGCACTCAGTGTGGTTCATGTACTATAAAAATCAAACCATTTGCTTGAAGTGTGCCAAGGTTGGGATGCTCAAATCAAAAGAATGAATATTTAAAATGCTGTAAAAAGGATCATTCCTGGAATGAATGGTATAAGCATAATTATTTCTTTTAGTGCTTTTGTTGAACAAATCAGAATTTCTCACCATATGCTGTAGATTTGGTAGTACATGGCATGAAATGCTTCTTTTTTCCCTCCAATGGCATGCAGCGATGTTATGCATTGGATTTTGGCTGAAGCTGTTTGTTGCCGGTTATCACTTCATTATCTGAAAAAAACAATGAAAAAAATAAACACAATTTGAAAAAGAACTAATTATACTTCAAGTTGTTCAAACTGTGATTGGCTGCCCCCCGCCTGGTGCGCATAGTTGGCTGCGTGACCATTGTGAGGAGGATAAGAGGTTTGGACAATGAGTAAATGAAATTGCCCACAGTTCCAACCTTTGTGGCCATTTGTGGTATTGAAAATTCATCGCTATTGTTGCAAAAAATAAAAAAATATCCGAAGGCACATGCAACACTACTGTCAACACCCCAATAAGTATGTTCTTCATTTCCAATTACAAACGTGCCCCTTGCTATAGTAAACTGCTGCCCATCTTCCGCTTGTCCTCTAGGCGCAAGCATGAAAGTAACAATGACTCGCTCTGTTCCGTTGTCCTACGGTGAATCAATTGGACTTGACTGAGTGAGTCACTTGGTTGTCACGTCCTGTAGTCGTCTTTTGAAATATGACACCATGTGACAAAGTGTGGCGTGAAGCACTCTGCCTACGCTTGCTAAAAAGAACGCCAATCTACTTTTTTTTCATCCAGGTTTCAAGTGTCTTGGATGCCCTTAAGCTTGTATGAAACAACTTTGGTTGCAGTTTGTACATACATGGTGCATCCTCCAACAATAAAAGTAAAAAAAAGAGAAAAGGGCAAATCAAGTGTGAATGTTTAAAAGAAAAAAAGGGTCATGTCAAGCGGTTTCTGGGGCACCGAGCTCTTGTTTCCTGTTTTGAAAAGGCCATGGAAGTTGTAAGTAAAACTTTTTTTCTAGTGGATGGCAGGCACAATTTATATGAAAACATAAAGGAGGTTCTTGTGAATGTGGGCAGCCAAAGTGAGGAAACCATGAAGCTGTAACTGCTAAAGAAAGAACAGAACGGAGGTGTGACAGGGAAAAAAAGAGCAGCAGAAGACAGAAAAATAATAGTAGAACACTATCCTTGGATGTATTGCATAAGCAAACAGCTGAAACTCAATTGCTTAATAAAATCCACTGCGCTAAAGTTTAATGATGATGATATGGCACATGGTTATTGTTGGGAGTTATGTGGCCTTATCGGAATTAAATTATACTGCAACTTAAATTATGTTATCCATTAATGTCTGACTGCAGACACAGAAATCCACATTCCTATAAAAAGAAAAAAATGAATACATTTGACTATATACCTAAGTGCTGTTTTCATTGCTGTGTCCAAAATTGTAAAATCTTGGACAGCGAGGCAGTCATCATAGCTGGTGACCAGAGGGTGTGTTCCCATAAGAATAAGGACTGTTCACCACCTCTCCTCTTTAACTATCCGCTTCTCCATCTTTGTCTTGCATGAGAGAAAAATATTTCGTGCTGCACACAAAGAGAAAGAGAGAAGATTCACTTAGACAAACAGTAGCTCTTTTCACAGTATTATGTGGAGGGAATGATCATCAATTTCATCCTATGATATGATACCATATTGATTCATTGGGATTATACTTCAAAATTCAAACAGTAAAAAAAAAAACAATAAGCAGATGCGTGCAATGACAAAAGATGAAGCAGGTGCATCAAAAAGGACATTAAAGTTTAGACTTAGGAGTCGAAACTCAATGCCAAACAGACACATGTACAAGGAAACACCAGATCACAATGGTGGTATAAAAGGGGACAAACTGTAAGAAGGGTACCAGAAGACACACGCCGACCCAAGATAATGTGTGAGCCTGGGGCAAATCAAGCTGTCTAACCCCTTTCATCACTTGTTTTTTTCTCCTCACCGTTTTGTGCTTTGGAGCTTCCCTTCTTCCTTTTCTGTGTGGTATGCACACGTTCTTGTTTCTACCTCTTATGGTGGCTTATGACCTAAAAAAGAAGAGCAAAAAAGAGAAGCAAGATTTAGTCAGTCCATTATACACACTTTATCAGAGACTGGAAACAAAAAAATGAATATAATCTTTTAAAGTCCCTTGAGACTCCAGTTATTGCCACTTCAAGTTAATCTCCCCACAGTGCATAAAATGTATGAACAAGATAAGTGATGAAGGTGATAGTTCACGACCCATAACAGAATATGTGCATAATGCCAAAGAATTTTTGGTTTAATGTCTTGTATTTGATCCAAATATTTCGTAGCTTTTTTTTTTTTTTAAACCCAGAAAGAAAGCTAGGAAATCACTCCGTTTATTTGAGGAGAGAAAAAAGGTTTACTCAGTGTAACAAAGAATGAAGTTCAAGTTAAGGTTAGGTATATAGCAGACTCACAAAATAACACTACAATACAGACTTTTTTCTCTCAATAAAATTCCCTTGTTGACTATCACTGTTTGCAAGCCTCCACAGACTTGCTACTGACTGCAGACACCATCATGTTCTTCATACAATTGACAATTATTGTGCCACTAAGAAGAACGATTACCGCTGTGCTACTGTCTTGTAAATTGACAGGGCTTTGCTGCGTACAAGCATGTATATGTGGGTGCAAACGGTCTGTCTAATGAATTTGCTCACAGCTGTGACAGCTGCCGTTACAGGCACACACAAGGCTGTTGTCATTTGTATCATACAGCTGCAAAGGTTGAGAAACTTCTTTATAATGGCCAGTAGACAATGCACAATTTCACACACACACTGGCAGACTATCTGGGCTTTGCTAGTGTGTTTGAAAGAAAAGAAAACAGGGGAAAATGAATTGCACTGTTTGTCCTCTTTATTTTTGTGCACAAAACAGACAGCTCGCTCCTCTCATTCATCTTAATGATAAAACCTCCTCAGTCACACTCTTTTTCCAGCTTCACTGCGCCCGCCAAACCGCACCGCACCAGCCGGGTAAAGACCCACCCAAAAAAAGCCACAACCATGCTAAAACAGTGATCCTTTGTTTAAAAATCCCAAACCCCCCCAGTACACATACAACCCCCCACACACTGTACCACTCCATTTTCTATCCTTCTACCATGCTTGGATGATGTTGTTCACCAGTGAGGGAGACAGACACGAACAGCACAATGGATGTATGGAAGTAAATAGTAGTAGTAAATAAAATATATTTTCCTCAGTTACCTTCTTGAACCATGTCTTGCAAATGTACTTTTAGAACCATTTAAAGCGGATTCAAGTTTGACACAAAAATCTAGAAGTTCTTTTGTGTTTGTTCGTACCAAAACCATACATGCAAAGTGAAGTACAAATCCCATAGCGACCCATATTATTATCCAAACTAATGTATAAATTGCGTTACTAAAACCATTTAAAAAACGAATAAATAAAAATAAGACCATGTGTCAGCAGTATGGGGGTGTGTGCAACATGTCTCTCAAAATCTGTCCAAATATGTCATGGCTGTCTGCTGTAACAGACGCAGAGGGAACATGACAGACAGTGTGTGAGCGTGAACATGCGTGTGCGTGCTTGCTTGCGTGTGCAACTCCCAGTGATGCAGCTCAGCCTTGATCTAGACTCCCGCCTTCCTCGGACTCCCCCGCTGAGCCTCCTTCATTAATCAATAGGACACATGAAGACAGACTTCTGCTGGGATGCGAAGCAAAACAATATATGGCGTGTGTGAGTGTGAATGTAAAGGAGGTTGAAACGTCCTCGGGGAGAACCTGGCAGACATGATGCAAGGCTTCAAGGCTTCATGCCCACACAAAGATCATTCACAATGGATTTGCTTTCTTGTACCAAGCCGAAAAACAGACTCAATTTGATAGATGATTTGCATACATTATGTCTCTGCGTGTGTACGTGAAAGACCTAACCTACAAAAAAGCATCTCCATTCCAAAAGATGAGGAAAAAATAATCTCCTTTGATCAGGTGTGATTTACAGCCCCGTTCAAAATAGTAATGACTCGTTCCAACTGATGTGTCAGTCTACACTCTTACGGCTTAATCCCCCCAACCAAAGAAATATATTTGAATAAATAAATTGATGAACTAAGAAAATAAAAATGGAATGATCATGGGACTATTTGAAGACAAATTTAGATAATTTTGTGTGTCATCCTCATCTACTTGGAGTAGCTCTTCAAGTGACATTATTTCTCCTTCCTCTGAGTGAGATCTAATTCAACTACAGTAAAACTGAAGACAAAAGGCTAATGTTATAATTAGTCAATGGTGAGAAAATTCTACCAAATCAATCACATAAACCTACAAATAAATGTATAATGATTCCAAATAAATTTTATTGGTGGCTCAATTACTTCGATAAGAATCTATATATGTCCAGTAATGTCATGTGTGGGAATAATCAAATATTGCACTTGAAAACCCATGCTTCCAACGATCTTTGAAATTTGCATTGTATTTTCCAGTGGAAGTACATTAGCCGGACAATTGCTTTAGTTGTAATACTAATAGTTCAAAGATCATTGCGTTATTGCAGATATTAATGAAAACAAAGTACAATATAATCATAAGCAAGGAGGTTTAATGTGATATAAATGTGCATAGCCACTACTTGTTCCCAGCCACTAAGCAAATTCAATGACACAAACGCAAACATGAAATCCTATGTAGGTTCCTCACCCAAGATGCCCTTATTGTTAAAACACATTGTGTACTATGACATTGTACCCATGCCTGACACCCAGACAAAGGAACCAATGCGGGCCTCGAGGGGGCAGATGACAAACACTCCTAAACCAAGGCCAGACATAATCCCACCCCTCTCCCCATCAAACCCCACAACAAACGCACAACGGAGGGGGGTCTATTCAGGGCATATTAGGGAGGTGAAGGAGGCCATGCACTGGCGAACCCTCCCCACACAGCTTTCCTAATCATCTGAGACAACTCCTCCCGAGACAGACCGCCACCAAATCTATTCCCACCACAGCACCCCCCCTTTTCACCCTCACTGTACCCCACCCAACATATGACCCAGACACATCCAGTGTTTATAAGGGTGGGCAGTCATGAAGTGGAGAAGCTGCCCTTAATGAGCAGTCGCTTGGAAAATGTCACATAATTGTCCGGCTTCCCAGGCCAAATTAAACAAACTCGAGTGAATTCAAGTACCGATACGTCTAACGATCCCCCTGTCATTTTAACAAACCGGCACGTTCCATAGAGCGCGCCATTGATGCAGAATGATGAGCGAGACCCTATTGTCTCATTATATTGTCTTCAATTAGATCGGAGATGATGAGAGAAATGAGAGACGCGCTGGTAATCATGAGGCCTCCCTGTTCCCGCTGAGAAACAGAACTTCATTATGCTCGATGGTCCCGCATCGACGATAAAACCCCAAATATGTATCGTTGGTTTATGAGATGTTTTTAAGGATAAAAGACTTGGAAAGAGGATAAAAGCTGATGTCACTTGGGGTTCTGAAACTACGGCCAACTAAAGATGTACTCCACTAATCATTTATACCCTTTTTGTCTTAAATAATGTGACTTCTTACCCTTAAAACACATTTATTTTAGGTACAATTATTAGATAAACTATTACGGGGTTCTATTTACTTTGACACACAATAGACCTATGAGACAATCAAGTATCACACAGTGGGATAACTGAAAGATGGATTGTTCACTTTCCTTTTGTGCTATGTGGTGTAAAGTATTTTGTTAAATACCCTATGTCTTGAGGTATGAAGTAGTATTGCAATAAAAAGAAATGCTCACAAAATGTCCAAATGGTACAAGGACGAGACAGTGGTATTTTTAGAAACGACATTATTGAGGAAGAAGAGAAAAGTGTTTGAGTGAAGTTGGAAGGAGGAATTTGCTGACATGAAGTAAAGAGATGGCTTCTTTTTATTTCCACCGCCACTTAAATGTTGTACAAGTTTAGTCCTGATAGAAAAAGCTCAAATGGTGCCTACGTCAGCTCAAGAAAAGTCGAGACCATGGATAGCGTTCAGAGGAGAAACGAGTCTAATCCGACACTTTGCTGGTTTCTTTGTAAAAGTCCTCATTTAAATCGCATAAAGTTTTGCTAGAAACTTCTGACAAATATGCTGCTATCATGTAAAGCAGCAAATTCTTTCTATCCAACCTGCCAGCTGTATTGTCCCATTCCAGCCCTCCCACCAATACCCCTTCCTCTCTGATTACAGTACTGAGAGGTAATCTGAGATACTCTGACACTTTGTCAAAAAGCAGATTTCATTTTCTTTAAATGATCTAAAGTGAAGAAAATGGGAAAGGCCATTCCCAAAGAGGGAAAAAGAAGCTTTTGTGAAATAGCTTCATTTACCTCTCACATGAGTCCAACTGGGATTATTCTGATCCCTATTAACCACTCATATCACTTAGATGTTCTCCTTAAGAGATGCTGTTCACTTTTGGTCTTGTATATATTAGTAAACCAGTGTGCCAATAAGAGATGGTCATCAAGTCAAATTGCTCTGGGCCCCAGTAAGCTTCCCATTTAAGCTTTACTTCTTTATCTGATTTCAACAGGCATGGTGTGTTTTTTTGTTGCTCAGTTTAATTAATCGGCATATTACACTCTATTGTAAAATCAGACTACATTTATTGTTATTGAATACTTTAAGAAATAAAGAAAAACAATCATATTTGTTTGTTTTTTGCAGGAATTTATGCTGCAGAATGAGATTTTATTATTAAAAAAATGAAGCATTATCCAGTAAATATTTATAATTCTACAATAATAATAACATTGCCAGGTTTACAAAAGACTGCGCTTAATATACTTCGCTCATAAATACAAAATATTTTGAAACAGAAAACAATGTTATTATTTGTGAAAATTTAAGGCTTCATTCACCAACTTCGAAATATGTTGACATTCCAGGCTTTGACCTTCATAAAGCTGTATGTTTCAATGAAGATTATTAGCCGTTTTCAATCAAGATGAGTGAACAAAGAAGGACATAAATGCAACTAACCACAGGCCAAAAGTTAAATGAGCTCATCAAGCTGTATGGCGCTGCCATGTTCCTCCATGCGTAATGCAACAGTGTAGAGCAGTTAGCATCTGCCTCGTCTCATCCCCCCAGATGGTAGAAGCAAGTATGAAGATTAGTTCATTAACCTCACAGTGATTTAAGCAGTGGGCCTTACAAAGGACTTGCTCCTTCTACGTCTTCTAGAAATTTATTAACACTTCTTAATAGTGTGAGGAAACTTTCACTAATGGCCTGAGGTGATTTGCGTTGGTGTTATCAAACACTGCAGTAATTATACAGGACATGTTTCTGATTAGCACATCTGTGATTATTGCCCGGTGTCAAATCACCAGGTTTTTCAACCTCTTTTTAGAAGATTTCTTAGAAGAGCCAACATTTTGGAAAAGAAAAGGAATATTTTGAGTTGCTTGCGTTAAAACATAAGACACATGTATGAATGAATAGCAGATGTTAAGACTTGCATTAAAAAAATAACCAGGTAACAAAATTGAGTGAAAAGATCTGTGTTTTTGTCCTCCTGTGTTCACAGTGTGAAAAATTAACTTGCCTGTCTGTGTGGGAGCCACAGAGCAGTGAGACCTTGCACCTGGAGCAATGAGGGCCATGTGAGGGATCAAGGGTCATTTTGTGAGGTAAACAGGAATGGACTGCTCCCTCTCCCTGTGAGGACCAGGCAACTCCTGTGGTGAGTTCACACAACGCAGCTCTTTCACATCGTTTCCTTGCGTTTCCGCCTCCAACTTTTTCTTTTGGGACGATTGCAGTAATCCATAGTAGTTGGTCCAATTATCCAACCCTCAAATGCCGTTCCATTTGCCCCGTTTTCTCCCCATGGATGAAGATTCCAAAACAATTAACCTCTTCACGGCTGGGGACTTTTCCCAGGAAAGGGCATGGTGATAATTGAATGACTGCAGTGACCATGACTTCACCCCTTCACGCATAAATCTGGTTATTGAAAATCCTAATCTATGTCTTTGTGCTTTAAAGTCATTAACATGCAGGTTGCACCAATACAATTGGACTTACTATTTTACTTCATGGAGGATTTAACAGGACTGTTTACATTGCAGTTACTTAAACTAAGTGGTTGTGTATTTTATTTTCATGTCATTCTTAACCATTTTTGCCTTGAAAGGGAGAAAGAACTCTTTTTCTGTTTTGTTTCCAAATCCAACATGGCTGATTTGCATTAGACTTTTTCACACCAAGTGTCTGTAAGTTGCAAGAGCATCCCCCCACATGCTAAAGCTTCAATAAAATGTTCTTCTTTTTCCCCTACGTTATGGAGGGGCCTCCTATTCATCGAACGCCTCAAAGTGTAGGAGGGAAGAACAGCTTGTTGCACCCATTGAACTTTTTATTACTTCCCCCTTCAAAGGGTCGCAGTAGAGGAAGAGATATCCCCAACCCTCAATCTCCTTGACGCCACGACACACAAGTCAGGTCGTCACAAATATAAGTGTCGGCATTGCGATTGCATTGATGCATATTTTTCTATACTTGCCATATGCTACATGATCACACTGTTTTGGAAAATGAGGATGGAAATAATCTTGTGACAAACATGTTTACTAAAACTGTCAATGTTTGTCGTTGTGCATTAATGTATTTTGTTTTGTTTTTTTGACAGCTGCAACCGAGACTGAGTTGCATGTTTTGTTCCATTGCTTATCACCACAAAGGTCGTGGGAGTGCTCGAGGTTATCAAAGCTGACTATCAGGTAGGAATATGGAGTTTATTGATCTTGTCTGTGTAATTGTATCTATGAAGAGCTGTCAGAATTAATTGATTCATTGACAAAATATCAATTATATTAACTCCACTTAGGAAATAATTGTAATGCAGCCTGATGCGGCCATTTCATGTTTGATTCTAAATTTAGGGTGACACTGTGGAAGAGTGGTGAGGAATGAGCTGCACAGAAAAAGAATGAATTACAATTATTTTGATTAATTAGTGAAATTATTTAAAAAGTGATTCTAAAATTATTCAATTGTGACAGTTCTAGTATATGTGCATATTGAATTTACCACATTTTTTTGTGAAATATATGATGTCTAATTAGCATCCAAATTAAAAAGCAGCCAAATAAGTAATCGTTTTCCAAAATGTAAAGACGTGCCCTTTTCATGGGGGAGTTTGCACTTGAGGAAGTCAAAATGAATGTGTGTTGGTGCATTTTTGATACAGCCATCCATTACTATAATGGGTATTTCGTTCTGCGCAACTTCAGAGACAACTTTCAGCCCCCCAGCTGAAAGCCACCAGAGCGAAGTGGCAGTGTGGGAGTCAGCGATTAAAGCTCTTATTGAAAAATGAGTACATTGCACCAATCTAGCCTACATTTTGGTTTTATTCTGGATGTTTGTGACATATTTCATATTTAGTGGTGCATGGAAATAGAACAGACTGCAATGGTGACATAAAATCTATCGGATAAAATAATATGAATAAATAAAACAATAACAACAGGTACCAAGTAGAACATCACTCAAAGTAAGTAGCATGTGCTCAAAAATGCACATGCACTCACACACTCACAGTCTTTGATGTTTTCTTGTAAATGTCTGCTGCAGCTGTGTGTGTGAGTCACCCGTCCTCCATCTAACATTTATGTAAAGTGGACCCCCATATACTAAACTTGGTTAGGCATTTGAGAAATTATCTATTTAGAGGGTTTTTTTACTGGTGGAAGCTATTGTGAAAAAAAACTTGATTAGTTAAAAAAACACATGAAATAATATTGCCAAAGGCTTGCTGTAGACGGTAGAAGTTCTTCCTAAAAAACACTCTTTTACACTTTTTGTAATACTTGACCTCATTTCACTGAACCTCTTTTTTTGCAGAAATTTGTATATAAATCTAAAATGCAGTACCTGCTATAAATATCACATCTACATTTTGTCTAAAATCTTTTGGTTCAAACAAGCAGGGATTCATGATAGACAGTAAACTGGTGAGAATATTATTGCAGATGCTTTGTCTCATAATAGGTTTTTTAAACTGTGACTAAACTCATAACCAATGAAATAAACAACAGCTGAACATAACATAGCTAAATCTATCTACAAGCCTGAGTTTGTGTTGGCGTTATATCCGGAGCTTTCGGGACAGTTAAGACTTCCCATCAACATCGACCAACTCACAGTAACGCATACACTTTATTGTGCAATGTTTAATCTTTCAATAGGAGTTTGCACTGCCACGGTAATTCTTCATATTCAGCATCAGAATTGTAGAAGTTTACTGTATACATTTTTTTAGCATTACAATCTAGTTTTCCGTAAATAGTCTAAAGAATACTGTATATAATTTTAGGGGCGTGTCAATTTTTTTTCACCAATGTACCTATTAGTGGTCCCTATTTCTGCAATTCCACTGTAGTTTACAGAAGAGTTAACAGTATGGTGTATAAAATGCACATCCCTACCACATGAGCTGCAACTCCTAAACAACATGGCGTGCCACAAGTACAGACAAGGATATGAGCCAGGGGCCAGCTGGAGGATATAAAAAGAATAGGAAAGGGTAAAATTAAAGAATTGCGTATGTTTCCGGTAGACTGCATCATCCTGTGATCATTAGGTTTAGCCTTTTAGGTGTCTGATGGTTGGAGTAACTGTAGGTTGAAGATGATGGCATTTGGGTGGTGGTAGCGGTGGGGCGATTTACTCCGACAAAGAAGGGTTGCCTACTTACCATCGGCATCAAGAAAAAGGGAGGGACCAGAAGGGGGAAGTGAACAAGTAGATTCATAAAAATTTGATAAGTTCTTCGGCTAAGTGACATTCTTTGTTGCTTTTCTTTTTTTAAATATGCCACCCCCTTTTTTTTAACCTCTCAGCTCTGCCTTAAAGAATAGGTCAGACACATTTTATAGGTCTTAATTAAAACCATATGACGCCTTTAAAAAGATCAAAATGGCTTTAGTCCTGCATGCCATTCCCTGTGATCGGGAAAAAAAAGCACATTCAGGGATGCATTTTTTTCGTCTAGACTTTAAAGTGTACATCAATTCTACACCCCCACCGCACAGAGGTGTGACCCCGCCAATTTCACATCAATAAAGAGGTTCTGGGAGTGACATGACCTCTCTAGGGTGCGGTATTGGTGACGGTGGGGGTGAAGGGAATGTTGCACTGCTGGGAAACTGACTCAAGTCAGTCAAGCGTCTTCTTACCGAAAATGTATCTCACATTTTTTTGCCCTCAGAAAAAAAGTAGGATTACATTTTTATGGTTTCATAGAGCTTTTTACTGAGGTAGTCCGGTAGTAGTTTGAACCTGCCAGACGAGGTTATGGACTATCCCCCTCTTATTCTGCCCTGAGGGTTGAAGTGAAGTACAACCCTGTTTATGGAGTCCTTTAAGAACTCATTTTTCCCCCTCTGGCCAACCCAGCCCCCTCCCTAATTGTCCTCATTGAGCCTTGTGAAGCGGGTGCACAACCAGCCAGCCAGACAGCCAAGCTCGGGTCATCGAGTTTACCGCGTGCTTTTTATCTATATTTCATGCTATGGGGCTGAGGAGACAGACACCCTCCCACCCCCACCGCCCTGCATGTATCACAAAGAAGGGGGGAAAATCATGTGGGTGCACAAAGAGAGGTGACATGACCACGTGTTAAAAACATTTAAAATTGTTTACAACTATTACATTATGTTTAATTCCTCTGAGTGTCTATGCATGGAAGCAAAAAAAAGTAAATCTAAAAAGGAAAAATCTTGAGTAAGGTACAAAATTGCTGATAAAGGTCAGTTATTGTTCAGTTAATTATAGATGAGCACTATTAAAAAAAGAAGAAATGTTTGACTTACGATTCATCGCAGCAACTTATGGGCGTTAATGTCTCGCCCCCGTGTCTCCGCTTGTCTGTTGGCGGAAAAAGTGCGTCCTTCCTCGGCTGTGAGAGTCATCATGTGGCCGGTGCGCATCTTCATGTGACAGATTTTTTATTGTTATTATTTTTAAAAGAAAAAAAAAATCATTGTCACAAGCAGATGAAGGTCGTCCGATTTGGCCGGTGTGTCAAGTCAGCAACGATGCCTGGTCTATTGGCTATTGAGTGCTGAGAGGAGAGGCAACATATAGAAAGGCGTCATGTGAGCAGGGGGGCCGCGCGTCATTGGCCAGGCGCGCACACTGCGACCGAGCTGCAATCGGACGCCATTGGCCCAGGAAGCCAGCCGAGGCGCCTCCTCACTTGGCCGCACACCACAAACGGAAGGAAGGGAGTGCGCCTCTTCTGTTCATCATTTCCATTCGACGGCTGCTGGAGATGGGGCGTGTTGATAGGAGCAGATGATGGGTGCACTCAATCAAAAAAAGAAACCAAATATTTTTGGGGAGGGGGGAATAATTCTCTATATGTAATAATTATTTGCCTCTCTTTCAGTTTTAAACCTACATTTAGACCAAGGGTAGCCAAGTCCGGTCCTCGAGAGGCCCTATCCGATCTGTTTTCCATATCTCCCTCCACCAGCACATCTGAATCAAATAATCTAGATCAGTATCAAGTTTTTTTTCTGGACAGCTTGCTGATGAGTTGGTCATTTGATTCAGGTGTGGTAGAGGAGGATGATATGGAAAAGAGTCCGGATAGGGTCTCTCGAGGACCACACTTTGCAACCCATGATGTAGATATTACTGATGATTAAAATGTGGAAGCATAACAATTCTGCAAGTAACACACGCTTAAAACAGGACTAAGTGGGTTAGGAGGTGTCATATTTTATTGTTTCTCTCCATAGCTACTTCCCAATTTTATTGGTTGCGTGTGAACATTGTTTATTTATACAGGCGACGTTTGTGAACTATAATTTATAGATGACTGCACCAGTAATAGGGTGGCCCGGAATGCATGGTAGGCTGGTTGGACACTCTAAATTGCCCCTGGGTATGAGTGTGAGCGAGAATAGTTGTTTGTCTCCTTGTGTCCTGCGATTGGCTGACCACCAGTTCGGGGTGCCCTCCGCTTCTAGCCTGAAGTCATCTGGGATAGGCTCCGACACCCTCCGCGACCCAAGCGGTTCAGAAAATGAGATGAGATGCACAGTAATCTACCACTAAAGTACTTTCCAACAATTTCTAAAAACAATACCAAAAAATGGATGCCAAAGAAATAGACGATAATTCATACTCATACGTAGGGGCAGTTTAGAGTGTTCAATCAACCGAACCTGCATGTTTTTGGGATGTGGGAGAAAAGCCACAAAAGCCCAGGGAGAATACGTAAAGTCCACACAGGAAGGTCCCGACATTGACCTAACCACTTGTTCAGCGGACCGCCCTGTTGTATTGTGTTTAATTTTTTAAATAAACATAGGATTGTTATTTTACATTTACTGTATATTTTTATTCTCATCCTCCATTGGTTTCTACATACTAGGTAGATCCCACAAAAGCCGATGAAACTACCTCCTCTCACTGTCTCCATCTGGTTCTCTGGAGCATGGAGAGCCGAGGAACTCAAGGTTCTGTATGGGTGGGAAATAGAGCGCATGTAATCTGGAGTGTACATCTTGCTGCCCTCCCCTGCTCCGGCTGCGGCGTTAAATCAATATTCCGCAAAGCTTTCTTTTGTTTTCACATTCACTTGACTGCTGCCATGATGCACTGCAAGGGTCGGCAGCCTCTCCCTGATTTTTGTGGCACTTGCAACCCCCCATCACCGTGACCTCCCTTACCTTTTCCTCTTCCTACGTGGCAGACTCCCCGATTGCTATAGCTCCGAGGCGAAGCTCCCGTTACATTTGTTTTCTGACTTAACTGGAGCTGACAGGAATAAGACAACATGCTATCATGACATGAAATGGAGTGTCAGCGACACTGCTCCACTGTTGTTGGCAAACATTTAATAACTGCTTGAGGAACGTGGTCAAATCAGTACATAAAATTGCCTTTATAACATACATTCCAACTATTTTACTTGAACACAATGAGGCTTGGAAAATTTCTCAGCATTCAACTTCTGGGCTTATGGATGATGCCATTTTGAGTTGGAATTGTAGAACAGACATGATTTTTTTGTTTTTTATAAACCAGACAGAAGCTTAGTACTTTTTAAAATTTAAAAATCCTGCCGTGCCAGATCACTACATTGCAAGGTACTGGATATGCATTCATACACACGTGCGCTCCTTCACACTCCATCGTTATGAAAGCAAAAGCCTGCCTCTGCAAAATGGGTCAACCACACCGCAGTCGCTCCATCTCAGCAAATGCATTGTGTCTTTGTAATTGTGCAAGTGGCGGGCATGCGCATGTGTGATTGCACATCAAAGGAAAATATTCGATATTAAAATGCGACAAGTCTTCGCTTAACAAACTAGGAGTTTAGAAAGTCAAAAATATTTACTGTTTAGTGTTGTTTGTAAGAGCTGTCCGACATAGTTTCCCCCTAAAGCGAAAATGGCAGTCGTTAATACCCTTGAACAGGCAAAAAGGAAGATGCTCACACTAGGGGGGGAAAAAAACTACAGTGGCGTCACATTTCTTGTACCGCATTGCGTCTCATGCCCTAGGCATTTGCCAGACATGTGAACGCCATGGATTTGCCCCAAACTCTGAACTGGTATTCACCCCTGGCTCTTAGAAGATACACAGTAAGGCTCCAAGGTAGACACATACACAGATACTCTCAGTTATTGCTGATTTCAATGTGTGGGGTTCTAAGCTGTGCCAGTCAAAGCGGAAAGAAAGCCGCATGCTGCTGTCTTCTAGACCCATCACTGTGTGGCGTTAATCTGTTTCATGTTCCATCCCTATATTTAGATTGGTGTTTTGCGAACACTTAGCTTAATTCTCTCAGACGAAAGGGACCTTTTGGAAGATGTTAACTAGCTGCCAGTCTCATCAGGAGATTTTTTAGTTGCCAATTCCAATAAACAGCTGTTTTTGCCTTCATTTTAGGGCAAAGAAAAGGACTCTGTTATCATGACGAAATGTTTTTATTGTGAAGGAAGATTATGAAATGAACGCATGGGAAATGTACTGATGAGAGTTAGGGTTTAGTTCTGTTTGTAAGAGCTGCATATAAACTGGAGGTATTTCCCTATCCATGATAAAACAACATCAAACCTTAAGACGTGTTCTCTCATCAAGTTTATTGCATCAGCTTTAGAACCTGGACAAAATAAATGGCTGTTTTACTCATGCAATAGACCTGAAGATCAATTAAAATGTGGAGTTCCTCACAATTTCTTTTTGTCTCTCATCTTGGAGGCATCAAAAATGTCTTATGGTTAGCCTTCAGGTATCATTGTGATGCCGTATCGTGCTTTCATGTGCCATTAATTGAAGATCAAAGGGAAATAACTGGACATAGTCAATCTCTCATAGAGTCCTCACCTAATCCGTAGGGACCCGTATCCCTCTGGTCCTACAAGAATCTGTCTTATACATCCTCTACACATTTACAGATGAACACAAAGATGGAGCATGAGGTTCAAAAGCTTTTCCCTTAAGAATGAAATGCTACACACTTTGTCCACAGTACTAACAGCCCACACTGGGATCCTACATGGCATCTGCCTCCCAGCTTCTGAAGCCAAGGCACAGGGCCAGTGTAGGGGGTCTGAAGCCCAGATAAGCTTTTCCTCCCCTGGTCACTTCTACGCCACAGGGAACGGACAAGCCTGGAGCCTCAGCTGAGCACAACTGATAATATCCTCATGAGTATGAGAATGAAAGTTAGGTGCATGGGCGTGAGAAGCTTATTTGAAGTGTTGTGCGTGTGACATGAGTGGGAGCATGCACGGATGCACAAGATTGCATGTTGGTTTTAGTGTTCGTGTTTAACTGACCAAATGGCCTTTTCCAAGCATATATTAAAAATTATTCAGCTCAGCGTCAAATAGAGAACGTTAAAATGGGCACGCCAACGGTTCAAAGAAGTAGAGATATGCGTGGATAAACATCAACTGTGTTGTGTTTGTCGTTATCATAATGTGGTATAAATGTTTTTATGAATCGAAATTACGAGCACTTGTTAAGTAGGGCAAAAAGTTTGCGCTTGTATTATTTTCACCACATCTGACAATTTATTTGGATTTGGGTTTTTCTTCATTCTAAATTGAATTTCAACAGTGCTCTCTAATTAGTATTATTCATAAACAAGTCATTCACACTTGTATACAGTAAACTGTACTATGTTTTACAGACAAGGATCACAAAGCACTTTTTATGCATTCACAATCAGACCAATGGTGAAGCTACCAAACAAGGCATTGTTAACTCACTGGGGTAAACAAGGAGTTTAGTGTCTGTCCCAAGGATGCTTCGATTGTGGACAGTCATAGCCAGGTATCGAAGGACTGATCCATCGGTCTAAAACGACTCACACTTAAAACTGTGCCACAGCCAATCTGATCCACCTTTTCTTGAGGTGTTCATGCCGTATTTGTGGGGCAGTACACACTTCTCAGGCCGACTGACCTCGTAAAGAGGGAGAAAAGCAAAATCCAATATATTATTTCATGTAGTTGTTTCATATTGTAGTTCATTGACTGACTCCCATTTCGTATAAATGTATTTCATTGTTTAATAGGACTCTCAGACAAGAGGATCGGAAATAAGTACTACGATAAATATCATTGTATCATGGCACCATGGCATCATATGGATTATATAAACAGGCTTCATCCTTTCAACTTGTTCACAACAAATAATATTAAAAAATGACTTTATTTTAGGCTTCATTTTAAATCAGTAAACAAATAGCAAGCACAAGAGGGAGTGCGCCATAGCGAGAATTATCCAAATATCCAGGTCAGCTTTAAGGCCTCAGCTGGAGTGGAGGCCTACACCTGTCAACCCTCGGGGGCCTCTTGCTCTCTGTCGTCTTTCTGCCTCTCTCTTTCTGTCCAGCTGGACGTGCAGAAGCCTCTGAAACCCCCACCCAGCTTTCACCTTACAGATCCAGGCCAATTCAGTCCAGCCATGCATGACCATCTCAGGGAATTCATTTTGGATGCTTCTTGTTCCATGCATCCTTTCCCCTGGTCTCTTTCTCTCTCTTGCTAGTTTGTCAATCTATCCTCGTCACTGCCTTTCATTTTACTGCACAGTCTTATTCGTTCATCCTATTTCAATACACCTCCTCCTCACAAGTGTTGAGGGGTACTGAGGTCTATCCCAGATAACTGTGGGCCATAGTTGGGGGGCACCCTAAAATGGTTTGCCAGCCAATCGGAGGGCACCCTAAGACGAACTACCATTCACACTTTAGAATGTTCAACTAGCCTATCATGCATGTTTTTGGGATGTGGGAGGAAACCCTAATACCCGCAGAAAACCCACGCATGCTCACACTGTGCTGCTACTTTTTTATTTTATTTCCAAATTTCATTTTTTGATAAATGACAAAAGTTTTCATTGTTACTGCCAAGTTGTGGCAATACTGATTTGTCTCATCTAGTTGGTTGCACACTATTTTTAAAGCTTATAGTTATCCTGCATCCTCTTTGTGCTTCCTGTGGGGGAAATTCAGGCCAGATCAGGTTTAATCATACTAACGGAAATATAATGTTGGTGGAAATGTGATTTTAGACCACCTACTGTATGCATGACCTGGATCCATAATCTTTTACTTATTTATTCTTTATTTTTTAGAGTGGGTGGAGGGGTTTGACAACTGCTGGAAATATGAAAGGGGAATTTAAAGTTGTTGTCAAGATTACATTTTGGAGCTTTTTGTACTTTTAACCATTTCGTCATGAAAAGTTCTTCCCTTGAGTTCAAGAATTACATAGATAAATAAGATTTATTTTTTAAAAATCCAATCATGGGTGATAACTTTTTGGATTTTTGATGTATGGTGTTTTGATCTACCTATGTAAAAGGTTATAAGAATTCTTCACTAAAATAACATGATTTTAAATATCATCATATCATAGTTAAATAAAGTTTGATTAACTTTAATGTATTATCCACATTTATTTAGGATTAAATTAAATCCCACAAAATCATAAGCAATGTAACTACATCTGACCTGTAAAAGAAAACAATCACAAACCCACACATTGATACTCGCGTGTCTGTGCGTGGCATAAAGCAAGATATTTACTGAGCACATTACAATTTCTTCACTGTAAACATCCATCCATTAGCAATCTTGCTTCCCCTGTAGGCCTGCGCCAGGGACAGTGAGCCAGTCACTTCCTATTAAAACAACTAACACAAACTGACATTCACATTACCAAATGTGCGCATGTTTTTGGTTTGTGGGTTGAAGCCAAAAACTCACAAAGAAAAAGAACATAGGAACACATTATGCCCTAAAAAAATGCTTTAATTAAGAACATGTCTTATGTTGTTGTTGCATTTATTGTTTTTAAAGAGCAAGTATTTAAGTGAATTTTATTTTATGAACACAATGTATTCCCCTAGAACTAAAACAAAGATAATTCATGTAATTATAACAGTTTATTTTAAATTCATAATTTTAAATGACATAAGCCTGTAGTTTTAGGCTGGCAAAAGACATACAAAGATTACATTTACCACACAATTTCCTAAAGTACAGAACACTAAACTGTTTGTTTAATAATGGCCATGAATGGAGAATCATATGCTTCAAGATTTGTTGCATCTCACTCATTCATGTTGATGCATGCAACTGCCTTGACTGTTTTTCAGTTTCCTTAAAATTTCCCCCCTAAAAATTATAAGGTATTTAGGTATAACTTCATTAACATCATTGAATCGACATTTGTTTCCTGCAGTAAGATGAAAAAGAGAGTAGAATAAGAGTGGGTATAGTCTCTCCAGCGGTATCCACTCTGCATCCTATCCGACATGTTCACTGCTGAATAATTTAACTGTTTGTACCTGTGAGGCAAGCGGGCCGTGTAGTAGGGCCTGCCCCAGTATGATCTATAATTAAATATAATGCAACATGAAAGTGCATAAGTCATGAGAGGAACATTTGGACAAGTCACTCAGACTTCCTCCTTTTTAACCATTTGGTTCCCATGCTGACTTCAGCTGGTTTCTTTTGAGTATTCATTAAAATATGTTTGGCTAAAATGTTTCTTCCTTCTGTTCAGTTACTTTCTGTATTAGTAAATTTTAATTTTCGCTATCATCACTTTTGATACTCAGGAGGAAATAAGATCACATTAAGTTTGATTATGCTATTATTGCCTCAATGCGCTCTGAGTATACAGTATTACATTCAAATGCCCCCTGTGCCTTAGAAAAGGTTTGTTTTGTTCTTCATGCCAGCTTTCAAAACTAACTCATAGAAATAATCCTAGTATTTTTTTTTACATTTCAGAAAAGAGGTATTTCAGTTAATCAAAGACTTTAAATTGTCTTTATATGTGAATGCTTATTCAGGGTTGTTAAACAACAAATTCCTTTAAATGCACTTACCCTTTCACATCATATCATTTAAATAGGTTACAATTTAGAGAATAGGTACTATAATGTTTGTCAAATGGATGACTAATGATGGTCATTACACTGAATGGATCCAGCTGGGATAATACTGGTAGATATAGACAATTTACTCAGCAGTCCACCACAGAAAATATGTTCACTGGTTTGGGCCCGGTCATGCATATATCGTACTTTTTATGATGTATTGGATACTCTGCACAAATTGAATAAAAGAGTATCAAAAGATAAACTATTTTGATATTTTAACAAAATACGTAGAAAGACTTCTGACCTCAGCCAAACTGCTGCAAGCTGAAAGCTTTTTCTTGATAGGCATTTGCATTAGACACCTTAAACCTGAACGCACAAACACGCACGTGAGCACACAGCACAGTGGGTTCCACGCGTCCATCCAAATGTGAACGGTAGTATCTCCGCTTTGCAGGCGGCTGGAGGGAGGAAAGGCTTAGTGCTTCGTTCACTTTCTTCCTTCACCGACTGTGAAGTGGAGTCTGAGGTGTCAGTATTTTTTTCCAACCACCCCCAAACAATCTCTCTGCATGTGTGCGTCTTACTTTGTGGTTTTTCTTGAAAATATGTCATCAAGTCTTTGCTTTACAGTGAACACTGTGACGGCCTGATAAGAAATTGTATATCATGTGGATACCCAAACGACAAACAGTTATATCCAGTCGTAATACAAGATCGAAATTTGACTAATTTTCCAAAATGTAATCAAGTTGATAATTCTGATAGTTCATTTATAATATATATATAATTGTGATTCAAGAACCTTGCATGCAATGACTGTCTAAAAAAGTTGGTAATTGTTCTCATAGAATAGAAAACTGTTGGGTCTATTTAGTAATCCGTGCACCTTCTTGGAAAAGTGTTTAATGTTTCTAGAGCTCAACAAATTACCTCTGATTTGCATACATCCTGTTGCCAACATAACAATCCCTCCACTTAATTGCTCTGACCACCTTCATATTTACACTACTCACACAAATACCCTTGTTACCCCCAATGTCCAAAGTTGCCAATGGTTGTCATGCAACAAGGAATTCATACACATGCTTCATTCCTTGAAATATATTGGGAAGATTTATTTTAAAAAGGAAATACGTTTTGGTGGGATTGAGAAGGCTATAGCTATAGAGAATATTTGTTTAAGAATGATGTTGTAAGCATGTACCCCCTCTTCCACCGCATGTCCCACTGAAGCAGATGGCGTGACTTGATGGCCAAGCCTTCTGAGTGCTGTAGCCATAAGGAGGCAGGTTAGGAGGAGATTTGGAGTGGCAGAATTTGGCAAAGGCTACAAAGTAAAAAATTCAGGGTGGGTGATGTCACTTTGTGCCTCAGGCTGACACAGAGGTAAGCTGCTGTTAGGTCTCTGTGATTTAAGGCCTTATGGTGCAAGCATTGAAAATCATTTGGATTTAGGGCATCAATGTTGGAATGGTGTAGCGATTGTACCGTTCCTCTTAAAATGTCCTCCAAATCATTTAATCCAAGAAAGTTTGAGTCACTTATTTTAGTGTCCCATGGTGATGGACACAAACACACAAGATCAGTGGTAGTTTCATGCCTTGTGGACATAGTCCTATCCTCAGCAACTTCAACGCCTGTACTCGTATCATTATTAAATTATCAAATGATAAATTATAAAGTATACTATGGTTAAATTTAACATTTATATATCTATAATTATCTCTACCCTTTGTTAACAGACGACTGGGCGTGCTTAGTGAGAATATAGTATAACGAACGGGGCATTGAATGTATAACAGAACAGGTCTGTGGGGTCAGCAGCCTGAATTCTCCTGCACACATTCTGCCATGCTATCTCTCTAGGTACTCCCCTCCCTCTCTCTGTCACATCAACGGAGGACATGAACACATTTGCTCTCACATGCATGGAACCCAGCTGCACCCTCAGACTCTTTCCACACAAAACAGACCCTCACCCCTTTCTGGAATACATAAAACACTCTCAGTTCCAGTCTTTGCACAAGTTTAGACGAGTACAAATTCACTCCAACTTTCTAGCTTAACTCATGCACTGTCTGTACTAGTACGTGCTTTAACATAGACATTAAAAGGTTCAGAAACCCCTTTCCAATTCACGTCTGTAAGAAAGGAGTCAGTATGTGTGTAAGAGAGCTGGCAGGGCGATGTGTAATGTATATATACATTTTTAAAAAAATTAAATGAATTTCATTGTGGAAGTCATCCGACAGCAATATGGTGAATTGCGTCTCTAAAGCACCGTTGATTTTAAGGGCTAGTTTAATAAAATATTAAAATAATAGCAGTTTCCTTGCTAAATTTAGAAGGCTGTCATGAAGCAGCACTCAAAGGATTAGAACATGAAAGCACTTTTGAACAAATGCTGAATGCAGAAGGAAAACGTTGATTGCCTCCTCACCTTTTTGTCAGGTGAACCTGCAACAAACATTACAGACGAATCACGATGAGCTTATACAGTATATGCATGGAATTTGCATGTTCTCCCGGGGCCTGCGTAGGTTTCCTCCGGGTACTCTGGTTTCCTCCCACATTTCAAAAACTCTAGAGTCCCCGGCCTCTAGCCCAGAGTCAGCTGGGATTGGCTCCAGCACACCCGCGACCCTAATGACGATTAAGCGTTTCGGAAAATGAGATGAGATGAGAACTACCGATTACGTGGGTGATGGTAGATATGTTGAATAAAGATAAAACAAGATTTTATTCTTCTTCTCCATAAAAGACTAATACAGTGTGCGCATGACTGCAGACACTGCACCGATCCGGCTGTTGATTTCTTGCTCTATTTGCTCCATCTGTTTGTTTTGATACCAATGTGACGATCAACAGTGGTATCTTTTTAATGAATCTTCAATGATTATTCTAGAGCATTCTTTATTGACTATATACCTAATTGTTTCTAAATGCTTCTATTTTGATATTATGGAATAACAGCAAAGACCACTCGTACCATATAACCATGCCTCTAATGAGTTGCTCGCTTCCATTACTACCTAAGAGTAGTCCATTGATGTGAATACTACCTGGCATATTGCTATGTCACTGTACAAAGGAGACGTTGTTCGAAGGAAATCAATAGACTGGATCAAATCTTAGTGTCATGCGATCTACCAATAACAGCTTGGTGATCGACCTGTAGATCACGATCGACTTGTAGATCGTAATCGACGTATTGAGCGCCCCAGTGAGTACTGGAAAAAACTATGGTATGGAAATCTACAAAACAAGACGAAAATCAAGGCTGTATGTTGAATCATTTGATCATAACGTTACTTATTTAGTTTGCTTTCTGAATAATAGGATAGTTTGGGTGATTTAGAAAAACATATAATACTTCTGGATGCCCTTTGGCCACTAGGGGGCCCAGCATGCAGTGCGGAATTTGCTTATACTGTATGCTGTGGTGGCACTGGTACAGTGGAAAAGGCTAAAAGAGTTTGTGTAGCAGATGAAACAAAGAGAGAACACTGAAAGTGTGCACTTAGAGCCCTTACGGCGTATTAGATAGACTGATTGGTAAACTTGATTGTGACCAGATAGGAATCTAATGCCTTGGGACTAAAATCTAAAGCATGAAGAGAAGTCAGAAAGGTCTCACTTTCAAGGTGGAGTCAAATAAAGATCCATGAAAAGGGGCATTAGGCCGATTCTTTGAAATGGTTCAGCATATTTGCCTTAAAGCCCCCACATATGAAATATTTTGTTAAAGTGGCTGTTCTGCCAATAATGCACGAGTTGAATCGTTCAATTGTTCTCAAACTTGCTAAACATCTGCTCTATCACAGTGAAAATACGACCAGATACTCAGTGCAATCAGTATGAACAAGAAGGTGGAAGTGGCAACCAAACCGTTGAAGACGTGGTTTTGTGGTTAGCCGATGTGGCTGAAGAAGGAAATATTCGTTACAGAATGGTGGGGATCTGTAGCAAACACAATGGAAAACTGTGTTGTATACTAAAGAGATCCAGTATACTCTAAGAATTGTGTGAATTGACAAGGGTAAATAAGGAAGGGTCGTGCCTATATTTTACTATTTCAGGAGAATTTAGTCGGTATTGAGGTTCAGGAACAAGTCAATTCAAGCTACAGCTGTATCAGCAGATATTGCACATAAACTACCCATACAAAAACTAGACATATTTGGTTAAGAGTGAATAAATGTAATATCCATTAGCACCTCTAAAGTGGACATTCTAATGTATTTCTAGGGTGAAAATTAGTTTGTTTTTTCTGAATTTTTGTGTCCTTATGCTGTTTCTTTCACTGTTTTCTTCAACCAGCCTTTTGTTTTCCATTTTGGCTACAATAGAAAAGCTTTTGAATGAGGGAATAATCATTTGTTCATAAAAGTTGTTGTTTTTCCCTAAACATTAAAAAACTGCCAGATGGACAACCTAAATACAGTTCAAATCACATCTTTATAATTTATGAGTAGCCTTGCTTGGAGACAGAATTTGTTATTGTAATCCTATGATGGCTATCTTTTGGTCGAGGCATCTTCTTTCTCCCGTGCTGTGACCTCGATAGATATTCTACAATCCTTCTTCAGAAAAGCACTCAATGTTCTTGTATAGTTGGAGCCCTTAGTTTTCCTCTCCCGGGTATTGGAACGACATGAATATGGATGTGATGATGGTGAACCTGATGATGAAGGTAGTTTGGTCTTCAATGAGATAAGAGCTAATTGCATTTAGACACCGTAACAGCAGAACTAGGTGTGAAGTTGACTTGCGGCATATACAGGATAGGGAAAGGAGGAAAATAACAGTGTTTGTGTGTTCTGATCTGTGTGTGTATTGGGGGCATAAAGCTTTATTCTGAGAAACATTGAAAGTCCAAACTCAATATCTGTGGTGGGGGAGTTATTATGTAGGATTTTATCTCAACACACATAATCCCAAAACGTGGATTGATCTTTTGACTCCACCCTTCTTGCTCAATTATTCTCCCATCATATTTCCTCTTTCCTCCTTCGTCCTCCTTTATGGTAGAGTTTTCAGATTTCACCATTTGTCGCATGACACTGAAGAGCGGGGAATATGGGGTTATAATTAGCGCACATATTTCTATTCATATTCAAATTTTGTTAATCTCACCATGGATTTATAACAGGGAAATGAAATGGCTTGTATCAAGGAATGTGATTTTTGTTTTTCCCATAATATTTCCTTTTGGCGCCCCGGTGCTAGAGTGGTTGGTATATCCGCCTCACAGTCTTGAGATTGAGGCTTCAATTCCAATCAATTTTGCATATTCTCCTCGGGCTTGTGTGAGTTTTTTTCCGGATGCGCCAGTTTCCTTCTACATCCCAAAAACATGCATGCTAGGCTCATTGAACACAATAAATAAATTGCCCATCGGCTAAAAAAAATACTTAAAAAAAGGGTAGTGCAATGTTTGATAAACAGAACTTATAGTTGAATTTGTTAAAAAGAAAAAAACAGAATATCTTTCAATATTTGGAATTGAAATGACTGTAAGAATGCTTTATGCTAAACTAGTTGGTTCAAAATTTGTGTAATTTTAGAGTTCAAAACAAAGTGGCATATTTCTCCTTCAGTGGAATATTTAGAAAATAAATAATCAAAACTCACTTGTCATCTTATCATTATTGTTAGATTTAATTTAATTTTCTTCAGTGCACAAGTAGCACTTGTGCCGCAAAAATGCAGTGGAGCTTACTTGATGTGTGTGTGTAGAAAAAAAAAATGCATATTCACCTCGGGGTGCGTGGTGAATCTAATGGCGAATGGCCTACATGCTTTCTCAAGCATAAGGTAATATTGCCCCGACTTCCCTGGTGATTCAATTTGAGAGTTTTTCATTTACTTTGCAAATGGATTTTCTTGATTGTGGCAAGAATACATCAATCATTTAAGATGCATTTTAACTCTCTTTAAATGGTCACACGTTACTGGTAGATTTATGTTATTAAAATCTATTACTATCTTAATCTACAATGAGTGCCAACTATTTTTATGTGAATCTCTTGACTTGTATAATTTGATCAAAATGAAGATTCAAATAAACAACAAACATTTTACACCAATTAGGAAAATGTTTGATGCAGGCCAAAACAATTAAGTATAATGAGATGTCATGATATGACAACTTTTATACCTTTGAAACATTTTATGCCATGGCGATTCACGTTTTCAGTTCTGCGGAAAAGCACAGTGACAAGATTTTATAGGATGCAGTCACCTTCGATTACTCACTGCCATCTTAATTTTGTCCAAACTTTGATTGGCAGCATGTTCAATCGCTGTAAGGCATTCAATTTGAAGGTTTTGTCTCAAGCTTGACCTATCATTGTGTCCTTCCTTGCCAGGTTTCCTGTCTTCATAGTTTATGTCAAGAGTAAATTTCTAAATATGGTTTAACTGTCAAGACTTGAACAAAAGTAACACTCTTAGGTCAGATGGTAAAGATGTTTTTTTTCTGCATCCTTAACTTGGATTGACTGTCTAGCACAGGGGTGGGCAAACTTTTCGGCCCGGGGGCCACATTGACTTTAAAAATTTGACAGATGGCCCGGTCAGCACAAGATACGATACAAATAAAAAACTGCATCCGTTAACAGTACATATGAAACACAAACAGAAAAAAAGGACTAAAGTATTAACATACTCATCACTCATCATTAAAGTAAAAAGTATAAAGTACAAAGTAATGTAAAAATGAATGTATTAAGAAATATTAAAATGTAATTTAAAACAAGATAGAGGGGCTGTAAAACACGAAAAACAAAAAAGAGTGGACAGAGCTACTCCCACTGGTTTCCGCATGATGGCGCCATCTTGGAAAAAAATACATATATATTTGGACAACGTTGACGGGCCGGATTAAAATGCCTAATGGGCCATATATGGCCCGCGGGCCGAAGTTTGTCTATGTCTGGTCTAAGCTTTAATAAAAACTAGCACATTTAGGTCAAAAGGTCAGAAGTACCTTCAACCAATAATTCAGAGCTTTTAACAATACATGAAATAGCCTGGTGGGAAAAAAGAAAGTGGCATGTCATGCATATTACATTTGCATCATGATAGCTAGACAACGTTAAGACGGAATAATTTATTGTAGATAGCAGTGTTGTCAACTCCCTGTAAAGGGACACCTTATAGAGGTGGCTGGCTTGATAACCATCACTCATCATGTAGTTATTTTTTTTTCTTGCATCAAGATGTGATTTTTTTTTTAATGCATTCAGATCAGACATACGGCAATACTTCTTTTCGTATGATCTGGGTTGTCTTTCTACCACAGGAAGCACAAAGAGGGTGAAGTATACCTATAAGCTTTAAAAATAGTGTGTGCCCAACTAGATGGGTCAACTCGGTCTCAGCAAGGTGGCGATAACAATTAAATCTAATGCCATGTGTCAGAAAATGACATTTTGGTGACGCTACAGGTGGTTAATCTGCCAACCAGTTCTAAAATCAAAGGTTTAATCCTCGGTGGGTTCTGACCTTACTGGACTTTTGCCAGTGTATATTCTTAAAAATCACTTCAACAGTATTTGTTCTTTGTATATTTTTTATTTTTGCAGTTTAATGATTATAAAGGACAATACGCTCAAAAAGGGATGCATACTTTTTTTTCCTAAATACGGGACAATTCCATTCTTCAAGTGATAGGTGGCAACCCTACTAGTTAGTTATCACTTGCCAAGGTTTAGCAACTTTGTTTTTGATAAGACACCCATATTCAAATGGTCATTGAGATGGAAAAAATGCATGCTGTCACTGTCTATCATTTGAATGGCCTGATCAGTTACTCTACAAGGCACGATGAGTAATAAAAGGCAATGAAAAAAAACAAAAAACTATATCACAATTTAAATGAACCGTTACAAACATGATAGTAAATACCATGTAATTTTATTGGGATTTGTAGGTACTTCCTTAAAGTGAGAGGAACAAATCTGGTTTAATGACAGGACTGTTTAGAATGGCCTGACAACATCTTGTGTTGAGTCGCTCAGAATGGTAATTACTGACAATTTAGTGACAACTCTTGGCCTGTTGAACCACACTTAATTAGGGCAAGGAAGATAGCAAATGTCAGTGATTTATTTCCTGAACTGTATTTTAATGTGGCATTTAGAATAGAACGTGCAAATGGGTAGGCGAATGTATTCTGTTTCTCATCCGGCCAGTTGCACTTCCCGTTTTAAGCTAAACCTTTTGACCTGCAAGTGTCATCACATTTATGATTCAGTTTGCCAGGTTCCTGATTAGAGTTTTCTTTTCCAGGGCGCTCACCGAACCTTCTGGATATGGATCATGGGATAATTGGGTCCTGGAAATGATTTTGAGGTAATGTTAATTTTGTCAGTGCTTGAAAAAGAAATCAATACATAAAGATGCTTATTGCATTTCCTTTATGACAATCGATCAATTATTTAAGTGTATGGCTATATAAGATATTAGTTAAAGATTTGTTTATGATTGAATGTTAACATTTAATGCATTATGGGAGTAATTTTAAAGAAAATTAGCAGCCAGAATGAGGCTTGGCACCAAATTAGAAGTCAGGATGAATGCAAAATAGCATTCGTTTAGTTTCCAAATGTAATTTTGAGGTGCATGAAGAAAACATAAAGTACGGTAATACAATTAGCCTTGAAGATTGGCAATGACAAGCCTTCAGTCATCATAAGAGGATAAATCTCTCATCTGCTTCCACCATGTTCGCAAAAATAGCCAGCCAATTCCTTTTGGCTTAGCGAAAATATATAAAGTATTACTCCTTTCCTCCCAGTGGAGTTATCTTAGATATTTTTTTCCAATGACGTGAATCTTATCACACTTCCGGAAGACTGGTTTATTTGATTTAATCTGTGTACATGAAAATTACCCTAGTCCTACATAAATTAAGATTTTTACATTGCAGCTTTCCCTGCATTATTCCGCCTGTATTTACACAACTGAAAGTTGGCATTAGGTAAGCACACAGTTATCATATGGGATTTGATATGAAGTGAATGAGATATTCAGAGATAGTGTGTCATAGTCCTTGTTCATATACCATATTCATCATGTAGTGTGATAACCGCCTTATCTTTACAACGTCATCAACATCAGATGAAATCCAAACGTTCATTTTGGTGGACATCTCTCTTCAGTACTTTTCCCAGCTATTAATATACAGAATCTTTGCACCACTTATTGACAAGGCTAAATGTCTCCTTTCCGATGTGTTACATCCTAAATATTGCCACGATTTGTTTGATTCTGTAGCTTTTGGTTCACCTTTGCATTTTTAAAATCCCTACTCTTGTTACACTTTTGAGTATATCACGGTTCTTGGTCTCATTTCCCTGGATTTGGGTCCATCCCTTTTTTTACCCTGATAGGTGTTTGAGATGTACCATAGTGAAAACCTGTTGAGCTTATTATATTTTATTTATTTGTAAATCTTAAGAAAAGTGTTTAATTTGTATTAGTTTCCTGGTCATTTTAATAGTGTTTTTGACATAAACTTGGATGCATTTTATCATTACATTGATGTACTTTTGTAATGTAATTTTACATTACTCGGCTAGACAAAAACACTGCAAATGGGCATAGGGACATTTTTCCTACCCTGATATAAAGATTCTGGTCCATTGTAACCGCCTCAGTTTTGTGGATAAAACCCAAGGCTTGTCATAAACTTTATGGAAACATCAAATACAATTCTCATATATTCAAGAAGGTCCCTGCCTGAAAGAATGCATGGAATTACTGTAGGTTTAAAGTTATAGCCAGCTTTCCACTGGATGATCAGCCTTGCCTTGTCTTTCCAGATGTTCGATTAATGTCCCATATGAAGTTTTTTATTTAAGACGGCATATTCATAGTCGAAATGAATTTAAAATGCAGCTGAAATGGATTTAATACAATTCCTCTAGGATCATCTCTGTCTCAATTAGACAGTATTCCTTAGAAAAGCCTCATTTCCAAAGTCTCTCTCAAACAACACTTCAGAGCCTAAAGTGTATTCGATATTTATCAGACTGAATGAAACGCAAACCAGCACGAAGCCAGAAAAAAAATGAACAATATCTTTCCCTTATCTTTACACTACCAATGAGTATACCTAAAAAAGGAAAATATTAATCATTACAGTACAAATCTACATAACATTCCTTGAAATGGAGAGAAAAAAATGTTTCTATGTATTTGTTATCTTCGTACAAATGAAGACTAGAAGCTATTTAGTTGATATTGTTTTGTCTTATAATGGAAAACACCATAATTTTAAATCCATTATTTTCCATTACATACTATGTTTAAAAGAGTAAATTCTGATAGCCACTTCAAGTACACATTCTATTGCCATTTACAGTAGTCAGGCAGCAACTTCTATTTAACCTTGAAGAAAAACTCAACCTCTTCATTTAACTCTTACCATATCAAATGTTTGCATGTATGTGATATTATAACTCTTATACTGTATAACCAATTCCACAGATTCATCCTTAGTAAAGGTGTCCCACTCACTATGTTTACAAAGGCCTTCTCAAGCATGACCCCTCATTATGTCCAGTACCGCCCCTTACAACCGACAAAAGCCCTTCAGGGCATCAAGCATCAGCGGCAGATAAAACACATTTGCATGTGATTTGATTATCCTTCATGGTTGATTCATGGCCCTGTGAGCCTCCTGTTAGGAGAGCATTTATGCAAGCCTGACAGACTTATTTGTGCATACTCTTTCTTTTGGATAGCTGAAACCATAAAAAAAACAACTTTTCCAATATTTTTCATTGGATTAATAAAATTACAAGCCTAAGGGTATCATCACTTCTATGCTTCATCATTTGGAGCATGCAATGGATAGATATAATAGATTAAATGAATAGACATTTAAATATAGCCGATGTCAACTATGTAATCCAAAGGCGTTTTTTTTGTGTGTTTTATTACCAAAGGTTCAGTAAAAGTATATTTCTGATTGTTCTAGATAAGAAATTGACACATGTAGCCACACTGAAATATAGTTTACAACTGGACTTAGTAATTAAAAAAATACTATACATGTAAATTGTGTACGGTATTAAAATGTATGTAAGTAATCACAATAACTCTTTTCTTAAGAATGACGAATTATTATTACAATCACAGATCAGAAAGGTTAACACGTTCCAGCAATCATACTACACCATGAATCATGCATCATAACCTTTCCGAACATAAATCTGACCTGAAACTTACACATATACAGCAAAAGTTTGATATTTTCAGTCTGAGTTAAATCACAGATCAAATTTTATCCACTAGAAAAAATATGGGCATATTTTTAATATAATAAACTGAAAATTTTGGGTTATTCCCGCAGGAGTTGCCTTGAAAAAACAGAAATTGCAAGGGATATATATTTATATATATATATATATGAATTTATGCGTGTATTTTTTTTAAAGGTTTTTCAGATGCTACACTCTCATGTTTGCCGGACTTGAGTGGGTTTGAGTGTGTGAGCGTATATCTGCAGGGCAGCTGTGTCCCCAATATGTGGGGACCTGACCCAGCTGTCACTAAGCATACTGGGAGAGGTCGTCCTGAAAGCACGGAATATATTGTATGTTCACGTCTCAGCAGAAACTTCCAGGCAATTGTCAGTAGATAATATAAACAAATGAGTCTCCAAATTATACGTCAAACTTGAATTCACAAACTATGTTACATATTTATTTACTTTTGGAGGAATAATGAGGGAAAAAAGTCACTGGATTTCAGGTTCAATATCTGATTCCTAGATATTTCTTTAAAAAAAAAATCTTTGTTAATTTTCATATAACATACCGTACAGTTTCTCAGTTAGATAGATTGTCAATTTTTAAATGTGGTTAAACTGAAAATGAAAACAAGAATCATTTAGCTGTTTAATATTCTACTAAATTTATACTTGTCCTTTCATAATAGGTTCATTAATTTGCTTTAATGTCACACACTAATTACATCTGTTCTGATAATCATCACATTCTTTCAATTGTAGAACACAGCATAAATTGTGCATCGTCTGTCCGTTTTCCCTTTAGTCTACAGTGCGCGCCCAGTGCTGTAGGGTTAAACATAATGCAGATGAGCCCTTTAAAGCAAATATGATCTGAAAGGCTGGCAAAGGCGAGGGGACGCAGCTGTCGGCGAAGCATGTCTTTTTTAAGGGCTGCCCCTAATGATTGCAGACAGTTGGCAGTTACGTAAGTGTTCACTTTTAGGCCACCGGGTTCTACACTGTGCAAGCCTTCTCTACTCTGGAACACAAGCAAAACAGGAAGGAAAAAAGACAGTGAGGAAGGTGGGGGAAGGTGGAAAAAAATGAACAGTGAAGCTGAGGCGCTGGTTGGCAAAGAAAGACCAAATTTACGCATCCACTTCTTAAAGACGTTAACAGCAAAGAAATGCATAGAGAAACTGACACATGAGGAATAAAAAGAAGGTGGATTTTTCTGTGAAAACACAAATATTTGCAGTACTGTGATAAAAGTTGGACCTTGGTTTTTCACGCTAAGAAAACATGCATTTTTTTCGGCTAAAATTGTACATGTTTGTGAAAAATCCACTTTCAAGCACTTTCCTACCCTAAAAGTTACTTTGTACCTTGGTATTCTTTTCACTCCATACTTACTTTGAGTACTTTTTCTTGTACTTAACTATTAATTTAAATTCTGAAATATTGGCATTGTTATGAGAATAAAGGTTTTAGCTACATTATGCACCTCTGGCTATGAACGAGCCCAGAAAGTAATATTATGTGCATTATTTGCAACATGGTAAGTATTACATGGTTTTGTTGTCTGTGGAGCTGAAAGTGCAGGCGTGGTTCTTACACCTGTTATTCATTTACGGCATAGAACGCTTGCTATACTCACTCGTGGACTCACAAGTGAATACACATGCTTTCACACACATGCTCTGACCACACAGTTTTTTTCTTCTTCTAACCGATGAAAATTTGCAATGTCACTCTCGTTATAATTGTTCACAGCAAACAGGCCAAGGTATTTGGATTTCAGTAAGTCAACGATTCAATTGTAAAACATTATAATCATTTCTATGATGAAATATAAGTGTGACACTATAAAATGATGGGCATCCTCACACTTGAATGCTTCGGTCTGGTCGAAATGGCTGAAATACTCTGACATTGTGATTGTTTGGTACATTGTTAATGCTTCCAACCAAACCGTGGTGTGCATTAAGAATGTGGATTAAAGTCCCACTGTCACATCAGAGGAAACTATATTGAATTCAATAAATTGGACAACTCCTAGTCTTTTTGTTGGTAAAATAAACCAAAGAAGCGCAAAAAGAAGATTTAATCCAAGTTTCAATTGCTTGAGGCCATGACATCAGAGGCAGTAACCGAAATAATGTATGAAGTAGGAGGCTTTTTTTTGCACGCGGCGTCCTCATTCATCCTTTTTTTTTTTCAAAGCAATGCAATCATTTTGATTGGAACAATGGCTAATATATGTTGTTTATGGAACAATGCCGGTTGTGTGAGAAATTGCTCCAACGCGGGTAGAAAACTAATTGAGCATATCAAGAAAGTGTCTTGTCACATCAAGAAAGTCCTTGTTGGAGTGGCACTTTACTTCAAAGTGGTCAATTTGGGTTGTGTTTTTAGAAAAAAATTGCTAACAATGCCACTGCAAGATTCTCAGGTCCTCCATGGTAATTGTAGATACATAGAGAATTATAGTACATATTATGGTGCAATCAAAATACCTCATTCATCCAATATTTGAGCCACTTATTCTCATAACGGTCACTAGAGCCTATTCCAGCCAAGTGCAGGACACAATGAGACTGAAAATAATCACGCTTACACTTACCCCTGGGGACAATTTGGAGTGTTCAAAAAGCCTGCCACGCATGTTTTTGGAATGTGGGAGGAAATCGGACTACCTGGAGTTAACCCATGCAAACATGCAAACTCCACACAGTGAGGTCTCACCTGCGATTGGACCCTTGACACCAAATCCTAACCCAGAACCCACCGGCAACTGGCTGGCAAACAATACAGGGTCTAGCGTATACATTTCTGGAAGAATGCCCACCAATTTTCTCCAAAACTTGTTTGTACCTTTCGGAAGTGGGCCCTTACAGATGTGTAAGTTACCCATGTCATTGGCACTAAAAACGACGCATAATATCACAGATTCTGCCTTTTGTACTAAGTTCTGTTAACAACTTTAGTTGTCCTGATCAGTCTGGATGATATGGTGTCCCAATTTTCCATAAAAACTTTGATCATGATCTGTCCATTAGTTGTCTCTGTGAATTTGCATGTTTTATTAGTGGTTGGATAGTCCAATTTCATACATTGCTGAGCTTACTCATTCAATTACAGTTACGAACAAGTTAGCAATAGTGACTGGTGTTTACTTGCATCCTTTGTTTATGCGTATTTGTAAGCCACTGTTTCAAAGAGGGAGCTACACCAAAAGAGCTATGTTGATTCCCTCAGACAGTGCATGTCACATGTAGTTTTTTACAGAGACATTTTCTTGAAAGTAATTTAGTGTCTTTAAATAACAAACTGTATAACAGACGTAGCTGCAAATTGCTTGTTTTAATTCATTTACATGATCCAGATCAGGTTTTAGGGGACTAAAACTATAGAGGCAAAGCATACAGGTTTAACACTTAGGTGTCCATTCACAAACTGCTACATGAAAAATGAAAAAATGAAGACACTTATATCACCAATAGCGACAAAAACCCAAAAAATTCTCTGGAAAATTGTGGTTCCAGAAAAGCCGAAATTTTACCTAAGAGTGAAATACATAAAAAAAGGGCTGTCATGTTGAATCAGAAGCCTTTATGTAGAGTCCCATGGGCCCCATGATGAAAACTTCTATTTATCTAGGGCAAACAATGCCAAGAGAGTAGCAAATGCGTAGACAGGAGCTTTAAAGCCTCTAAACCTCATTAGCATATTTAACTTTCTGCATCCCCAGAAATCTGTGACACACTGGCGAGTTTGTCTCCTGCCTCATCATTCTAAATTCTAAATGGATTACCCTCACCAACACCCCCCAACCCAATCTCTGACACGTGGTTAGGAAACAGATTCGATTAACGAAAAAAATGTAATAAATAATAACTCATAGGGCCGCTTGTCAAGGCGCGATCGCTAATCTGTGAGGGAGGATTTGAATAAGTCCTCCGTGCCTCTGCTTTCTCTCTTTCTCTCTCTCTCTCTCAACACTTTTCAGTCTCTCTCATCCCTCTCTTGGCGGCCGCCTAAGAAGGAGGGCGCCTCTTCGAGAGCCCATCGTGCTAAGTGAGATTAATTTCAACATCATAAATAACCGGGAGCAGGTCACAGGAGGGGTCTAAGAGAGTGTGTTGCCTTTCACCAACAAATGTACTTGACTTTGCTTTACCATTTCAAGCCATGCTTTTAATCCAGTCTTTGTTTTTGTGCAGTTTTAAAAGTGGCGGACTGGGATTTCTCATAATGACATGATGCCTGCATTGTCCTTGCTTCTGTCATTTAAATGGGTGTCTCAATGGCGCCTAATAAATAATCTGTCCACCATTCCGATAATTCCCGTTATCCTTATAAATGTCATATTCCCAACATAGAAACACCACACTTTGTAGTTCACCATAGCTCAAAGGATCTTGAACAATTTGTTAAATTGCTTGTGCAAATGTCCCTTTGTTACCAATTTCATTTCATTTACTATGTAGTTGACCTTCAAGGCCATATTATAGACATGATAGTTTTAAATATTAACAAACCATTCCAGACTGTGTTGAACTGTTTAGGTAAATGACAGGACATTTAAGGTTTTATATTTTCCAGGCAGCGCAGGTGCTTTCTGGCGTAAAAAGCAGCTAAGTAGATTTTCATGCCCGTGCAAACTACGCTGCATGTGGTTTGAAATTTGTCAAACCACTCTGTGCTCAGAGAGGCGTACAAACACGGCCACGGTGTGTCCTTGAACACACATAGTATACATGTACATAAAACAATTTAGCAGATAAAAGGTACACTTAGACTATGCTGCTGCATGTATACACACATTGCAAAGTAGAGTCTTTAATTAAAAGTGCATGCCTTGAACATTTCCTTCAGAATTAGAGCATGTCACCAACTAATAGGGGGATGTGATCAGGAAGTCATTTTAACATACCTAATTTAAAAAAAAAAGAAAGAAAAAAAATAGGGGAAGGAACATGCTGAGAGAACGGACCTCTGCCCAAGCAGCCAAATTAAATTTGGACCTATGGCTTTTGATCTATTGACCTCTAAACTTAATCACCTCTCCTGTTTCATATTACAAACATATCCCACAAATTCTAATCACCTCTCCTGTTTCATATTACAAATATATCCCACAAATTTTATAATAAACAATTTCTTTGTTCTTGATTTATCTTGAACATAAACAGACAAAAGACATACATATGAGGTATAGTACATAACCACTGTTATTTGTTTCACCTAATGAGAGAGGTAACAATGAAAAACACTGCCAGAATTTCTTTCTTTTTGTACCTATATTTTCAACAATAATTGTGGTTAACCCATTTCAAATCCTACCAAATTCATTGAATTAATGCAATACTTTCCATCCTGCATGTTTCAAGATATACACCCAATGCAAACACCAACTTCTCTCAGGTTATAGGGTTCAAAGATTTTTACAAAAACTTAAAAAGTTCAATATATAAAACCCCCGGCTATATCCTTCATAGTGTTTGTTGCTTTTATTAAGGTGAAATGGCTGCACAAACTGCATTTTTGCACACACACACACACACACGCAAAAAGACCAAATGCTCCAATTTTAGATTGAATAATACATGATTCCCGCGTTAGAAACGCTCTGAGAAGAGAGTTAAAAAAAAAAAAAAGAAATCCGGCTAGCAATATAATTTAAACAGGATTGACCTAAACTCAAACAACCTGCCTTGGTATCTGACTTAGCGTGTGTTGGGTCTCTATTTATTTGTGGATGTCAGGGCCTGTTCCGCCTTGTTTACTGTTAAGGGGATGAAAATGAACAGCCAAATAGTCCTTCTTTTATAAGCCTGTTTATGCACACTAATTCTGGAGGCTGTTTTGCAAGCACAGCAGTACTGCTGGATTGACTCAATCAACACAACGACACTTTGCGACTTCATGACACATGCACATCATCATCACCGAGAACAAAAATATATTTAAAGACACATCTAAATGTTGTGCGGCAATAGTGAGGCATAGTGACCTTTAAGTCAAGGCTGTGAAAAAACAGAGCCCTTTTATGCACTTAACTTTTAATCTACATCACCTTTGCAATACTTTCAGTATGTGACAGTTTTTGATGCCAACATTCACTTAACGTTCATAAATCATTCACTATAAATCAAGCACACATGCTTTGAAATTGCATTCCTCATATAGAAACCCTACCGCTTGATGTTAGAGGACCTTTTCATCTGTTGGCTTTTCATCTTGTGATAAGAAAACCATACCTTAAAATTACTTTGAATTAAAGTTTATTGACACCAATAACAGACTGAATATGTGCACTAATATTCCTTATTTTTAAAAATATAATTTAAGTTCATAGTATGAATGGATAGAAATGCATGTACATATGCATAGAAATATATGGTTAGTTTGCTCTGATTCTTAGCCATTAAAGCACTATTCCCATAGGATGCTACGCTTATATAGTTTCTTCTGTTTGTCTCTGAGGACCTGGTTTGTACAGAGCCTTATGTGTTAAGCGTGTTAGCCTTGATACCTTTTGCTTTTTCAAGGGCTCTCAAGCGAGAGCACCAACTTGATGGCATCTTCCTCTTTCTTAAAGATAGGGCGTATAGATGCAAACAGAGAGAAAATCTTTGCCGGCTCATTCAAGTCTCTTATTATTATTTTTATGATTATTATTTTATCATTTTTATTATTACTAGCTTTGCTTGGCTTTCCCTTCACTAGACACTTCGTTCTGTGTCACCGTACCATTATCTACACTTTGTCTGACATAAATTCTTTATGAATTTGGGAGACCTGAGAGTCCAGACCAAAGCCTCACACTGAAAAATGTGACCCAGATCGAATTTAAAACCACATATGAAAGTAGGATAGATCCGAAATGAAAAAAAATGTCCGCTTCTTGCAAGTCGTCTTGAGCCGACCGTCAGGAAAGTGTTTCTCTAAAATGGAAAACAATCTGAATTGGGTCAATTCAGCATGTGAACATAGCCAGTAAATACTAGTACTAATATCTAATCACTGATTTATAATATGGCAATTGTCATTCATTCATTTACTGTTTCACTTATCCTAACAAGGGTGGTCATTTATCAATTAAAATACTTATATTAAACCTTCGGTTGTTCTTGTCATGGTTGTTTTATTGCATTTTTAGATTCGCAATATCCCCATGGGATATGTAGAAGTATCTTTCCAATATAGGATCAGCTTAGAATTTGTTTGAAGTAGAAATCCTTTTGCGTGTGTCTTGTCAGTTGCTGACTTGATTGACATCGACAAGGCTGAAGTGTTTACCAGGGGACAATGCGTGTCTGTTATTTCAGTTTTCACAGTGAGAGTGATATTCAGGTAGTACCTTTGCCCTCACACCATGGGTGACCCCCCGAAAGAAAGCATCTAAAACAACACATATTGACAAGAGGAATACACCCTCAAGGGTGCAACAAAGAAATCGTTTGTTTGACGTGTCTTTGCAAAGGACTTTATTCCTTGCTTTATTTATTTAGCACGATATCACATAGTATATTGACATTTTTGCTTTGCAAATGTTGAGCGCATAATAATGTCATTTTACATCTGTTGAGCTTAGATTTAAGGCACAGTGCTTTTGCCTTATGATTGGATTGGATTGGATAACTTTATTCATCCCGTATTCGGGAACGCCAGACTTCTGCTTGCATCAAAATTTTGAATTTGTGTTCACTTTTGTTTACTTTGAGTGTGATTATGAGAGACAATAAGAAAGATATTTTTCTTATTAATTCAAGCCCACTATGCATATATGAAATTGCATGACCGGGCTGTTTTTTATGTTTGGGAAAAGAGACATTTTTTGACGCTGACTCTTGAAAAGGGTCTGTCAAGGAGCTTCATTTGACTCTGCTGGGGGAAAGGGCCTGAAATCCATGGTTGATTTTTTTCAAACCTTGACAGAACATCAGAAATGTGAAGGGCCCCATCAGAACATCAGACAAATCATGAAGATAGGTAGCTTATCAAGACTAAAAATGTCCTAGTAAACATTGGGCAAGAACCCATTGGCCTATCTGGTAACGTCACAAAACTGCAAAGTTTTGTGTCTTGTCATTCTTTGAATAAGTATTGTTGTTGTGGCCCAATTCATTCATTTATTTAATGGTAACAGGGGGTGCTAGAGCCTATCCCATCAAACTACGGGCACCAGGAGGGGAACACCCTCAATTGTAATTGAACAGTAATATTGAATTTCAATAACTACCACAATTTGCACATATGGTGCTTGTTAATTGCTGAAGATTTTCTTCTTCTCAAGATTTTTTTCCCTCATACTAAAAAAAAAGATACAAATCCCAGAAGACAACTTTCTTAAGATCATAATTCACAGTAAATCAAAGTCATTGCATTATTTAAAGAGGATTTAGCTGTAATGTCATAGCAATTACTCAATAAGGTCATCTAGGGGTGAAGTCTTCACTCGGGGGCTCCAGCCTACCGTGAAACTGGGAATGCTTCCAGCTTCTTTCAGAATTAAAAGAAAAAAAAATGCCAAAGATTAGATATTCATATCTAACCCTCCTGCAGTTTAATATAAACGGAATGTGTGCGCAATCAGGCTAATTCTGTATATTTATAGTACTCCATCCATATGTGTAATTATACATTAGGAATAATGTAATTTGAACAACCCGTACTAATTTTCACGTGCCGTTAAGAGACAAGGGCCATTAAACTGAAACTCCCATATAAGAAGGATAGGGCTTTTCTGATGTCTTGTTGGATTACAGAGACTATGTCACACAAGAGGACCTACTGTATGTCTGCAATAAGCAGTTTCACTGCCCCAACTGTCTCTTTTCTACAGACGTTGATTCATTATGTGACAATAGCCACTGATAATCGAACAAGAGTTTGTATTCTGCATTATGTTTGTCATTTATAAGCCACACAGTCAATTTTAAAGTAGTCTAAACCCAACATTGCGCTATGTTGATAATATTTTGAAGCACTAAAAAGACAATATTCATTTTTTAAGTACTAGCAAAATCCTACCAGTTACTCATATACTGTATTCAAGTATAACTATGAAAATAATAATTCCCCTTCATTCTTGCAATTCTAAAATTCTTGTACAACCTCACATTTATTTGAATGCTTCTGTTCATTTCTTTCATTTTAATTATCCCTTAATTGTACCAAAAGCATTTTACTCCATCCTGTGGGAAGACAAACTGATTGAATGGTGAACATTAAATAAATGAAATAGTTAACTAACAAAGCATTGTGCCTATTTGGATTACTACTCTGTCATTCCCTCATTATAAAGGCCACTCCATAATGATCCCATTTTGGAGACTCATTCCCTGAAATAATCTGCGCCAAGAGCAAATAGCTTGCGCCCGGTGATTGACTTTGCCAGACATTTCCTCATTTTAGTTGCAGTGTATAAGGCAATTACAATAGGCTGCATTTAACCGGACAGGATAAGGAGTGTGAATAAATGGGAGATGGCAAAAGAATTTACCCAACCACAAAATCACACTATTGTCTACATATGCGTTGTATTATTGGACGTACCGAAACGAAAATTCAGTCCGAAACTAAAAGCTAAATATGAAATAACGACTTGTTAATCATATATAAAAACAAACCAGTCCTTAAAGTCCACTGTGGGTCCTGATTTTTGTTGCAACCGATCCAAGACAAACAGTTTAACCAATGATATTATTGCAAAAACAAGCACTACCTGACTGCAAATAATTACACCTGATTGGAGAAAAAGTGTTGTCTTGTTTTAGTGGATTGAAATCCTGCACCCACTTCAGCCCTTTGTGAAATAGTAGTAAATAACCAGTTGCATACTTTGAATATTGCTGCCATTCTATTCCTGTTTGGTGCGTGCTATACTGCCAGACTTGGGTGGCCTGGACGTTGACAGAGAGAAAATAGATGGGGTCTATACTTTTGTTGGAGAGGTTGGGTTGTCACGGGAGCTGGTGCTGAGATGACTCAGTGAGTTTTGGGCATTGTGTGAATTGGGTGCCGTGAAAACTACCTTCCCAATGCCTTCAAGAAAGAACAATAACTGCTTAGATGTCCCTTCAGCCAGTAATCTTGACAATTTAAGCCACCCAATAGTTTTGAGTAATATTGTCAATTTACATCACCCAATGAATGTCTGTATATTGTATATTTTTGGACAACACAATAATTTTCGGGGCGGCCCAGCGGATGAGTGGTTAGCGTGTCGGCCTCACAGTTGGGGACCTGGGCTCGAATCCAGGTCGGTCCACCTGTGTGGAGTTAGGGTCTCTCTGGGCCTGTGCAGGTTTTCAATGGATACTCCAGTTTCTTCCCAAATTCTAAAGATATGCATGGTAGGCTGATTGGACACTCTAAATTGCCCCTAGGTATGAGTGTGGGCATGAATGGTTGTTCATCCAAATCTGATCAGCGCATATGTTGCACAATTTTTTTTTGTGTCATCAGGATTTACATTTTAATTGTGCTTGGGTAACTGTAAAATATGCGTCAGTTCACATACAGATGCACAACATGCACATATGGATCCACTTTTACATAGTAATGAGGTCATTTTTATGTTAGAGCTATACAAACAGCCTGTCACAGCAAGGGGCTATGTGGGAAATTGGGAAGGGTTACTTATTTGCACACTATTAGTTTTAAAATTGCTGGTAAAAAAACCTGGGAAAAATCAAACAAAAAAACAGTTCAACTGTTTATGGTGTCCTCGCACGCTATATCTTACTCACATGACAACAGAGGAATTCATATGAAAAGAAATATGCATGCATGCATGCTGCTTATATGCTTGCACATGTGGAAGGCACATCCACTGGCATGCATGCGCATATAGTCAAATGATTGTTGCACAAGCAAGCATTTTAATGACGCACACTGAATGCAAATAACCGTGCACTGTTGAATTACTTAACAAATGTTATTTATCGCATAATTAAAAATGTTTTTAGATCCTTTGGACTTAAAAGAGCTTTGTTCAAATACTCAAAAATATCATATGGCTGTTTAAATAGGATAGACAATGACTTCACCTCTAAACAGCAATGAAAACATGCAATATGGCAACTATATTGTCAGTAAATTCAATACAGGCATAGGAAAAAGGAGTTCATAATAGCTTGAATGGGTCCTTATAAGTAACAATTAAAATGATTGATTGCATATTATTCCCCATTAAAATGCAGAATATTTGTGACATTTAATTTTAAAGCATTGAGATAGGAAATCAGCAAGCATTCATTGAGGAGGAAAAATATATTTCATGGTCTCAATTCTTGCTCCACCTCAGACATGGAGATGAACATCATTTCTTGTCTGTTTCCAACAATAATCAAGGTCTCAGGATCAAATCAGAAACGGTCTGAAAATCCAAAGCAGGACAGTAGTGACAGTGATTCCAGCAGCCTGTTAGCTTCACTCACATTTTTTATCTTTTCTTGTCTTCTGCAGCGAATATGAACGGCAGGCGGACCAGGCCGTGACGAGTGGAAAAAGGAAATGTCCAAACCAATATCCTGTCTGGGGCACATACAGCCTCCATCAGGCTGTATCGGTAGATCTGGTGCATGGTGTACATTTGGAATAGGTGGAGGTTTGACAGAGGTTTGAATATATTTCATTTTCTTTCATTTTATATATGCAGCATGTCGAATTGGGATAGCATATTCATGGCAGTGCAGTTTCAACTGATATAATGTGTGCACAGAAGCTTGATTGCCATTTTTTGGTTAATTTTAGAGCACTGTGAATAAAAATAAATGTTTTTTTTAACTGCAAAATTAATGGATCATTTTTAGAAAGCAATTACTTAAATAATTTATTATAGTTAGGCAGACAGTGTTTTGTGATAACTGAACACATGTTATTTTGTCAGTTTTTCCACAAGCTAACAGAGAAGAGCAAAAATCAATCAACAAAATAAAAAATAAGGACAAAAGAGGTATGAAGAAAAAAAACTAACAGAAAAAATGATGGGTTTATAAGTGCCAAAATGCTATTCGGGTCTCTCTCCATCTTGTCTCATATGATCCTAAAATACAGCAAGCTTAGGGACTGTTCTTATGTATTTTGCATTTTTAGAATACTAGTTCATTATACTAACTGATAATTTAACACCAAATTCATAGTGACAATGCCAGAATGTAGTGTATTCAAGGTGGTGACAAAGTGGCCATTATATGAATGCATATTTCTGTCATTGCAAGATATTCTCAAGGAGTGTATTATTATAATAAGGTAAATGTTCCAAGATAGTATTGTGGATGTACAACACTCAGTTTAACATATTTTCGTTGACAGCAAGCAGCACATCTCAATGTACAAACTAAATAAGAAATGACTGAATAATCTAATAAAATAGATTTAGAATTACTTTCCCTGAAAATTAGGAGCAACCACATTTAATTTCTTTTGGTAAGATATATACTTTACTAATTCAAGGTATAAATATGTAATGTTATAATAACACTTTTGAATTAATGATTTTGTTAGAAAATTATATTTACTCAAACTCAAAGATGTGTTATAGAAATGTTAAATTTTAGTTTAATAAACACTATTAATTTTCAAAAATGCCATGCAGTCATAATTGTAATTCATCAATGAATATAATCTCCGTGGGAATAACTACATATGGAAAAGCAACACTATAACCTAGTTAACAACCTAATCAGACTATTTAGCGACATGATGTTATTATGTGAACCCGAGTTAGAACAAAGAAAGACTTTAGTCAAATTAATTTTGTTATTGTTTATTATTTTGCTTTCTTGCTTTTTTATACTTTGACTGGATAGAACATTTATTTATCTACACGCCTGAATATCGCTCATCCTTATTATAAAGATCATGCATTTCCCCCGGCATAAATTGTAGGGGGGGGTAAAATGGTGATTTTTTTCCCCAGTTTTTCCCCCTCTCTATTCTTAACTCTTTTTCTTTCTTTCATACATTTTTTTTCTTTTTTTAGCGTGCTGTGTTATTCAAATTAAGGAATGGTTACGGATAGGAGCTAACATTTGTGTTTGGGGATCTTCGTACACAAACCAAAACAAAAAGACAGACCCGGTCATCAGCATGGGGTGCAACGTGCAGCTGCCCTGCTAATGAGATTTTAAAACGGGCCATAGTATTCCTTTAAATTGCTCTTAGATGGAGAATTTTATGCTTCATGTGTTGATGTATTTTAATGAAGAGGGAGATTTGGGGATTGTACTGCATGCTTGCATGTGTGTGTATGTGTGTGTGTATGTGTGTGTCTGTCTATCTTTTTGACAACAATAGCCTCCAGCTACAACCAAAATACGTTCTCTTTTGTGAACTCACATGTACAAAAAGAAGAGGGAAACGTGTAGGCGAAAAAGAAAGAAAACCACCACAAAATATCTCATTTTTAATGGGTTTTTGAATTTCTTACTTTGTACTTACTTTTTGACAAATCAGAAATTAAGAATGCCTATTTTTATATCTATAGTCTTTATTTTCTAAACTGTAGTTTATAAAAGGAAGAGATCAAAATTTCACAATAATCATTCCATTTATTTTAAATTGACTTTTTTAAGCATGTATTAGATCCAAACACTATATTTTTGTCTACTCTAAATTGTTATAAGTACTATGATGCTGGAACTGCAACATTATTTTCAATTCATTTCTATCTGGACATTTTTCCTTTATATGTCTTGTATAGGAATACATTCATACATTAAAAGCAATGCAACAAAATGGAAATTGATATTTTAAATCTTGATCCCCAAATCTTTACACCCACATTGCTAAGAATTGAACATTGCTAAATAATGATGTGATCCAGCCACTGTGTACTACAACAACACAGCCAAAACAGCCTTTTCATGTGAACCTCACATCACAATTAATACAAAGAGATAATGTTTGAATTTACCCATTGAGGAAGTTGTGAAGGAAACAGAAATGCAAAAAAAGCTTCTCGTATTTAGTGCACGATGTTACTCTGTGTCCATGTCACCAAGTGAATCAATGCACCAGAGCACAGAACAAGAAAGACTGTGATTACACACTTAAATGGGACTTTATGTATATGAGTGCGTGTTTATATGTGTTAGTTGTAAAAAAAAAAAAAGACTGGACAGAGACGGAGGGTTACAGGCCTGCGTAAAGCCATCCTTTGTATCTTTGATACAAGCTTTTGTGGTTGTGGGGGTCGTGGGGTGGAACATCAGCATGAGAAAAGATGGCAAGGGCTATGTTGCTCATCATTGACACTTTACTGAAAAAGCCCATAGATGAAAAAAATAATAAAAAAAACAGCCAGCCTTTCACTCAAATGCACAAACTATAGACAGGCAAAAAGTGTGTGGTAGAATTCAAGAATGTCAGTGTGTGAAAAAGGAATTACAACATTAGACAAATCTGGATATATTACCCTGTGGATAAATACAAACATTTCCAACCATTTTTTATATTTTTGTGTGGGTTTTGTGTGTGTGTAAAGTGCACACGTGAAGGCACCTTCAGGCCTTATATGGCCTACAGTCTAATTAGAGAGTGTGTCTGTGCCATCCTCTTGTCTTTAAAATCCTATTTCAAAGCCAGTGAAGGAGAAAGCTTATTTTTGGTTGGAAGTCTATTGGGTGTTTTTTTTTTACCCCCAAACCTCCTTCGACTGAAGAATGAGGTCAACAAGAATGCGACACCAGTGATGTATACGCTTGAAGGCATCACAAGATAGAAACAAAGTTTGACAAAGCCTTTTCGTCGTTATGCTAAATTTCGACACAAACTGAATTATTGTAATGCTTGGCGCCAAAATTGTATTTAATGAAGTAATCTTTTGTTCTAGGTTTTGTTTGTTTGGTTCTTTTTTAGGGATAAACACTGCCCCCATGTGGAAAAAACAACACATTTAATTGCTGAGTGCTTTCTCTTTGAGGCCCGTATAAAAATGGTAGTAGCTTATATCTGAAATGCAAAAGAAATCCAACTACTAACTTGTACCATAACCATTATGGTCCAAGGCCATGTGGAAACAGCAATTTAAATGTATTTTACGGAACATAATTTGTCATTTTAAAATGTGCATGTTGAATGCATACATTTAATCTTTTCATGTAAATGTTCTCCCCTTTTCTTTAAAGGGGCGGAAGGTATTCCCAGCCTGAAAATGACAGCAGAACAAGTAAGGCCTTTCCACTTTCTTATTGAAAGATATGCTACCCTCTAGTGGGAATTTTTGAAATTGCAAATATTGTGATTATAGTATATCAAGAGTATACATTTAATCACTCTCAGATTTTAACAAATATATTTACTAGTTCACTTTGATGATACTTTATCTTAACCCATCAAGTATGTGCTTCTATTTGACAAGAATTGTGGCTTCTAAAGAAAGCTTCACAATGAAAGCCACTTCTATAAATGTATCTATAGGCCTAGAATAAAGATACAAATGTCTCACCACCCTTTTTAAAAATCTTTGTAGGCTTCATTCATTACATTTCAGCTTCTTTTAGTTCTTGTGTTTTCCCCGGGGTTTTTCTCCTTTCAATTTCCTCCACACGGAGTTGAAATGTATTAATTTCATCATACATTCTAAACTAAACCGCTATATTCCACTCACATACACACACACAAACACACACACAGTAGCCCATTGATCACAACATCAATGTACATATTTGTTTGCCAATGCAAAATTAAGTCTTGGAGTGGCTGACTAATAATTGTGTACAACACCTTCCTCCGGTCAAATCTGGAAAACAGAGTGTGATTCCTTCCCCTGTTTCATGCAAGCACTGTGAGGGGCGAATGCTAAATGGGGTCTAGACAGATGAGAACCGGGGCACGCCACGCTACTTCACTTTCCTTCTCCTTCAGCTTGACAGGACCTGAATTACAATAAATGATAGCCCTCCTTGGTCACAAAGCGTTTTGACCTACCACCGTCACATTTTGTACTCTCTCACCCAATGCAACCCCCCTTTAATGGGTCCCACATGGGCAGCCACGTTCCCTAAGGACCCCGTTGGCAGTGAAGGCCGCTCCCACTAGATGGAAAAGCCTAACATGACGTAAAATAGCAGAAGAAATCAGACAATTGTGAAAATATGAATTGTCCATTGAATACTGCTATTTACTTTACTTTCTGTAAATGTACAGCCAAATATAAAGCTTGATGGGGGGATTGGAAGTCATGATACACAAGCCAGGGGAGTGGCAACTGCCATCTATGTGTTTTTATGAGCCCCTTGATATTTTTCAGATGACACCTTCATATATTTTTCACCTTCTGACCTGTTTTATTGCTGCAGATCTACATTTAATCACAGTGTCAATAAAATATTTTTTTTTCCAAAAGGAGAGACGGGATTGTACAGAAGGGGAGAGTTGGTGACCTTCCTGCAACCTACATTGGGGGTCAGGTATGTCACTTTTTTAATTTGTCATGAGTTTTGTATCAAATTGTGTGTGTGTGTGTGTGTGTGTGTGTGTGTGTGTGTGTGTGTGTGTGTGCTTGAGTCTTGCAGAAGGACTACATATATATTTTCTGTTTTTGTTTTTTAAGCTTTGCCCTAATTTAATTTGTATAATCATAATGCTGGCATACAAAACCGGCAGAATAAGATTGTATGTGTTTACTAACATTGCTTCAGTAAAGGTAGTGTGAAGTGGGTAGATTTTTATTCGAATTTTTGACATTCGATGCCATTGTAAAATATAGAATCAAATATCTATGTTCTGCGGGAAAGTTGTCAGAGGATTAGTTAAAATTTATGACCAGTTAAAACAAAAAGTTACATTTTTTTCTCCCATGACATGCTAGAAAAATATACATATAGTTAAAGTTAATAAAATATGCTACCATTATAACTTGATCATTATATTGGCATACTGATAAAGCCCAGTTGGAATATTTCTACCTTTGCAAATTGAAATAAGAATTCAAACAGTTTTGATATAACATACTATTGATCAATCAGAGGCAGTGAATAAAATAAGTAAATAATTTTTGGGCCTTTTGGAAGTGTCCTTTTTGTCTTATATGGATAAATACTAGTTGGTATACTTGTCTTACTGATGCTCAGAAAAGCATTCTTTTGAGTGCACATGTGAATTAGACCAATGCCATTGCCAAAATTCATTTATCTCTTTTCTGAACAAACCACATTTTGTAACAGGACTAGAAATGAATAACATTTGTGTTTTTAATCCTTTTTCCCGTTAGATGGCAGTATTGTGTCGTCAAATGAACTCAATGAAATACCATTTTCCATAGGCATTTTTGTAAATCTCATTTTTAACACACTTTGGAATGAAGATCGAACATAAACCACAGTTAATAATAAAATATTGTAACAAAAATAATATAACAAATTCAATTATATCTTAGTATTGTTTTTATAACAAGATGCTCTTGAACAAAATGCCTCCCAGCATTTTTAACATACAAGTCAGAAGGACCGTTCGTTTGTATGAGTAGTTGTGCGTAATAAGATTAAAATTTCTTTGAAATACATTGCATGCAAAAGAATAGATAAACAAAAAGCAAAAAGACAAATACTAGATATGTTACATATAGTTTAAACTTATAATTTTTTTTCTCCATTCACACAATTCCAAGAGTTAAAAAAAAGTAATTGTACATTTTCATTTGTTTTATTACCTGTAACTCATAGGAGATTTTTTTGCTGAATGAGTGAAGTGTGCTGTCATGTGCAAGTATTACCCACAATGGCCAGGGAACCATCTAAATGTGTAGCCAGGAGACATCGAGGCCATCACATTACCTTTACATGTAGTCTCGAAGATATCTAAAAGCTTCGGAAAGTTACACTATAATTTGTAGTTGATTTTGACTATAGTTCTCAGAAAATTAATTTTGTTTTAGAGTTAGGCAACTACATAAAGGTTCACTTATTGGTTTGATGTCATGTGCAATAGGTGAACACAAAGAATGCATAAGGTTGCATGGCTTTAGTATTTTTTTGTGTTTTTTTATGCAATAGCTTTTCATCTTTTTCGTATTACTTTTACCAATCATTGGATCATGTATTTGATCTATAGTTAATTTGGGATGATATATTTTATTCTTGACTTAGGCCTTAGGATAAAGCTTTGCTTATTGTCAATTTGTTGTCGACGAGTGGGTAGCACGTCTGCCTCACCGTTTCCTGGGATCGAGGGTTGAATCCATGGAGGGATTCCTCACTTTACACTGTGGAATTTGTATGTTCTCTCCGTGCTGATGTATGTTTTTTTTCTGGGGACTCCGGTTAACAGCCACCCCTCCCCAAAAAATGCCTGATAAGCTGTTTGAACCCTCTAAATTGCTCCTAAGTATGATTGTGATTGTCAATGGTTGTTTGTCTCATTGTGCCCTGTAAATAGCTGGAAACCTATCAATCTCGGGGCGATTGAGTGGTAATCAAGCCGAAAGTCAACATTGCAAAAACCCTAAGAGGCAACCATCCCAAAAGGAAAATAATTGAATCGAATATAATTTTCATTTTAGCTATAATGAGACACACGGTATGCAAAGTCCACATCAAGTTGAAAGTAAAGAGTCACTAGTGGCTACAGTGCTGATCCATCAAGGATAGCAACACCTTTTACCCTGAAAATTCTGCCAACTCAGGAGGGCAATTAACACCTGTGTAACCTGGGTCAAAAACAAGATGGAGATATCTCCCCAGCGGAAGCTGTGGTTGACCACAGAGCTCTTTGCTGATGCTCTGCTTTACATGTTAAGATGGAGCTTGGGTATATGTGTGTGTGAGAGAAAAAGTGAGAGGAGGAGGAGAGAGAGAAAGAGAAAGACGGTGAAAAAGAGTACGTGTGTTGGTATCTCTGGTCCTATGTGTCTGGTGGTGTGTGTTGAGCGCTGACAGGGGATCAGAGATATGATACGTAGGTAAGATGCACTACAGGATAATTATGCATAACCTCTGGAGAGTTCACACTTGGGTATTGAGGCTAGTTTTTGTTTATTTTTTAACATTCATTTTTCTTTCTGAGCCCCTCGCCATCATTCACATGAATGAAATATCAAACGTACCTCTGTGGCTCGTGCAAGGCTGAAGAGAGCATTCATCTGCATATTAGGCAAGGCGGAAATGTGGTCACGATTTTGCAATCCAGACACACGTTTCTTGAATTAATATGCACTTGATAGACTGGGAGAAGAAGTTTCATGAATATTCATCGGGCTTAATGTGGACGTCTGCAAATGAAATCACTCTCTATTAGAATAAAGCAGTAGTAATGTGCTTAATTGGCTAGATTCCCATGACTGTGTAAGGTTCTAAATTTGTAAACATTCAGCATGTCGAAGTCCAATCCACCAATTTAACCACTTGAATATCAAAGTGTCTGACCTTTTGTCAAGGAAATTAACCTGCTCTATCAATGAGTAAATAATGCAGAACATTTCATATTCATATTCACTTGCAAGTAACATCCCACAAATGTCTTTTGCCTGGGCCAAAGTGGTAAAAAAAAGTACTGCATGAGTATATGGCTTCAACAGTCAGATAATTTTCAAAGTCAGTCCCTTTCAGGTGTTATCAACCATGCTCATAAATATACGGGAAGGACTTGGTGGGTGGGGGTAGTGTATGTCTGTGGGGTTGTCATCTATCATAGCTGCTTTGCAGACTTGAGCTGGGAGCCCAAGAAACCTGAGCCTCTATTAGACAAACACATGCCATTTCCAAAATAACAATGTGCTCCTGTCACAGGATAGTGGCTAGAGTTGTGTGCACATATGACAGGCATGCTGACACTGATATGTGCAGTACAATTTAGGATTACTGTATGTTACTAGGCACTCCGGTGCAGACTAGCAGGAGCTATAACCAATTGTACTGGCTAAAAAACATAGACATATAAATTCCTGAACGTTTTGAAGATTACCCCAGATAACTACCTGGAATTATGTTTTAAATATCTGTCAAAGCTGCAGAACAAGCTATCCTCTATCGTACATCAGTGAAAATAAATAGGCATTAATCCTGGGTGAGTTTGTTGAATACTCTGCTGTTTCCTGTGAACTGTGAAATGTACCTAGCAACCCTCAATTATGATTTCCTCAAACATGCAGATTAAAATTAGGTTTTCCTTTAGGTATATGTTACGGGGTGGAATTACTCAGTGGTTGAATTGTTGTATCCCAATCCAAATGTTGAACACCCTATGGCACCTGATGCTGAATCATCACTAGGTGAATAAGGAACAATCTACTATGTTTTTTTTTTTTAAGTACAAACTGCTATAGTACATTTCATGGTTGGTTTAGGGTCACTATATCATCAAGTCTTATTTTTTCTTATTGTCATCCACAGCAGCAAGCCACCCACTTCTTGTCCTCATTGTCATATTAGTTCTGGTTATCTTGACTTCACTTGAGGATTAGTATATGATATGTATCAAGTCTATATGGTTTCATGGATGTTTTGCCTTTTTTTTTGGTGGTGAAATCAGGTTTCATTCATAGATCTATCTTCCATACTGCTTATTTTCTCAAGGGTTGCAGTTACCGGAGCCTATGACAGCTTACTAAGGGCCTTGAACTGGTTTCCAGCCAATCTGTCTACAGATCATAGAAAAGGTAATATTGCACTGTCTTGCCTGCTTCAATGTAACACATTCTACCATCCTTTTGCTCTCTCACTATCACAACAGTCACCTATTACATTCAAGTGGGTTGGGGCCTCTATTGATAAAAAAAAAAAAAAAATTTAATGAGAACTTTACTTTAGCAAACACATCACTATTGTGTTCTAAGCAAGCAAGTTCTTGTTTTGGCCAAACATACTACTGCATTATGGTGTATGTGTATATATTATATTGCATATCACTTTGATATGGTAGTGTGATGTGGACATTAAAGGGGGCGGGGCATCTGTCATATTTGAGCAGGTATTTATCTGCAGTCTGGATCATTTTGGGTTTCAAGCAGAGGAAGCAGCCTTGACCCTGCCCACTGCAGCTGTCCTGTAGGAGTAGGCAGTAAATCTACACGGGCAGTGCACATACACTCATTGGTTGTATGCACACATGCAATTGAAGATGTGTTTTTAGCTGCTTTTTACATGTTTTTGAGGAGTATGAATATTTAGGGTCTGAAATTGTATAATATTCTCTCATTAAAAATAAGTTTAGTAAGCAGAGTTATTTGATTACCTTCAGCTTTTGATTATTTTTTTTAGAGAATCAAACTTTGATAGAGCAGACACTTATGAATAATATTGATTTTGTTCATAACACGCAGGATGAGGAGAGAATATAGTTCCATTTAAGGCCCAAGAGTTGATTTTCTTGTAACTGCTCAGATTTACAGGTGCCACTGACCTTTTCATCACAGGAAGTCTCTGGCTTGCCTGGGACTTCACTCATCATTCCCTCTCCTTACAACCATTGCTCTTTATTTTTACAGTTTTTTTTATCTTCCACAATCTTATACAAGACGATGTACATAGTCTCTAGCAGTCATATTCTCAGGTGTTATGAGTTAGGAGAATAAAGGTTATGATTGAGCCCATACGTTTCTGCACCAGGAATAAATCAGTTTAATAATAAACTGTGATGAAATTTTGACAAAGCTCTGGCAAGCTTTGTCGGTGCTAGTGTAGCAGCAGAGCCACGCAAATTCTGGATATATATATTTTTAAAATTAGTCCAATGATCCATGGTTAAACTTAAATAGGTCTTATGTAATGATCATATTTTGGCAACATATTGGAATGGACTTGAAATTAACACGTTTCATCAGAAACGGAACCTATGGAGCTATCACTGGGAAGCGTTTGGAGAATTGAATATACATTTAGTGCACAGAAAGAAGTAGTAACTCAGTCCGTCCATCTGATAACAACTGCATCAATAAATATAAATTGTCAGATATAAACTGTACATTTTTAATAATTACCCTTGTTCAAAAATCACTAGTTTTACAGTATATCTGTTTCTTGAGGTTATTGGCTGTCCTGATAACTCTTAAATTGCAGGACCGTTGTGGCCCACTTCACAAGAAAGATTAGTGCAAATTGCCTCTTATATACCTAAAAGCCAATTACACCTCCATCCTTATAATAATGAACTCATGAACCCTGTTCATTTGGAAAAGGCTGAGAGAATACGATCAATAAAAAGAGACTGTGAAGACAAGTGGCACAGAGAGCCAGCTTCAATATGGTGTCAGGCAAGCTTCCACAAACTTGAATTTATTTCTATGTCAATAAGTTCCCAGTCAATCCATCTTATGAGCCCACTCAGCTTCTCTTGCTTATTTGCACACGCAGTTATAGAAATAGTACATGAAACTAGCTCATTTACATTTACATCAACTGTCATCTGCAAAGAGGATATATATATATATATATATATATATATATATATATATATATATATATATATATATATATATATATATATATATATATATATATATATATATATATATATATATATATATATATATATATATATATATATATATATATATATATATATATATATATATATATATATATATATATATATATATATATATATATATATATATATATATATATATATATATATATATATATATATATATATATATATATATATATATATATATATATATATATATATATATATATATATATATATATATATGTCATCTTTGCAGATGATAGTTGATATAATAAATTTAAAACAAAATATAAAGCGGAATCTTTCTGTGATCCTAGGAAGGTAGACAGTTCACACACCAAAACTTGCACATATGCGCACTCCCACGCACGCAACCACCCACACATATGCCTAGACATGAATGCGACCGTGTGCGTATGCGCACAAACACTAAATGGAAAACCTTAAATGGGATCAAAGTCCATTGACCCCCGTGCGCCATTAAGGAGAATTAATTTGTCTCCTTATCAAAAGACTATTAAAAGATTGAGGTCAGAGTCAAATGGAGCCAAGATACTATTGATTCTGGAATTCACATGCTTGCTGAGGTAAATGGAATTCAGTACAAAGACATTGCTGTCTAACCTCACTGGTTTAAGTTAGGGAACTGACAATAGAAAATGATGCTGACATTCATAAGCTAATTTCACCAAAAGTGAGTCATTATTTCTGGACTATTTTCTTCACATTTAGACCAGGGCTGCAACTTGAACTCCTGAGCAGTTTATATATGTGACATAACTAAAGGGATATCCTAATCAGGGATATACATTAGGGGGTGCTATTTGTATGTTAGGGGGCCCAGTTTAAGAGTGTAAAGGGGGATTGGTTGGATGAGAGAAGAGTATAAAACAAACTGATGCTCAGAGTAATAATTTAGATTTTCATTATTCCAGTGTGACTTACGTCCCGAAAAATATGTTTATATACTTCATTGCCTACTCCATTCTCTGTTCATGTTCCTATTTCGATCAAAGCAAACTATCCAGTGTTTACTCGATTGAGGAAAAATACATTTGCCAAGTTTTGCAGTTTTTTTTGTTACTTTTCACAGTAAGCTCAGTCTGTACCACTTCTTGGAATTGTGTTGACGCAATTTTCCCTTATTGATGACATACATACGCACACACACATGCAAACCCGCAGCCCCTACACATGGACAGACACAAATACAATCATTTCATAGTTCCCATTTCCGAGTTTGATGCATTTAAACAAAAGGATAATGTTATTTTATAAACATATATGCACTGTGTGTAACGATGCAGGGCCTCAGACCATTGAAAGTTTCCTCTGATGTGGAATTTATTGTGCTGATTGTCCTTTTTCCTGTTAAACACTATCTGGCGCCTTTTTCCTAACATGGGGATAGTGGCACGGGATCTTCAGGATGGGACGTAACTGATTTCAGCACTTCCTTGCGTCATTTGCCCTTTTTGTCTGTAGTGTGACTCTAGCGTCTTTTATTGTGAGGTCTGGGTAAGGTGAAAAACAAACAGGAGCCTGGCTCAGAAGCTTTGATCTCCCGTTTCCTGGTTCATTTTTTACGTCTGTTTCTCACAGAACATTTTTTTTCTTTCACTTGATTACCACATGCTTCCTCAAACATTTTTACTCAGAACCAAAGACATTGTGTTGGACTATAATGGTTTCGTCTTAGAGGAAGCTATAAAGGCCTTTTGAGTTTTTTTGTCTCTTTTATTTTTGCCATTTTCGAAACTGGGGGCTCATGCACGCTTTATCCTGCACATTCAATAAGCTATTAATGGCAACTGCAAATCATTAGAGTTTCGGGGTTGAAGGTTTGATCCTCACTGTATGGAGTTTGCATGTTCTCAATGAGCTTTCATGGATTTTCTCCAGTTGTTCTTGTTTCCTCCATCATATATAATCATGCATTGTGGGCTGGTTGAAAACTTTAAATTGCACATAGGTATGAGTGTGAGTGTGAACGGTTGTCCATCTCCCTGTGTCCTGTGATTGGCTGGCAATCGTGAGGATAAGTGGTTCAGAAAATGAAAGAATGAAGGTGACCAAGTATAAGATGTGGTAGGGTTTGATCAATCCCACAAATGTTACATGATATGATTTGGTACGCCATCTGAATCTCTGGTCTTTAATAGTCTATTTGAAATGTGTATTTTTTGAATAAATGACAATTATATTAGAGACATTTAATGATATTAGCATTGATTAAAAAAAAGAAAAAAATGTTAACACATTCAGTTAACACACTGGCCTAAATGTACCAATACATAACTGAATATTACAAACATTTTGCAAAATTAAAGTATGAATGCAAACTGCCGCAACAAGAAACCCAATTGCCACACATTTCTACCAACAACTCAAACAGAGACTAATTTCTGTCCCCGTTTGAGGTAGTTTTGTGATGCAAAAGTAATTTGGGGGATTTTGCATGTACTTGGCCTTTTCTTTAGGGAAACACTCAATGCCCTCATCCTTCCTGGATTGCAGGGAAAAAAATTGAGGTCACATAATTCAAATCAACATGGTATCTGCACTGCAACTCCTCTAAGTAGTACATAGAAACTTTTAATCATTATTAATACACAATAGACAGTGTAAATTATCAGAACATTATTAAGTCAACCAAGACACCTTTTTTAAATTCAAATTAGGATGAACAAATATTTGACAGCCACAAAGTGAGCCATACATTTCTTCTAATATCTGACTGAGTCAATGTGTTTCAATGTCACTTATTATTTTTTAGTTGGCTTGCCACCTGTCATCACATCTGCCGGTCAGGTTGTGATATAAGAAGCATTGCTTAGCATATGGAGGGATCCCCAGTCATATCACTTCCTGACCACATACACGCCACATGTGAAATAATTGGATGTGTCCGAGGGTATTTAGACCAAGATACATTGACTAAAGGCTTCTGTCCAACATTAAACGGTTGAGGGGGCGAAAGTGACAAAGAGCTGGACAGCTCGAGAGTGTAGGCAGGCCAATTGGGCCTGGCCATTGCGTGTTTGAATGTAACAGTTGGGACCCTGATGACAGAGTTGTCTTTTGGAATTTAAGAGCAAGGGCTCAGAAGTAGGTGCACCCCCCATTCAGGACTTGGCCAGGAAGGAAGGCTTTGGTTTTCAAAGCATCCACTCCTTTATTTATATTACATATTTTCATCGCCAGCACTCATTTCAAAGGCAGGAGAGGGATGTTTTTCAATTTCCTAAAACTTTTTGGTCCTGTGTATTTCCCCAACTCTGCCCACTACAATATACAATATTCGTTTCAATAGAGTGATTCATTGATGTATCCATTGGAGAGTTTAATTTACTAAAAAAACACAATGTTCAAGAAGTCAACTGAATATTATAGAGAAAGTGAGAGGATGTTGAGTAATTGTCCAGCGGGGAATGCAAAAAAACTAAACTAATTGAACAATAGCTGAGATGTCTTATATTTTTTAAATGAATTCATGCATCCACATAAATAACAAACAGTACCGATGAAGAAACAAAGTTTGTTATTTGTCATGTTACAAATGCGAAGAAAAACTACAAAAAAACAACATTAATGATGGACAGTTGGCCCAGGCCAAGGCACGCAGAACGTCATTGGCTATCATTAAGACAAGACAGCTACTGATAAATTAGTCATCCATCAAAGGCGCCCATATCAACTTGTTTCCCCTGATCATTATTGGAAGCAAACAATTGTGTCGCCCTACTCCCTCAACCGCCCACCATGTCCCGCTGTTGCCGCTGCCTCGTGGGGATGAACCACCCCCACAGCCAATCGGCATCTATGTCTCAGAGGAATAAAACCATCAAAGGCGAAGTCCTTGCTGAAATTTTACAGCATGAACTAGATCCTGTTCCTGTCTAGTCATCAAATGGATTGTGGCAAGGCTCCTAACTTACATTTTTTCACATGGATCACTCTAATTAGAAAATTTAGGGTCCATAATGTGCATAGGACAATTGAAAATGTGTCATGTAACGAGAGAATTGCTTTGTTGAACAAAAAGATCAATGTGGGTTGAAAAACATTGCCTGTCTGACATCCCAACACAAAAAATGGTGTACAGTATGCACTGTGCCGATTTAGACATTTTTTACATAGTATAATATAGCCCATGAACTTAGAAAAAAAATCACACAACATGTTGACATCGGGTAGCAAAGTACCTTTGAGATCTGCTCCCATTGGTGGGATACTTAATTAATTAAGAGGGGCTTGTCAGCTAGCTGCCCTGGGACCCTGGGGTAATCATACAGGGCAAATAACAGCATGTGGAGCTTGGTTGAAAGAACTCCCTGATGCTGTTGTCATTGTTGATTAATTTCTCTGTATAGATCATGACACTACTGTGCATGTGTAACTTGTCAACAGCTCCCATGTTTCTTTTCCTTACTGTGTAGATGTGTGTTTATTCTTTGTTAGAGGTCTTCTCAGCATGCATGCTGTTACTGTTCTTGGTGACATGATATACAAAATGTAGTTTGTATAACTAAGCTGTAGGGTGTGTATACTGCGTAACACTTGAATTGTTTCAATCATCTTTTGTCATAACTATATATGGTACTGTATGTTTATTCGACATGAAGGTTGTGCCTTTCTATGTTGCATGCAGTGGCAGGCATGCAAACAAGATGGTGATGCCTGATAAGAAAAAGTGGCATTCCTGATGACAAATGATGATAGCGTCTTGGGGCATTGTAGCCCCGTGAGGAAGTGTATTGATTAGCCTTATTACCCCAAGCATCCGTCTTGAGAATGAGCAGGGGAAAAGGAGGGGAGGAAAATTAGCCGGACTCCACCTCTGTTGAACGACTGATTACTCCAGGGGCCCTGAAGAGAACAAATGGCGTACGCCTTTCAGCACATACAAAAGTCCACACGCATATGTGCAAGGAGTGATTTACTTATTTATTCTGCCCCAAGTCTATACAATTTAACTTTTTTTAAAAATGACTATGTATAAAAGACATGTCATTATCCAGTCCCATGGTACACAAGTGATGCCACAAGTGTCATGCAAATTAGAACACTTATTGCCACTTAATATAGGAGTACATATTTTTCTTTCCTTTCCTGTCTTTTCAATACAGTGTACAAAATATGACAAATAATACAACTCATTGGAGACTTTATTAGCTTACCTGCAAATTCAAATGTGATGCAACTGAGAACAATTACAGATATTCTGACAGATATGATAGGTGTAAAGCATTGACAAAATTGCTATTGTGGTTAACATTGTCAAAGTTTCCCTTTGTGATCTGAAATAATTCAAACTACACATGATTCAGAATGTTGCTGTGACAAATTTTAGATAAACATGATTTGATTAAATAGGAAAAATGTTTCTTTAGTTTGATGATTTACCATTTCTATCCTGCAGGAGAGGCAATTTTAACAGCAATTTGTATCAAGCAATTATTTGAAATGAATTTGATTGGCATTTTCTACGAAGCAATATTCTACCAGTGGATGCGTCATTCACTTAATTCATTTCATCCCATTTATCTGCATGCCTTTCCACGCTACGCTTCAATTTAGGTGTTAATCACATATGCTGTAATGATCTATCCTTCCGGAGCTTATTGATGAAACGGCCTCAATTACTTAGCTCAATATTTCCAACATTAGTTGGCCTTAGAAATGTTTCACACAGTCATCTATCTAGATGGGTTTTTAAGAGGTATAAAATCAGCTGCAAAGTGCATTCATATTTTATTCTATTCAGACGTTGCTTAGCTGATGGGGTGCCGGTAATTCACCACCCTAAGTAGACATAATAGCCTGATGAGCACACATGTTCCTGATAGGAAAGCAGTCTACATGGAAGAGGTTGCTGAGCTATAAACAATTCAATAACCAGTTTTACTGTCAAGCAGCAATGAAATATTGTGCTTGTTTTCTTACATGGTGACAAAAATGATGATAAAATGCTTTTTCCTGATACTTTTGAGGAATTTTTCACCGATTCTGCATTATCACTTGTTGTTTGTGGCTCATGGAAGAAAATTACTTTTGTGAATTGCTGACTTGTGAGATGCTCAGTATGTTTGGGTCACCATTGGGGTGACCATCTTGGTACTGCAAAGATGAGGTCATTTGATTTTGCTGTCTCACATTTTCTTTCCTCTGTGGCCACAACAGCAAAGCATAGAAATATTCAGGTTTTTATCACCAACGCACTATACACAGTCTTTGCTTCTTTTCCATTTCTGTTGTTGACGAAGTTGTCTTTTTTTACAAGTACGAATAAATATTGTCTAAGTAAGTAAGTATTGGCTATAATCATTAAATGATATTTTCCAGGGGCATTATTCTTGGTAAACGAAGGTTTCCCATCTAGAGGGAGGCAGTTGATGCTGTATTAGAAGGCTCAATCAATAGCCATCTTCCCCTAGATTTACTGTAAACATGTTAAAGTATTCATGAATTAATTGACTTCCTTTATCTCGATATAGGTAGCATACCACACATTATAAATGCATTGTTAGATATTTCTATAAAGTCTACGATTATTTACCACAAATCATATAGCAAAATAATGTAGAGTGAATGCCGTAATTAAATTAAGCTTCTACTGCAGAATGTGATTTCATTTTACATCACACACCATAAACAGTGTTTTGCATCTGTCAATTACTGGCGGTCATGTGGTTAGCGCATCAGCACTGACAGTTCTGAGATCGAGGGTTCGATCCCGGGTCCTGTGTGGAATTTGCATATCCCCTTGGCTTGCATGGATTTTCTGTGGGTAGTCTGGTTTCCTCCCACATCCCAAAAACATGGTCTCCTTGTGCCCTGCCATTGGCTGGCTAACAATTCAGCGTGTCCTCTGCCTGGTGTCCATAGTTGGCTGGGATAGGCTCCAACACCCCCTGCAACACGTGAGGAAATTTAATTAATTTGTGAATACGAACAGAACCAGTTGGTATTAAAATATTGTATATGAATTTAAAATTAGCTTGACTAAAACCCAGTTGCTGACTGGCTCAAGTAACGTTCATGCGTTCAAAATAAAATATAGAATATGCAGTTTTATCTGTGTTCAGTATCAGTGTTACCATCCTGTAACGAGTAAAAGGTTAGGATGGAAGTACTCCTACAGATTCGTCAAATTCTTTTTCTCCAATTTGTAATCAGGGCCCCATTTTTTCTCCAATGACGTCACCTTCATTATTTGGCCATGGCCATTGGGTTTGGAAGATACCTCACCCTTGGGTGGTATACGAGAAGGTGAAGTGGAAGACTGATGTTTTAAAATGGGAAGCATTTCAAACCAGCGTCTTCTCCTGCAATGGTCAAACGATTGTGGGAGGAGACCAGTGTAACTAACCACCCAGGGATAACATTGTGGTTTGACCAGAAGACATGATGTGAGGCTGGATATGAAGAAATGGTGGTTGGTGAAGGTTCGCCTACAAGCAAACATTCTCTATGGCTTTTTGGATGTAGAAGATGAATGTGAAACATTTTTTCCTCAATTGCTCTCAATGAAAACATGTTGTTGAGTGAAATATACAGACGTTGTGAAGGCTGTGGATGTGGGTGGAGTTTTTGTTTCTGCTTTGGCACTTACCACAGAGTTCACCACCTTCCAGCTGTGATATTAACTCTTTCCTTTTAGGTAAGACCACACGTGAAGACCTTTAACTTCTGAAATGAGAAACCAAGACTATTTTTAAATGGAAGAAACGAGAAAAAAAAACGTCCCCAATTATGACTTCTTGTAGAGATTGATGATCCCTCTCCTCAAGTCAAATTTAAGCTTATATAAGCTTACAACTTAGAAAATCAACCATCTATGTTTAAAATACCAAAGTAACATGAAATATGGCCTCACAAAACCTCAAAAGATTACCTTAATTTTGCACTGTTCTGTATTCCTTGTTTATTTTCCCATCGACATTTTATCAAAACGCATTCTGCATTAGAAACACTTTAGATCTAATCGCAATCTCTGCACACAGTACCAGGTTCATAATGATTAGAATAATGATAATAATACTAATAAACGTATGTGATGTTCTTGGTAACATTATCCTGATGTGTTTCACATAATGTGGTGACAACCTATGTGGATGTAAATTGACCAATTGTGTGTTTCTGTAACTTGACAACATTATCTGCATCCTCTGTGGCTGGGACACATTTCCGTCAAGTTGCTTCCAAAATAACTGTCCCAGCCCCCTTTCCCTCCTCACACCCTGCATACTTACACACTTGTTGCTTCCTTTTTAGCACAGCCGCACATCGATCAAGCTTTCGTCTGGACTTGGTTAATCTCTTTCTGAGATAGCCAGGAGTTACCGGACTGAAAGAACATGCAAATAATGTTTAAAGTATATGTTAATATACTACAATGTGTTAGAAATGATGGCATCAATGCACAAACACTTAAGAAATAAGTAAAAAGAAAAAAATGCACTTTGAGATGCACCAGATTATAAAGCGGCACCTTCATCAGATTGCCTATCTTAAAATTTGTTTCATATATAAAATGCACCAGATTATTAAATGTAGAAGTAGTAGTGATGCTGTTAAGTTGTGGTACTGGTAGCAGTAGTAGCAGTAGTAGTAAACAAAACTTAACTGCATCATACAGTATATAATAAACATTTGTTTTTGATGATTTGGTCCCTACCTGGTACTGAACCAGACCGCTTCCTGTCTGTCCTAAATGACCAACTTCCACCTCCTATTGTCTACATGAACGTATTTTTAAAACATGATTGGATAAATCTGTATACGTTTCCTGGTCAAAGCATATTTATAGAGAAACACTTACAGTGTGAAGTCACATTAAAGTCCCTGGAGAGATTAATAGTTTGAGTCATATCAACTCACCACTTCCTCTTGCTAGAGTTCCTAATAATTTCCTATTGTCTGTCTTGTTACATTGTTAAGAGCTGTGTAAGAAGACTCTCCAATTACCTGCTTGAAAAAGACATCAGACATAAAATAGTACCTTCACTTGTGAAACAATGCTTCTCGATGCGTTTTCCTTTCTCACAGACATTTTTACTGGTCAGATCACCACTCACATTGTCCATATGTTTTCCTCATAGTTTTGAGATTGGGCTTCAAATTTTATACCGCATGATTTCCGATTTGTGATTGTTTGTACCTAGGGTGATTAATTAAATGTTGATTTATTCTATGATTTCGAGTTAAAAAGTTGAGGGCATGCAAATCCTGTTGTTCTACTGGGGAACATCTTTGCTTGTGTTTATTTTTTATGTGTAGTTGAAGAGGTGTTTTATTATATGACTTTTTCAAATTATTATTATTTAATATGGAAGTAGGATTTTCTCCATTTAAATTCAATTGTAGTCTAAATAGACCATAAATACTTTGGACAGATGGGTCAAAGATCTGAGAACTCAAGAATTGTAGGAATTTAATTGTTCTGATGGTGTGCAAGTTTAGAAATGCATTTCTTTACTGCAGATGTATGTTTTGGCCCAAAATGAGAGCATGTTCAGTATACATCTCCAACATCGTGGTTACAACACAAAAACATCAAAACATTAGCAGATGTTTCACGAGTGTGAATGTAAACAGGGAAATGTGCTTTAACATCTTAATACGCAACTTGTCAGATCTATTTATCTTATTCAGCACACACAATAAACACTTGATGACTTGCAAAACTCAGCCATGAGAGGAGTTCCATGTCATAATAAGATTCTATTTGAGGTCCAGTTTAGGTCCTCATCACAACTTTAACAGCTATAAGAAGAGTCAAGCTGGGCTCTCTTGACCCACAAGCCTCTGAAGATATTTCCTGAGGAAAACACATCACCTCAGGCGAGACCAACCCGCTCACTGCTGAGGCAGCAGGAGCCTGAGCCCACAATCCACCACAGCCCTCAAGTCATAGTCTTTGCCTTTAATTCCCTCTTCTTGTTCCTATGTGTCAAACTCAGCTCAAGATGTGTTCGGGGTTTTTTTTTCTATCCCTTTTGCACGCATCCTATACTATTAGGGGCGTAGATGCCATTACACAAGGCAACATTAGGAAGTAATTCAAATCAATAAAACTCACTTCCTTGCTCTTAACTTGTCTGAGGGAGAACATAGTACTGTAAGTCATCTCATGGCTCAACAAAGGAATTGAAACAGCATGAAGACACAAATACTGGCCACCTTTGTTATTTTATCAAAAACATTGCGAGATAAAACAGATCATGCCCATTCTACCTCACAGGTAAAGTCATTTCATTTATCTTCGGCTTTGTAAAATGCTTCAATTCAACAATGAGTATGAAGGATGTACCACCCAGTAGCTGGTGACTACTGTGAAATTACAGAAGGCTCATAGCTTTCCCCACTTAGCAGGGTAGCCGTGTGTCTGTCAGTTTCCTGCAATTTACAGTAGTTATTGTTCATAATATCATGGGTAATCTAGGTTTGTTTGTATCAGGCAAACCATTGAACAAGCTGCAAAGATGGCTAGGCCACTGCTGTAGGGAGTCATTTGGAGGAACTAGGGTAACACTTATGAGGCCCCCCATACAGCACAGAATTGTTTTTCAATTATATGTTGACAAATAACAATTATTAAAAGGTTTACTTATTGATGCAAAATAGTTGCCAGTGTTTACACATGAAAAGCACATCCTGCTCTTTATGTAAGGCGCTTGCTTCTGTGTTTCCACAGAATTATCAAGACCTGGTCTAAAATGCCCCTTCCATTGGCAGAGTCTTGTGCTGGCCTTGATTTGTGCATGGCACAAAAATACTGCCCAATGTTTTTAAGTAAAAATGACATGATGGTGTAGTTTTTATTCCAGCAATGTCCTTGTCAGTACTTTGTCATATTGTGATTCGATTGGTGCAAGATTTGACTTTGTCTGACCCAACTGGTTCCTTGTAAAAGGGATTGTAACATGCAATGATAGAAGAACCACAGCGTGCTAGGGTGATGGTCTCCTATCTACACAGGGTTTGAAACACAAATATCCATTGAGGTATTATTTTTACACAAATGAATTGAATTTGTGGCATGAGTAATGAAAAGACATTTAATAAATTTGCTCCATTAATCATTTTGTAATTTTGAAATGGCAGCAATTTCATTTAGGATCAAAACTATTCAGTTGCTGATTGACCCAGGTCTGCTTCTCAGGCGACACGTTTGTTGAGGCCAGTGGAAGTCAAGGCAAAGAGGGCCATTACAACACAGGGTCTATCTCACTCGGCGTCAGGACCATCCCACTTACCATGAAGGATGACTCTATCTGTCCCCTCTCTCATTTTGCCTGTCCGAATGCCCCAGTGGCCCGAGACCACCTGCTCATCGGCTGTGGTAATTTGTCAAAATCTGATTTCAGAGATGATAATTGACTTAATTGCAACTGATAAATCGCAAACTTTTATGGAATATGGATCAAAAGTTGGTGACAGCCTCGGGGATAATGAGGAAACTTTATGGGTCAAATGCCAACATGATCTTGCTGTGGGATGGCAATGCTGTTTGTGGGGAGTATTTTCTTGAATTGCTTCTAGAGGGCAGGTGATGCATTTAAAAGGTGCCATTCCTCTCCAGTTAGCCTTGAAGTTAGTAGCCATGGGGGTATGTGGTTGTGTGTGTATTTGCTGGTGTGTACATGAGGTACATTTTGCAATGGTATAATACACATGTACTGTAAGTTTTGGAAAACTGAAAATTGCCACTTTTGTGTTACGATTCATCGTTCTCTGGAAGGGAAGAAAACAAGCAAAACAAATTTAGTTGTATTTGGGGGCCACAGATTTACGCTATACTCTCTGAATTGGGTGTTTATAGATTGTGTTGATGTGGCTGTCTGCACCGTGATGTGTTAATAATTAGGATTTGATTAAAATAACGCATTGCATGCTATTGTTTAGCAAAATATTGAACTGTTTACACTAGTGTCTTGTTGATTAAGATGTTACGATACTTACACAATGAGTTTTTTTAATCCACACGAGTTTTGAGAATTGTACTGAATTTTGTCATCCACTTTATATGCAGATAATTCAGTTTAGAGGTACACATAGAAAGTTAGGCAAGAAGAACAAAAAAAAAACGCAGGAAGATTTGTCAGACAAAAAGTGAATGGGGGCAAAAAAGAGAACTCTAGAACAAGAACAAATGACTGTAGGAAGTTAGTGGTGGAGCGCAAGAAAGAAACGGTGAGTTTGTAGGGAGTGGGCTGCCAGGATCCGATTCCCACATTCCTCCTATCACCACACCTAAGTCCTTAATTGTGTGACCACAGACAAAGTAGTGCAGAGACCACAGCACTCCTGTTGGCCAGCGTTTGGCTGCCGAAAACCTCGCTGTTTAAATTGGTTGGTGATCCTGTCTGCATGCGAGTGGGCTTTTTGGAGAGGGCAAAAGGGAAGAGAGGAATGAAAAATAAAACCAGAAAAAGACAGGAGAAACAAATGGGAGAAAATCCTTTTCGGAATTTGAGCTTGGCGAGGGCAACTGAGAAAATAAATATGTACAAAGTTTCCTTAAATCAAATTACCACCACACCATCAGCATGTCAAATGTTCGAGAATGAGAGTGGCGCCTAACATTTCAATTATATCTTGTTAACATATACTTGAATGTAGTTTATCTTCCCGACTTGGTGAGATATTGAAGCCAAAAGGATGAATGAAGTTTGCACATAAACACAATGTGGGTATCTACTTAAAGCTGGTGAAATGGTAATGAGCTGTGCAAGAATGCTTTGAACACAATTTATATATATATATATATATATATATATATATATATATATATATATATATATATATATATATATATATATATATATATATATATATATATATATATATATATATATACATACATACATACATACATACATACATACATACATACATACATACATACATACATACATACATACATACATACATATATATATATATATATATATATATATATATATATATATATATATACACTTGCATTTGTAAAATTTTAAAGAAATGATTAGAAATTATTCATAAGAAATACAACTGAAAGCAAATTAAGCAACCCCCAGGGGAACTCCAAAAGTTAACATTGAATCGATGCGCATGACTAGTTCTGTAATTAATCAATCATATTTTCTGTAAAATTGGGAAAGAATGGTGGAAAATGAAGGGTGGCAGTGCTCAGGTAACATGATCATTTCCCCTTCTTCACACACACTGTAGACATTTTCAACACTCCAAATTTCCCACCAGAAACATAACAGCGAAAGGGCTCAAATATAATCACATTGGACCTCTCCTTTAAAACAAACAAATACTTTAAATGAGCAGTTGCTGCTGAAACACGACTTTAATACACACCCATGCATTAAAAAAAAGATGGTATGTGGGTTGAGAAAGTGCAGGGAAGCAGTAAGACAGAGTGTTGTGACATACATGTCAAAGGGCGGAAGTGGGTGAAGGGGTGCTATCTAAGATATAGAAAACTAAAGTACATTATTTTTCTGGAGGTCAACAGGCCTCAAAGCCTCAACACCATCCCCACTCCCAGCTCCACTCTACATGATGTCTCTGATCAATAAACCTCTATTTTCTCCCCCCACACAAGGTTTCCCATTCAATACAGCTGCCACTGGCTTTAAAAACATAGAAGCTTGATCCATTTATTATTGGCTCTTACTATGATCTATCTCTTCACACCGCCACTATCGCCTAATCTTGCTGTCTTTTGGGGAAGGGGTTGGCGTGGGTGGTTCCTTGTGTCCAAATGCACGTACTTTGTATTGACAGGCCTTCACTGAATCAGTCATTCCACTGAGTGTCTGAATACAGGGTGAGACAAAATTAGATTCAGATGCTTCTCTGTCGGTTTTTGAAAACAATGGACACATGCTATGTTTGTAAAATTGTCATTGTCGTGTTTTAATAGTAAAGTAGAGTGAGGTCGAACTACAGAAAGTATTTTGTGGGTGGCCAAACAGAACTCAATTTATGTAATGTTTTGAAGAACGAAAACTTTGACACATTTGGTATGTTTTTCTCGGTTTTGTTGAGTGCCAAGACACATGTTCAGTAATGCAAGAACCCCAGCGAGATTCAAGCAAAGTACTTCTTGGTTTTTAGGAAATAATCTGTGAAGTGCTTGGATTAGACAGCAACCATGCGTGACAGTATGATTTTTGTATTTGCATTGCAAGGTTTGCATTTATGCACACTTGTCTCAATAGCTTTATATTAGAAAATGAGGCATTACCTCTATTTAGCATGTCCATGTTCTTTGCCAAACCAAACCTGGCTTCCCATTTTTCCAGAGGACAAAGCTGTCTGCCTTTTAGCCACCTTTGGCTCAACTTGACTGGACTGCTTTGGAGGTCCTCATTAATATGTTGCATTTTCTGCCAAAATTTAATCAACGTTTACAACCTCAAAAGAGAAACCCATTGCAAATCTATAAACAAAACTGTTAATTTAGAATGGACAGCAATGTAGTGGACTGAAATAAGAGTGTTTTTCTTTTTACTGACTTTCTTTTAGATCTTAGATTTAAAGATGTTGCACGTAAAGTAATGTGAGTGAACCAAAACAATATAAGTATTTAAAAAAAAGATACAGGATTTATCTTTTTTGGAGATGTTTAATTTCGTTTGACATTTTGTAACTTGTATTTTTTTTTGTTCCTTGGAACAAAATGTTCCCATTGAAGCTTTTTGGAACCTGAATATTTGGTAAGTACAGACACCTCTATATCAAAAAAGGCGCAAGTTTAAAACTCTTGAGAAAATATTTCTTTCCTACTTAGTTGCTTCTGTTCATGGTCACTGACTTTAAGAAAATGACTACCCTGTAACTAACTGGTCTTTGTGGATTAACAGCAAGAAAAAGAATTAATGTAGTATGTCAACAAGCACATATATTATTTTTGAAATATCAGATGAACCTGTATTTCTTGAATTATAAGTTGCCATAAAAACAAAAAGAAGCCCCCCCACCACTTACGTGTCACCTCAAAACTTGCTTACAACAGGATGTTTTGTCATGTCAGCAAAAAAGTGATGAAGGCAACCTTTTTGTCAACATGATAAATTGGCCAGGCTGACAGATCACTTCTCACTACAACACTTCCTTTTTTACCTGCTATACAGTATTTCGTTGCTCTTGCTGGTCTTCTCTCCATTCACGTCTCCACAATTAGTTTCTCTCTGACTGGGAATTTTGGAAAAAAAAAACCTCCAAATGAATGACAGATTTATTAACTAAAATACCTCCATACCACGCCAATCCCATCTGGCATCCTAACCTAAATGGAAGTGTTCTTTTTTTTCTTGAATATTCATAGAAGTCAGCTCCTATACCTATTAAAATCCCTCATCTTGTTTGTCTGAATGGTTTGTAAATTTGTCCTTGATATTTATGTGATAGAAACATCTTGCAAATATACTGGTAAGTAGGCTATGACTTTTCTGTGTCTCTTACATACTATATTTTCACACTCCATTAGACTCTGAAGAGAGAATTAGCTCATTCCATATCTATATTTCTTGTGGGATATTTATTTACTCACTGTATGAATCACACGTGTGAGATTTGGAGCTGCGAGGCCAAAGGAAGAACAGCTGGGAGTCATTTTCACCCCGACAGATTATATACCTCCTGCCTCATGTCAGAGAGCTTGAGGTTTGTCGTGAAGGCGTTCACAGGTGTAACAACGTCACCTTCCCCCAACATGCCATAAAACCAACTCACACGAGGACCATCTCACCCAAAGAATTGAGGTATATGGGTGGTCCAACGATGCATTTTGTAGTTTGCCTGTACTCAGTATTATGTGCACTGTCCACAAGATATGTTCTACTTAATCTCTTTCTTGTCATTTTAACATACACAACAGGTGTTCACGTCTGCATGTAAAGCTTTGAAAATATACCAAAATACTTCGTTGCTGTTTTTGTAAGCTGCTAAATCGACTCAGTTTTACGTGGGCTTAATGCAGCTCCAGTCCCATTACCTCGCAAGTGTGCCACTCCATTTTGAAACATTGGTAAAATTACATTAGCTGGTGGTGGGTTTCATCCTAGACTCCAATTACGGGTGGTTCAATTCATGGCGAGTGAAACTGAGTACTTTAGAAACAAATGTGGAATTTGGCAAAAAGTGCACATTGTAGTCAGATTTTTTTTAACCTACACCTGCCTAACCTACATTGAACAGCAGAATATGTATATGTTAGGGTGGTTGTAATACCATTTTATTTGAGTAAGTAGTGTTCTTAATGGAACGGTGGATGGTGGGAAGTTTAGTTTATTCTGATTGAAATTCAATGAATGAGGCTCAGAATCTTCAATCACTTGCATTTCTTCTTCTACTTCTTCTTTTTCTTCTTCTACTATTTCTGCTTCTTCTGCTTCTTCTTCTTCTTTCTCTTCAAATCAACACCAGAAATATTGCAAAACAAGTGTTGAACACTCTAACTTCAAGTTTTTCTTTCATGTTTGACAAGGGCTCCACCAGCAGCAGAGAAAATATCAAGGTCATGTGACATTCTCTCCCAAATGCACTACTGTGTTGGATGCAACTGTTGGTCGATCTTTAATGTCTTCAATATTTGCTGCAAGTGGTGGTATGTTCATGTTCATGATGGATCCTGGGATGTGAAATTTCCTGAATAAGGGATTAAGAAAGTTATCTAATCTAAGATCATGTCATTTTTTGTCACATTGTTTTTGAATCACTCAGCATTTTAACAGACCACGATGCATTTATTCATTCATCAGCCATGTTGTTCATACCCATGAGAATCTCAGGGATGCTGGAGGCACCTTGAATCTGTTGCCAGTAAATTGTAGGCCACAAGGAGACAAAACAAACAGTCATTCCTATACATACCTATGAACACAATCAGTCTGAAATGTGTGTTTTTGCAATGTGGGAGGAAATCAGATTGCCCAGAAATAACCCACATGCGCACGGGGAGAACATGTAAATGCCACATAGGTAAGTTTGAGCCTAGAAGTGAACCATTATGCCCTTGATTTTACAAAATGTAGTTGTTGATATAAAACGATATGAAGGTGAAATTGTGCTCTCTAACCATTCTTTGTTGTCTCATTAAATGACTGACTGGTTGGCAGAATTCTTGAATTTTTATTGCAGCCGAAAAAGCTGCGTCGCCGAATGACTGACTGCCTGGATATCTAAATTATTCAATGCAGGAAAGACTCCTTCCAGATCAAATAAACTTCCATCTCAATTCTTCCAATGTAAAAACTTTTCGTTGTTAACACACTGGCGTACTTCTTTTCTCCATTCCTCAAGCCAGATGACTAGATTTTTTTTTTTTTTACTGTGGGTTCTCCAAGAAAAGAATGTAATTCATTCCATTTTCTGGGCGTCTTAGTAGGGGTTTAGGTGAATTTATGAAGCCACAACTTCACATAACACAACCACTTCAAATAACTCATATGACTTACAATTAAGTCCTCTCACTGTGACATGACCTTTGCTTTTTCCACTCTATTTTCTTCTGACTATTGTAAGTTGGACATCTGAGACTGGGTATTATTAATTTTTCCAATTTATCCAAGCACACCCATTTGAAAAAGGGTAGTTAGCACAGTTGTGGGTATGAACACAACTCAAATTACAGTCAATCAAAGTGGCTTCTCCCATTTCCCCCTAAACTGTTTCCTTTACAGATCACACAGAGCCGTATTCACAGAGAAGTTTTCAGTAACCATGCTGAATCAAGGTGATAACCTCTATCAACTTTATGTATATATATGTGTATATATATATATATATATATATATATATATATATATATATATAATATAAATCGAATGACAGGGGGACAATTAGACAGACAACTATTCACACTTACAATCATACCTAGGAGCAGTTTAGACTGTTCAACCCGCCTACCATGCATGTTTTTGGGATGTGGGAGAAAAACAAAGTACTCGAAGAAAACCTACGCAGTTATGGGTAGATCATGGAAACTCCACACAGAAAGCTGGGAACCACAGGAGATTTGAAAGCTAGATCTTAGAACTATGAGGCAGATGCGCTATTCTCGCTGAGTTTAGTATTACATGTAGAGCAGCAAATCACCAAAAATTATGCTTTTAGGCATTTAGAGAATAATGGGAAAACACACACAGGAGAAGAGATTTATCATTGAAGAACAATGATCCCCCCCCAATCCTCCTACACACACTATCGTGTTTTCAACCCATAAAGCAGCCCTCTGTGACTCTTCACCTGCCGAGTTTTATGGATCTCTGTGCAGCAATTAGGCTTTATTAGCCATTCTCTGCATGGCACAGCACAATAGTTAATCTAATTGAATGGCGACACATTGATTAGAGGGATTAGCCTTTAGAAACTGGTCAACACCAGGGGAGGTAAGATATATTTTTTAATTCAAATTTACAGGTAAACCTGCAAACAATTTCATAAAACTTATAATAGTGTAAATATATATGGCATCTAACTTGTTCAGTATTCTTTAAATAGTAATAATAGAGCCGATTTGTAAACTATACATATTGAATTTGCAGTTAATAATCCATACCATGCAGTTGTTCTTTCAAATCTAAAATAAACGTTTATTTTTTTCATATCACTTTAAAATTGCCATTTATTATAGTATGCAAATTATTATGTTGGTGAAGGGATAACGTTAATGTACTTGTAAAGTAATGAACAGTTTGATTATAGTATAGCATCTCTGGAAATTGAAAACATGCACCTATCTATATTATAATATTCAAATATGATATGACATAAAATGTTATTGATATCTCTGTCTGATTTTGTTGGTAATAAATGATGCAGCAAATTTGTTGAATGAAAAATAATGTATTGGGATAGGTCATTGATCAGCTCAACGAATGTGCGTGTATGTGTGTGTGCAAATCTGTGCATCTATTTAAATGTAGGTGGGTGTTAATACAAAGGGTCAGCCAGAGGGGACACAATGTGTCTGTCACAAGTGACCGCTCAGCCAACACAGACACCACTGGACCAGCCACCAGTAATTGTGTCACAGGCAGAGAAAGCAAATCAGTCCAATCCTTCTCGGATGCTTTTTCACCGACGAGACTGTTACAGCCAACCGCACACTGACCTCAGTTGTTGTCGTGAGGGTATGTATGTATGTGTGTTTGTGTGCCTGGCGGAAGAGGAAAGCAATGGAGAAAATACACAATCACGAAGGATCCACTTAGACAAACAGCAATGTGGATAGAGTGGAGGTTTTATAGTCAGGTGTGTGTTTGTGTATATGTGTGTGTTTTTTGTATAAGTGCACCCCTTGTCATGAATGACCGCACACTCACCTGGTGTCTGAAACTGATTGTGGCCTTGCTGTATCCAAATCGCCCCGCTTGTATAATGAATGTGAATAATGGGGTTAAAGGATAAATCCATCTGAAGATCATATGCTATAAATCGAAGCACAACAGTGGTTCCTCCATTATCATTCTATTATAAATTTTGTGATGTAATATACAAACAGATCTTTACATTATCTTGGACCTGACATTACTAAGTCCATCTTTCCTTATTCGCTGCCAATGACCGCGATAGATGCGCAATCAATTTTTACTGAGCGTAAATCATCCAGGCCTCCCAGTTAAAATTGATTTGACGTTTATCATTGGCTGTTGCAGTCAATGAATAAACAATACGCCACTTCTTCCAAGTTGAAAATATACAAAAAGCATGGCTGATGACTGCTGATGTTATCTAGCATTACAACTACAGTACAATTAGATAAATGACACTGACATTTTTTGTATGCCGGAAAAGCTTTTTTAAGATATGGTATTTAACTTAATGCGTGGTCATCAGACAAATTTTTTTTCAAATAATTGTTGCATACAACACAAACAAAGAGTGATCAAGTAAAACTATGCATCATTTAGCATTTTTTGTTCTTACAAATTGCTTAATCCTTGTTAAGCATGCCATTTTTCTGGTGTAAAGGTTTAAATTTCGACGGCATACTAAGTTAATTCAAAGAAGAAAACTCTGCTTTACTTTTTGGGTGTTAAAGTGATGTTAAGAACTGCCAGTTGCTCCAAGATAGGGTCATACCATACTACACTTAGCTAATAGGTGCCCTTAATCTCCTGTGTGGGTTTTCTCCAGAACGCCATTTTCTTCCTACATCCCAAATAAGATACATGGTAGGCTGATTGAACATTCTCAATTCTCCCTTAGTAGGGGTATTTTTATAAACGCTTGTTTGGCGGGCAACTAATTCTGTTGTGTACCTCGCCAACATCCCATAAGGGTCGTTAATAAGCCATAGCACCCTCCGACTCTTGTGAAGATAAGCACTATGGAAGATGACCGAATAAATGAGTGAATCTGACATACATGGTTTTTAGGATATGGGAGAACATGCACACTCCAAAAGGGAAAACCTGTTCCAAGATTCGAACAAAGAACCTCTCTACTGTAAGGCAGAGAGACATGTGCTAGCTATAAATGTCTCTGCCAGATTTACAGTTTTTTGATCTAACTCCAATAGGAAACTGGTAGTCTTACACGGGTTACTGTTTGTGTATAAAGCACCTGTTGGCAGGTGCTTTGAGGTACAGATACTCTTTAGCTCAATGTCAAAAAAAAGTAAGACAGTCGTCAGTATGAACGTGGTATTTATGTACATATGTTTGTTGTGATGTGAAGAATCAAAAGTACCAAGTAGTGTTTGATAAAATCCTCTCAGTACAAAAAAGGGCTTGGACATGCAGAAGTAACAATTATACCCTCTGGTCTTAAAGTGTCTGGAAAGACGGAGACACATTAATTATAATTTACAGTATGCCAGAACGTGTGTGGGTGCATGTGTATGTCTGAGAGTGTGGACGGAGAAGTGGTTAGCTTGCGTAAATCACAAGCACCGCAGCACATATTCCAGGACATTCTCAGAGAAAAATGTTTACCCTAAGGAGAATTATATGTGTGTGTGTGTGTGACTACTTTCTCATAGTACACCACTTTCTCATTCTCCATATTTAACATCTCCTTGCTTGAGTTCTTTCATATCTGATGTCTTAAGTCGGGCTGTCACGTTTGTATTTTTAGCTTTACAAAATACATATAAAACTATAACCAACCGTAATTTTTAAATGCAATAAATTCAATAGTCCTTCTTCATCTCCCAACACAGTCTCTCTGAAGCTAAGCTCTGTTCTGATTCGTTATACTTACTGCTCTTTGCCATCCTGAGACTTTGGTTTGTCTCATTATTGCCATTTCTCTGTCTTAGGGGGAAGTCTTGGCCAAAACATCTGCAGAAAAGGCTGGAGTTTAGCCACTTTTCGAGTAGAGCTTCCATGTTTCAAACATAAAAAAAACTGATTTTTGTATAACAAAAGATTATTGCCTCGTAATGCAGGGTTTTCCATAATTGTGTTATGTTTTTCTTTCCAGCCTTGATTTTCTCCAGTATTCTATACACATAAATTGCTCCATGTTTGATAGACTTGGAAATTTCATTGGGTTGATGTCCAAATCGGTATTAACTGACTGCTGATGTTGGATATGCCGATAAACTTCCAACCCCGAGTAAGTTCCTCCCTCCACTGTGTTGTGGTCTTTTCTACTGTGTTGATCTTTCATCTTTGCGTCATCATCTGCTCTTCCTTCCTTCTGTGAAAAACATTAACGCTGTAACTCCCCACTGAGGCTTTCCTTCCCAGATTCACACCACGCGTTTATTAAATTTACCATCTGGTTTACTATCCTTCATTCTGATTTGACTGACATTTCATCAGATGTGAGGAAGTGTTGGGCCTTGACCTGCTCTGGGTCACAGTGGTTCACCATATTTTAGCCAACTTTCAATCCCCACGGACCACTAATATCGATACTGGTTGTAGTAGTTTACTTATTTATATTTAAGGATTATTGTATCGTTTTAGAACATCTCACATTGGCAAAATAGACATTCTTATTGGCCTTTTTATAAAATGGCTGGTATTATAGTCGACTCAATACGATCCCCTTTCAAACTTTGCAGGTTTCTATACAGTTCACACATTCATTTTGAAAGATTATGTATAACTTAGGGTTTATGGTAATTGTCTAGGAAAGAATCTGGGCATAACACAGATTGTGTCACTAAGATTTACTACTGATTGAAATCCGTAGTATAAAAATATGTCAAAATTGCACCACCCAATTTTGGAATCCAGTAAATAAACATTTTTAACACAATGTCCTAAAATGTAACCCTATGATCACACACAGACTAGAAATAGCACTAAACTTAGATTTTGTTTCCATGAATGTCAAATTCATCCTTTTGAACGATTAAAATACGGTTAATAGTGTAGCTATTTGGAAAATAAATGAGCAATTTTGCAAAAATGTGACTAAATCCAGGTAATGATTTAACAGGTATATATTTTAATCTTTACGTTGCATCTCTTTTGCAGACACAGACCTCATTAAAATGTTGGTGCATGTCCTCTGTAACCTTCTGACTAACCTCACTTTCATGATTTTGCAACCATTTGGGAAGGAGATAACCAAACCCTCAGACGATAGTAGCGTCCTTCCACTTTAGGTTGTCAGCAGCAAAGTTGTGGCATGGAAACCTTTCTGTGGACGTCGACACGCACACACATGCACTCCACTCAAAGGGGACAGTCTTTGTTTGATCCGCAGTGAGGTTTATCTCCTAAACCCAAATGTCAACACTTACTGTTGACACACTCTGTTTCCTTCAACAATCCAGTGCAGTCCACCGTCAAAGCCTTCGAGAGAAGCAAGTAAAAGTAGTTGACCTGGGGCAGAATGGAAAGTCAAAAGGAATATGAACAAATGAAGTGGATCTCACAACACAACGCAACACAAATATGCAAATGCATGAAGGTACGCTGTTCTGCATGCCGTCAGAAAGTAGCTACTTTACTACATGACCTTGCTAAATATCAGAACTTGGACAAGCCCAAATTTTAAATGCATTCTCTTTGGTCAATGTAGTTTCTGTTGTTACTCTTCCACTTCAAAATATCAGACAACAATATTTGTCCTGTGTTGAAATGTGAGTATTTTTTAACCATTTCATGTGCCCCCAATGCCTTTCACAGAACAAGAGGAGTTCCCTCTTTCCTCCAGGTTAATGATTTCAGTAGTGGTATCATGTCAGAGGTCTTATCTAATAACCTTAAATGAAAACACACCCCTTTCTTTCACATTTGCTTTCTTCTTGCAAACGTGCAGCAATTAGTTTAACGACTACCAAAAATAGAGGAATAAATACCTGAAAAAACATGTTTTTCCTATCAAAATGGAATTGACAATAACCACAACAAAGTGAAACTGCATAAAATAACTACTAAATGTAGACATAAAGAAAAGAAAGAGGGTGAGAGGGAAGGGAAGAAAGTGGAGAGAAGGAAGAAAAGAAGGAAAAAGACAGAAAGAGAAGAAATGAAGAAAATAATGAAAGATGAAAAAGAAGAAAAAAGGAAAAGATGCAAAGAAAGAAATAAACAAAGCTATATGGGAATAACATGATCCAAACACACACGCGCACACATCCACAGGGGCAAACAGCAAGAGTTATGGTGCCCCATTAACAGCTGAGATTTTTTGAGTTGCGAACCCAGTGCCATTGAGGCGATGTGTTCCGATCCAACAACCCTGATTGGACCAGAGACGTATGACGTCAGACAGTCGCACGAGTTCACGATTGGATGGAGGCACAGGCGGAGAAGCGCAGCAAGGAAGAGGAAGAAAGCTTTCCACATCCCAGACAGTCCGGCCGGACAGCGTGACGCGACGCGACGCGACGCAACGCGACACGAGGCGACGCCAAGCGACGCAACTCAACGCGCTCACTCTTCATTTTACGCACACGAGAGTCTCGCTCATTTAGTGCTTCAAAGTGATTTCCATTAACTAACTCTCACTTTTAGAGCGCTTACAACACTTTTGGACGCACCACCAGAAAACTTGTTTTTCCTTGAATGACCCTTTTTGCGCGCTTGAGTGTCACGTTTCCCAACTCAGTCAGGGGATTTTCTCGTTTGTTCGTATTTATTTTTCTTAGTTTGCAACAACGATCAAAACAAAAAAATGACATTTTGACATTTACAATTTCGGCCCATCTGACAAGGACGATTTGTCAACATTATACCAAGGTATAGAGGGGCTACGAGCCCGTTAGAGATCGAGATCGTGAGTGGGGCACTTGGAGTGAGGGGAAGTGACCCGCATCCCTCGCCTGAGCGCCCGGGTGACCCGCTAAGCTGAGGCCGGGGGGCGCTGACATGCTGCCCAAAATCGAGAGTGACTCGCTGGGACTCTCTCGATCGTATGGGGAACAAGGACACATGCCAAGAAACCTGCAAGGTAAGAAGTGACACACTTCTCCCTTTAAATATTAAACGCTCATTTAGACTCTCGTAGAACTCTGATATCGCTTGATGAGAGATTTGGGATTTTTACAAGTATTTTAAGCCTTCTTTTGCCTCAACATTTTTGTCATTTTAAGGGTATATTAGATTTAGGATCACTCAAATAAAGTCGTGTTTCTCCTCATGCCGGACGCGTAAAAACGTCCAAATTGCCTTTTAAAAACGAGTATTTATTTCAATAAATCTACGCTCGCAAGTTAGACACGTTGTTCTAATATCTTCGGTTGAAATGCAAAAGAAAAATCATCCCTTTTTACATTAATGTCTTAATCGTAAAGTGCAATAATTCATACATTTATGTTGGGGAGAAATTAAGTAAAACTTTTGCTTACTATGTAAGCATTGTTAAAAAGATAGAAACGCCTAGGGCTAACGTTTCATACATTTTGTTCGGTAAACTTATTATATTGTGTTTTTTATTGATTTTGATTCCAAATGATATCCTTATGTATTCAATCTAGAATGCAAAGAACAATTCACAAATTGTTACATTTCTGCAGATTGAAATGTATAAATGGAATTATAGGAGTTGAGCAGATGTCACCTGACAAGATTTAAAAAATAAAATCAATAAAAATGAGTTCTCTAATTCCACTCTTGTCATCTAAACCGGCTATCAATTACTCTACGCGCGTTTATAAGCTTCTGATAATAAAGAGAAGGAGACTGCGTCCAAGTTAAGTCAAAGAAAGGCTTGTTTAGAGGTCCACTTATCTGATTTACACACGTAATAAAACAAGGTAGCTCGGGACAAGATGTTGTTATTGGAAGCATTTTAATTTTGGAAGGGTGTCTTGTCTGCAGCAAAAGGCCAATAAATGGATATGGACGTTTGTATAATTTAATACATCGTCTTCATTATGTAAAATCATATTTTTAAAGCAGAAACATTATTTTATTGGCCTTGGGACGGGTTTGGTATTGTTAGGGTTTGATGTTCTATTTTTTAAATGACACAAAAGTGCATCTTTAGTCCTTGTTACCGTTTCTTCTCTAAAAATGTGAAGCGCTTTGATTTGACACATTCTCTGACTAAATGACAAAATAAATGAAAAGAGGCAGTTTTATTGTTTATTTTGATTAAATACGCCTAATTTCGTTTTTAATGCCAAAATGCCATCGGTTGCTCTCAACTTGTTGCTTGTTAGTCAAATCAAAAAATGTTAATTCAATGTTGAATGAAAATTCGATTTAAAAAAACTCTAAAAGATAGATCAAATTATTTTCGCGCAGGCCTATGACAGACTATGAAAACATATTTTAACCCTCCTAAAAGAACATTTTTTTATCTCCTTAGAATAACCGCTACTTTTTTGATTAGAGCTGTAATTTTTGCAACGGTTGTAAATGACTTTTGTGACACTCTCCAATCAGTGAGATCAACATTTTAATAATCAAGCAATGGAAATAGACAAAATAACGTTTAACAAGTCAAACTAAGAACGCCCCCCACCCCTTAGATAAATAAGGATTCAAAATAAGATTGCAATTGCTTTTAATCTAAAGTTGCCTTTGCAGTTGCGCTAAACTCACGAGCGTTTTTAGCAAATGTGGAAGTAAAAATGTTGATTTTTATTTTTTTTACCCTGCCTTTGGCATTGCGTTGTTAGAGAGCGAATAATCATGTTGGTTTTCTATTGTGGCCTGCAGTGATGCGAGTTTGTGTGTGTGTGTGTGTGTGTGTGTGTGTGTGTGTGTGTGTGTGTGTGTGTGTGTGTGTGTGTGTGTGTGTGTTCGTTTGTCTGTGGGCGGCAACATGTACTCCTCCACTCCTTACCACTAATATCGAGGTGTCCCCCAGTGAGCTCGACGTAGATGTATTGCATATTTATGAGACTTTCATAGGCTTCTTTTTTTTGGTGGGTTTCTGATATGTAGCCAATTTACAGGAAATAGGCAAAATCACTTACAGCTTCTGTTTACCGGTCTTCCTATTTTTCTCTTTCAATATAAACGTCTGTCCCAAAGGGAATAAATAAATAAATACATTAAAAAATATAATCAATAGATATAAAAGTTGGATTCTGGTCGCTTTGTTAATGTCCTCTCTTTGGGTGCGCATGTCATTGCAGTTCCACAATTAAAAATGATGGACTATTCATATGACGAAGATCTGGACGAGATGTGTCCCGTGTGTGGAGACAAGGTTTCAGGCTATCATTACGGACTCCTCACCTGTGAGAGCTGCAAGGTTAGTAGGTTTGGGGTTTGCATCTCTTTTTAAAATATGCTTTTCCGTGGTGTTAAATATGTTTGCTTTAAGGGAGTTTTTGTTGTTGTTGCTTGTTTGTTTTTTTTGAAGAAAGGGAAAGGTCCTAATTGAGGTGGCATCTATCCATAAATGACATTTTGGATTGAGTGCCTATACATATTTTGCAAATAGCAATGGGCAAGTGTATTGGTGCTGTCAGAAAACCTACGACCGTATTATACTCATGGCCAGAATATTAGGTACACGTGCACAATGTAACGAGAACTACGACTGAATAAATTCAGCTTATCAAAAAAATGATTATTTGCTTTGATAGATACCTATATATATATATATATATATATATATATATATATATATATATATATATATATATATATATATATATATATATATATATATATATATATATATATATATATATATATATATATATATATATATATATATATATATATATATATATATATATATATATATATGTATATATATATATGTATATATATACACATATATATACATATATATATATGTGTGTGTGTATATATACAACAAATATTTATACGTTTGCTTGTGCGTGTACAAAAACTCATCACGACTTCATTAATAACTCAACAAAAGTGTTTGAATGGCTTCCTTGTTTAAACTAGCCTGCAAAGTAAACTGTTTTGAATTTGAGCTCCATCAGCAAGCTTTTTCCCCCCCATTTTCCTCTGTTCTCCTCATTCAGGCATTAATAAGGCAAATGGCTCTGCGTGCACAAAACTTGGAGAGTATACAGCATCCGTATTGATGTAGGCGGCATCACATTTTTTGCCTATGTGATCATTATTTAAAGCAGATGTTATAGATTGGATTCCATATTGTAACCTTGAGATGCTATAAGCACTTGCTTGTAAGGAGATGTCAGTGGCATCTGTGCAGCTTCTCAGCTTCATGCATCACACCATTGTGCATTCCTCGTCCAAAATATGTGCGTGCATGCCTGAAGTGCATATCTAAAAAGGTGTTTAATAAGCCCTGTCTATCGTTGTTGAAGCATCAATAAAATTGATATTTACCTCCAACCACTCATTGATTCGCCTCATCACCTGGCCACGCGTTCCCTTATTGTCAATGGCCGCCATACAATTGTCAGGCTGATGTATCAGATTGCCGTATGTATTCAACCCCACAGTCTATACACACTTTTCCTCTCACAGTCGTCCGACATTCACTAGCACATTGAGTAAACAGACTCACGATGAAGTACCGGCGAGAAGGTAGTTTCAGAGGGGCCTGAAACTTCGATCTGTGCAAGGAGTCAGTAAAAAGGTCAGGGTCAAGGTGCAGAAACACCATGAGTAAAGCAGATTAAGTTCAAGTATAGTGCCGCAACTACAAAGTGAGCATTTTGAAGTCAAATCAACCAGTTATTCGAAAACCATGAGAATTATGGGATCACTTTGGATGGACAGAAAAGAAAATAGAGGCAGACCAACCTACAGAAAGACAGATACGTATAGGGATATAGAACAAGTATCAACTTAGATAGAATTTGTACGTTTTTCTTGCAGTTACTCCCTAAATGAAGTGGGATTCCCAATGTCTGATTTCATGTATAATATTTTCGGGGTGGATAAACCCGCTTAATGTTTTATGGAACGATGCACCTGGTCAATTTAATTTGTGTTTGGAGAAATATTGAAGATAGTAGAGTCTACTAATTTTATTTGGGTCGAAATGAAGGTTATACTGCATATAGTTGTCCAAAATTATGGATCCAGAATACATTAGCTGCTTCCACCTTTCTTTCATTTGATTTTATTTTTATTTTTATGAATCCGGCCCCAAATTATTTCCCTGATGCAGTCGGGAACTCTATTAACCCAGAACTGAAAATAATGTAAATTTATTGATTTTTGTTTCTATGTTTGTTGCTCATGGGCGGATATTTTCCAAAGTGGAAAGTTCTAAATCAAGTTGCCTCAAAAGTCAATCGGACTCTTTTACAGAATAGCATTTTTTTTTGACATAGTATATGAGCTGATCTTTTTTTTTTAAATGAGTAAAAAGTGGTTTGAAATATTTTAACCATGATTCTGTGTCAGTACAAAACAAATGACAGATATATTCTACTATTTTCCATTAATTGTGTATGTGTGTGTGTGTTCCTGCGTGAGTGCGTGTGTGTGTATGCTTGCACGCTTTGTGTGTGTATATGTTCAGCCTATGTGCGAGTGAATGGGTGCATTACCATCACATGGAAGAGGTCAAACAGGTTGACATGTTAATTGGTTCCCTCCGCAGGGCTTCTTCAAGCGCACGGTCCAGAACAACAAGCGCTACACATGTATTGAGAACCAGAGTTGCCAGATTGACAAGACCCAGAGGAAGCGCTGCCCATACTGCCGCTTCCAAAAGTGCCTCACTGTCGGCATGAAGTTGGAAGGTAATGGAATTCATTTACAATTTGAATAATTCACATGGCAAAATCACTAGAAAATGTTTTCTTGGACTTTTTGAATTACAATTTTGTTTGATTCAGCATCATCCCTGCGTCTTTAAAGTCTGTGTCTGTGAGTTTTCATCAGAGAGCTCACTTACCTAGAAAAAATATGCATGCCATTTGCGTTATTTTATCTTATTTTTTCATCCCGCTTATGTTTTAAGTTATAAAATATAGAAAATTACTATGGTTGTGATGCTCTAGTTTTGTGCATCTGTAATCTAGTAAAACAATAACCATATATAAACTTTTAATCCCTCTCTTCGGTGTGTAATTACAACTAAACTGAGACAGATAACTTGTTGCTTTCTAAATTATATGCACAATTATCAGCTGTGCCGACTGAAATGGAAAATGCTGTATAGGAGTGATAACTCATTTTAAAGTTAAGCAAATTCAGTTATATTTAAACAGTATTTTATCCGGTGCATAGGTAATGTATTTACTCTTAAAATACATTTATGGACTGTACTTCACTTTTCTCATTATGAGGTTTTATGAGAACGTTACTCCATAAAAGGTCATTTAGAAGTTGTGGACTTCTGCAGAAGAGAAAAACAGGCAACATTATTTTCTAAGCATCATCTACTTTTCAAGATATGATGCCTGTTTGCAATTATTGATGCTTAAAAGTGGAAGGAAAAAATTATTACTTGGAGCAGCCCAAGTAAAAGAATGTCTGCCTCTGGATGTTCACATAGGTGTTTTATAATCTTTTAACGTTCTTGTGAAATGACAATTTCGTCATTTTCCATTAAACTAGTGTTGAATGCTTTATAGCAGAAGCCATTCGGGCTTTGGCTTGAAATAAATTCTTCCATGGTCATTTTCAATGCGTAGGGTTTTATTCCAAATTGCGATATCCATAAAAGTACATTACATAAGTTGAATACCTCCTTTGACAGTAAAATTGTTTGTTTTCTTTTTTTTTCGAACAATAGAACACTTCTTTCCTTTTTTCATCCAATATTTTGAAAACTAGCTATGTTTATTAGTATTTTAGAAGGCGGTCAGGGGGGGTTTGAGGGTATCTGGTAGCTGCTGGACACTTAATACCTGCCAGGCCGGGAATTTAACAAAAATACTAAACTTTCCATGGGAGGAGGACTCGTAATGATGATACTTTTGGCCCACCAATTTGAGCCCTCTTTGTTAAATATGGATGCAGTTCAGAAACTTGCTGAAAAAACAAAGACAGAAGCACGATTATTCCTCCTGTTAAAAGATATTTTTTTACAAAAGCATTGTTGTTCATTTCCACCCTAAAATTTATAATTTTGGAGCATGCATTGGCTTAGAAGTCACTTGATTGTTAATCAAGAAAAAGATTACTTCCCAGTATTGCTATTATCATATGTTAAACATCATTCTTCATATTTTTTTATACATTACCTCTGTGGACACTCTTTTTGCAATACCACATGAGAAACCTTGTCCAGTTTTATGACAGGTAGAATACATTTGATTATTAAGAAAACACTTGAAAGAAAGCTGAGATTAAAAAAAAAGCGACAGAAAAGGAAACCACCAAACTCTTTAAGAAAAGTCTTTCCTGAGGCTTTTCCCTTCTTCCTGCCATGTTAGGTGTAATTAATCGCTCTTAATCATGAATGGCCGCTGGGCACAACGTCCCAGTCTGCCATATTCCGGTTGACATGAGCGCTCAGTGTATTTGGCTTGCTGGCAGCGACTTGCAGCTCGGGGGCACGATAGGCCCTCCAGCACACTGTCAAGGCCCAGGATCTCCGGTGGGCGAATCCTTTCACAAGCAGTAAAGCCCTCCTCTGCAGAAAGGCTGACACCCCTGCCACACGCACATCCAGCGCCACACACACACCTCCTTAGCAAATACATATATTAATGAAAAGGGCAATGGTGTTCAAAGGCAAGATTTAGAAGCAGCCATTGGTTAAAAAATAAGACAGTAATATTTGTACTCTAGCCTGTCTCATGGCAGCAGCTTGGAGCAATATTTGAAATGAGTGGAAACCAGTTCTGTGAGAGGTCATTTTGATTAGCTAATAATGATAATCTGCCAGAAGTCTGTTATTTCCAGTTATGATATCCTTTTATCTTTCAATGTACTCTTTACAACAATAACATCTTATGCTGTTTAGTGCAGAAATTCAGTGTAACATTGCAAAAGAGAAAAACATTTTAGGAGAACTATTAGTGCACATTTTAATTCTAACTTTAGAATCCTTTAAAAGGATTGCATTCTTTCTTCCCTCGCACTCTTTTATAATTGGTGCTTTCAAACTGAGGTGTCCCTCAAAAAGAAAAAAGATCTGGAGCCTAATTTCCAAAAGGTTGCATGCATCCATGCATGCCAGGCTGATTGAACACTAATTTGTCTCTCGGAATGAGTGCGTGAATAAATGGTTGTTCGTCTTGTTGTGCCTTGGGATTTGCTGTGTACAGCGTTGACAATCGACATAGTGATAGGACAAACTCCAACACTGCTCCTCCGGATGAGCGGCACTGGAGATTAATGAACACAGAAGTTGACTTCCTAAGTGATCAAGGCATCCAAGATTGTGTCTGTTGATGATGGCAAAATTGGCAAAAAATGGTGAATGCTTTAAAAGAAGTATATTAAAATAATTAAATTCAGCACATGCAATGTGATTGATCAAAACCAAGACAAATCGCATTTGCAGATTTTCCATTTTATAAATACAGAACATCATAGAGAGGTACAAAGGAGATGTGTCTGGAAAAATCTTTACATCTGTTTAAACATTTGGAAATAACAAAAACTGATCACTTTAGGCATCCAACTTTGGATGGGCTCTGCATGATTCTAGACTTAATTCTGAGCCAGTCAGGAGTCATGCCATATCAGCCATGGTAAAAGTGGAGTCCAAGTCCTAATTTCTTGCTCTCACTGGACATTACATTATTTTGATTCAGTGGTGACTCATTGGATGAGTCAATACCACAACTCCTGACAGTTCTGCGATCAAGGGCTCTATCCCAGGCTTTCCTTGTGCCTGTTTTTTCTCCAGGTACTTCTGTTTCCTCCCATGTCCCTGAAACATGTATGGAAGGTTTAGTGAAGACTCCAAATTGTCTTGAGGTTTGGATGTGACCTGTGATGGGCTGGCAGGGTATACTCTTCCTACCCATAATCTAATGGGATTGGTTTTAGAGTCCCAGTGATCTCCCCAAGGTTAAGCTCCTTAGATAAAATGAATGAATAGGGACTGGCTTCTTCTAAGCTTTAAGGTCCAATGTTCACATGTACCTGGGGTGTTTAAAAGCAAACAACATCTTTACATATTTGTTGTCTAAAATACTAATGTTAATAATAATAATAATAGGGCGGACCAACGGGTTCAAATCCAGCTCGGTCCATCTGTGTGAAGTTTGCATGTTCTGTCCGGGCCTGTGTGGGTTTTCTCCGGGTACTCCGGTTTCCTCCCACATTCCAAAGACATGCATGGTAGGCTGATTAGACACTCTAAATTGCCCCTGGTTATTTGTGAGCGTGAATGTTTTTTTGTCTCCTTGTGCCCCTGCCCAGTTCAGTGAACATTGTTCAGTAAATAAAAAAAAAAAAAAAACATGAAATTTGGGTGACAAAAAATATGAGGTACACCTGACCATATCTCATAACATGTTGTGGACAATGGTAGATCAAACAGTTGAAACATTACAGGGAAAATTATAGGAATTCACCAAGGTTGCATACCATTAACACTGGAACTGATGAAGCGTGTTACGTTTGAGTATCCCCCACTAGTGGGATATTCCATAAGTTACCTTGATTATATGCTTCACTAACCTGCCTAATGGCTTCTTCGCTTAGTGGACCACCAAAAAGATGCAGTGTGCCTATGGGCTGTTTAGGCAGGTTCATGATTAAAGCTAATTGACCTTAAAGACCTGCAAGTTTCTTAATCGTTTGAAGATGGGTTTACACCAACAGTAGGCTTACAAATTCAAAACATAACCTCACCAGACACAATATTAATGAACCATTAAAAGAGCTGTCTCAGTCGGCAAATGTCATGTTTTTCTTGCTTTGTGTTTCTGTTTGTTTCATTGGCAGAAATGTGCCAACATTTCCCAATCTATTTTCCTGTAAACTAAGTAGTGTGATTGAACATTAACTCCTACTAAAACCCTACTTGAGTTTGAGAACAATAAAGACATATTAGTAACATGCAGGATAAAAACATATTGTTGTCTATAACTTGTAAGTTAAACAAAAAAAGTGTTTATCCAAAAACTTGCAACATTTGTTTCTGATCTAAGTAAGAACAGCCCATTCTTTAGTGTTTGGCCTTGGCAAAATCCTGATCTACGTTGCAATTTAACAACACCAGTACTAATAGTATCAAGGTTGTTGTCCGCAGTGGTGTATAATTGTCCACCTTGTTCAGGCACATAAGATGGTGAATAGGCACATATTATTTCATTTGTATATTCAAAACAGGCCCCCCACCCTTTTTTTTACCCCGTCCCTTCTCTTCCTCTTCTGTATCCACATTGATTTGTCTTCCTTCAGCCTGCTTAACCTGCACCGTGAAGCTTGGCAACTGTCCTATTACTTATGCATAGGTATCATAGGTATTCATGTGTGTGCACAGGATAGGGCGCATTTGGAATAAGGGTCGAGGCCTCGACATGACAAACAGAGTGTCAGCAAGGCACTGCAGGATCCATTAATATGCTGGCGACCGACAGGGATTCTCACCTGCGTGAATTTAATATGCCTTTATATTAAACAACCATAAATCAAAGGACGCAAGCACTGAGCTTCTGAGTGCATGTCTCTGGGTGTTTGTGAGCATAAGTGGGTGTCTGCATGTATTGGTGCCCCACCAGTGCCAAGAAAGGATGTTAATTGTATTAATTTAAATGGCTAAATATTAATGATGATGATGTATTACAAGACCAGTGAACAAATCATGATTTTAAAAAGTACAAGACACCCAACAGTTCAAAATTAAATAGTATCTCGCTGTTTAAAAAGGAAGTCTTAAAGAATAAAGAGGCCCCGTGTCTACCGTATTTTTCTGTGGATGTAAAAATGGAACCTAATCACGTGTTTCTATGTGTGTGTTGGGGTGTTGGTGGGTAAAAGAGCAACATCCCTTATCCTTATTCTCCAAAACGGTAACACGAGCCTCATTCATCTCTGAGTTGGCCCAGCCACAGTTTATATTTCTTTGGTCATTAAATGCAACATCATTGAGAAATCATTAATACATCAAAATAGTCACTTACGAATGGTCATATGTACATTTGTCCCAACCTCCAATATTCTAAAAATGGTTACAATAGTCCCTCACAGAGCCAACCAACTTCTGTCAAGACTCTTGTGTCAGTGAGCGATGCACTACGTATGCATTACAAATGCTTTGAGGTGTCAAGACTTCATGCTCCTATCTATGTCTGTGATCAAGATGAGTGTATAGCATCGAATGTATCAGAGGGTGTCAGCATATGTGCCCGTGTGTGTGAGTGTTTGTTAGATCCTATCATTCAAATCAGTGACAGACCCTTTTCTAACGGAGGTCATTAAAATCACTCCCAAGGCAGCTTTGGAGTGCATGTAAAAGGGATGGGGGCAAGTGGGCTGCTCACCCACTCCCCAGTAGTCCTCAAGTGTTCTTCTGCTAATCTATTAAGACATTATGAGTTGTAGTGGACCAGCGCCAAGTCACCATGGTATCCCAGGAATCAAAATCTAAAAGAGGGGCCAAGAGCTTAAAATACTACAGATGTCTGATTAGTGTAGTATTGCAGTGAGCTTCTCTCTTGTATAGTCCCTGATATCTATTACCTCATTTCACAGGGGTCGGAGTAAAGGGTGATTAAATATGAATAATTAACTCCCACACCCCCCAACTGGGAGGGAGCAAAGCAGCTTTGTGATGGTGGCAATCAGACAGATCACTCGTGGCCCCCGTAGCAGTCCAATATGTAACTATCTCATTCATTAGACATACCAACAGCACATACATGGTGCGATTCTCGCCACGGGATTCTGCAAGAGGGTAGGAGGGCATGGGGGAGAACCTCCATGCAAATTGTAAGCCTCCAGTTTGCCATCCTGGAATGTTTTTTAATTAGTCGGAAGCTTTAAAAAGATTTGTTTATCTGTCTGACAAATTTCTGCCTTTGTATTTGCAGGCGAGGAGATTTGTGTCTTTTCAATTATTAACTTCAGTATCTGTTAGACTCATGGCCTTTATGAGTCAACAACGTCAAGTGTAATCACTGTAGGAAAACCTTTGTCCTACATTACAGGAAATGTTTATGGCACTACATTACAAGTATTTATTTGTATATAGTGTTGGACATTTCTGTTTTAGACTTATTTTGATCCGCATCTCTGCAATTAACCATAACATTTTTTTCCCCCACCACAAGCCTCATTGTATTGGTACTTGTTCTGTATCTTGTGCAAGCTGAAAGAAATTTAAATGTATGCTGAAAACATGGTCAATCTTTCCTTAACACCAAATAGCATAATTATGTTGTTTTGCCACTCATTCTTAAGGTTTAAAAGGTTAAGATACATTACTGAGAGCTACCTATTGATGTGCTGCTTATATATAGCCATTAAAATGTAGACATGTAATCATCACGCTCTGTCCCCTTGGTTATTTTTTTCAGCTGTGCGAGCAGATCGTATGCGAGGAGGACGCAACAAGTTTGGCCCAATGTACAAACGTGACCGAGCCCTCAAGCAACAAAAGAAGGCCTTGATTCGAGCCAACGGCCTGAAAATTGAAGCCATGAGCCAGGTGATGCAGGCGGTCCCTACAGACCTCACCATCTCATCAGCCATTCAGAACATTCACTCAGCTGCCTCCAAGGGCCTTCCACTGAGCCATCATTCTGGCCACCACACCAGTCACCACCATCACCACCACCATCATGCCACCGCCTTACCCCCGACAGACTATGACCGCAGCCCGTTCGTCACTTCGCCTGTCAGCATGGCAATGCCGCCGCATGCCAGCAGCTTGCAGGGCTACCAAACAGCCTATGGACACTTCCAAGGCAGCCGTACCATCAAGTCTGAGTACCCAGACCCGTACACCAGCTCCCCTGAGTCCATCATGGGTTATGCCTATGTCGATGCCTACCAGTCCGGCTCGCCACCTAGTTTCCCTCACTTGATCGTAGAGCTGCTCAAGTGTGAACCGGACGAGCCGCAGATTCAAGCAAAGATACTGGCCTACCTGCAGCAGGAGCAGGCCAGCCGGGGCAAGCATGAAAAGCTCAACACCTTTGGTCTCATGTGCAAGATGGCTGATCAAACACTCTTCTCCATCGTGGAGTGGGCTCGCAGCAGTATCTTCTTCCGAGAACTCAAGGTGCGTGTGCATGGTTCTTTCAGCATAAAGATTTACATTAAAAATGAATCCTTTTGCATAAATAATTTGTTGAAAATTTACAAACAAAATCTATGGACATCTCTTCAATTAATGTAGCATGCATTCTTCAAAGTTCTGGCATCAAGGGTCAAACACAATGCCCTCGAATCAAGTCTAATTTTTATATAGGCATACATTAAATGTTATAAAGGTCTTCACCGGCCCACAGTTAAAAGACCCAAGATGATATCCACTGACCTGAACACCCAAAAGAGAAAGGAAAAAAAACCCATAACCTCAATTAGGGTGTGTAGGTTTCACGTTTTACCAATGTCTATGTGAGCTTTATCTGAGTTGTCCAGTTCCCACTCAAATTCCCAAAACATGCACTGTGCTTCAGGTTTACACACTAAATAGTCCATAACTGTGTAGTTGTGGAACTCTTTGTCAATATGTGCCCTGTGATTGGCTGGTAACCGCTTCAGGCAGATCCTTACTCTAGTCAGGTGGGATAGACACAACTTTGACCCTTGTTAGGATAGGAATGGCAAATAAATTACTTTATTCCTGGAATTCCTTTTCACTCGTTCAACACCAATCTTCACAGGACTTGGGATGCATACACCCCTAATAACTGATCAGCAATTCAGCAGCCACTCATATTTTCCTCAAACATGACACATTTTGGCTATGGGCTATAATAACTTTAGGTCCTTTTTTATGAGGTTGTAGTCTGGCTGATTTATCTGCCCATGAGTGATTCTTCTGATCTGTCCCTGCAGTTTTTGTGATGTGCCACTGGTTAGCATATCGACTGAAGAGTGGCATTACGATACACGCACATGCGATCTGAAAATAGAACACGATTGACATGATCCCAAGTAGCTGAAATCTCTTTGTACTTTAAAAGTGCAATGACTTTTCCTTGGACGGGTTGCCATAAGAAACAACTTGATTTTTTTACAACCTACTAACAAACAAGGATTTTTTTTAGGAAGGAAAATGTTGTTTATTAATTAATCCCAAGGGATGCATTCATGCAAATTGGACTTCAAGGGACATCATTTTAACAATGACAGATATATCTGTTTTTCTCAGTATTAATTAGTCCACCAATTGACAAACTGCAATAGTTGTCTCTTACCCCCCAAAATGCAGCCTTATATGGTGAATTCTATCAAATATATTAATTCCCATTGGGACCCTCCAAAAACATTCTTATGGCCATCAAGCCACAACAATAGTTTTCCTAAAGACATGAAAATAATCTCAATAAGCAAAGTTACTCAGAAAGGCACTCTCCATATATTGTATAAAATAGCCAATATAAACAAGTACTTTAGCATAAATTAACAAAAGGAAAATTCCCTTTCTTTCAAACGGGATGAAACCTTGATAAGATCTATACTCGGCTTTTGTTGATCATTGGCTTAAGCCTGTTGGGTTTGGCACTGTATTGTGTTGCAGACTTGATATGAGTATTTTGTCTGTATTAGATTATGTATATGTTTCATAGAGGAGCCTGGTGAGTTATTCAAATCATCAATGTATTTACAGTATGAGCAAATAAATAAATGCATACTTGATTTATTTTACATGAAGCTAGGCTTCATTCTACGCTTAACCTTCAAAGATTCTACAGTGTACGTATATAGACTTTTCTGACATATTTACAGTATTAACTTCTTCGGAATAATGAATGGATAATACATTGTCTGGTAATCAATTCAATACAATGCGCAAAAAAGCCATGAAGCTATAGACAGGCCACTAAATGAGTTTAAAAGAATGTATTGTATGAATTAGGATCAGGCAAAATTATTTGTTGTAATAGCACTTCCATTGAATAGGGTTATAAAAATATATTCATACATAGATGCTGTCGTCAGTCCTGGCAAACAATCATCATGTGTATATACTTTTTCCGATGCATTGATTCAAAATAGAGCCCAAAGAAAGATTTCAAGTCCAGGAACCAGGTGGTGTTTTTTTCATTCTGAACAAAGGTTGAATGTTTTGAGTGACATTGGGTTTAATTTCATCAGTCTGTGCTTTTTATTTTTTATTTCAGTCGTCTGGCATTGTACATTGTTAGGGCACATGCATATTAATAAGCCAGTCATAAAATTGCCATTTTATTTTCAGGAGGTAAAATAATACATGTAATATAGTATATAAAATAGAACCAATTAAAAAGTCCTTGAAAGCACATGTTGACATTTTAGCATGCCATGTGTCGTGTCTGATTGGCTGGCCACCGATTCATGGTGTCCCCCACCTGGTGCCTGTAGTTAGCTGGGATAGGCTCCTGTACCCCGCATGGCCCTTGTGAGAATAAGACAAAATGAATGAATGTGTCGTGTCTGTTGACATTTTTTGGAGATTTGCATTTGCATTCACCTGAAATCATCGCTACTTCAGCAACACGCAAACACACACGCTCACATTCGCTTCACAGTCGTGTCACAAGGTGTGGCTATATCTAATTAATTGTGCTTTGTTCGTTAATTTACAGTAATCATTTTACACCGCTCTTTCCCATATACTTATCCCAAATTGAATTAGCACAACCATTTGTGCTTGTCCCTTCCATGATTAGTTTCGGAATGTAAAGTCTTTGTGTTCTTCTAATGACGACCATTTACTGAAGCATGATAGAAAATGAGCCAGGTGCCTATAATAAAAAACAGGGAATAATGTGAGTTTATTGGAGGACAATCCTATTCCTCTTTGCCCTCCTTGAACTACCCCCTCTTTGGGATATGAGAGGCATGATAATTTGGTAGATGGAGCTACACCTACTCTAATTATCCAAAAGAGCCATGTAAATTATGACAAATAGTGTGCATGCTTCCCACACCGTGTACAAGTTTGACTCATTAATGAATATGTAATTGATCACATCTCATTGTCAGTGGTTTAGAAGCGTATTTACACAATGGTTAGAGTGTTGCCAGCATATTAATGGTTCCTGCAGTGTTTTATGGCCCATTGTTTTGTTTGGCCTATTGTAGTTGCTAATTTTAAAATGTATTTTTGAAAAAAATATAGATTAGTCTGAATTTTCAATAGAATTTGTTTCAAGGTAAAATACAGGATAGAGAAAGTGTGTTTACATTTGGGATTATTCACTTTTTGGGGGGGATTGCTGGGGCTGCATTCGGGGCTGTCTTCGGGCGAAAGTTAGAGACTACACCCTAGACTGGTCGCCAGTCAGCTGTAGGGCACACAGAGAGACAAACGACCATCCGCACCCCCAATCATACCGCCGCCGGCGGGAATTGAGCTCACACCTGCCCGCATTGAAGTCGTAACCTGAATATTATGAAAGTAGAGACATTCATAAGTAGAGGTACAACTGTACATAAAAATATGCTGCAGATTAGAATTCAAATGTTTGTCATAGATGAAGAAGTTGTAGGAAACTTTATTTCTAATTCCATGTCCTGTTTTCACCCTTTCTCTCACACACACCGTCATACACTAAGATTCTCATGCGCAAGGCAGATTAAACTCTTACTATTATTAGCACAGTAAGAACAAAAGAATTTCTTTGGTAATCGAGCCAAGCTCAGGGGGTGTGTATGAAATGTCTGCCAAAACAAGTGTTTAAAGATTAAGTTTCTGTAAGTTTACCTCTGTCACGGGACTCGGACACATTTAGCCATTAGCAGAACCTTTTAAGATCCCTCCCCTGTTCTCTTTCAGTGTAGTAGACTACTCTGTCTATTTCCTATCAGGCGACATTAGTTGTACATTAAAAATATTTCACAGCCTATGATGAATGGGAAAATATTACAAAAAAATGTTTATACTGAAAAGATGATGATGAAGTTTGATTTTTAGGGTAAAACAAAGCTGCTATTCTGCTCTATGAATGGTTTCAGGGAGGATTGTTTCTGACTAAATGTGGCTTTGGCATCATGGTTGCTATCGTACAAATTATTATAGTGGAGCTAATGTTGTCCGTAGGTTGAAGGTTTGTAGCTGGGGTGATGGGCAAACAGGTCTGCATGAGTGGGCATGATGTTGAGGGACACATTTCTATGCAGTTTGCCTTAAATTAACATCATTACAGGCTTTGAGCTTCTGGATCTCAGTGTTTTTGTCTGTTTGTTTCTTTGTTTTTCCATTTTATTTGACTACTTTTCTTTTTCAAATATTTGACAATTGCATTATCAAAATATTCAAATTCAGCTTCATTGCAATTAGAATATTGTTGAATTTTGGTTTCAATCTTTGATAGAAAGGGGAAATAGTTTTGGCCTTCAACAGTTAGAATAGTCTTTTCATTTTGGCAAGCACAACTGGAGCTTTTATTAATTTTATACAGGATAAGTGTCACCAGAAGTAGATGGGTGTATAGCTTTACATCATTTTTAGTCATTTAATAAGAGAGGTTTTGACTATTTATAAGACTATATTGGATATTGATTTGAATGTATTCTTAATATTTTTAAAGATTCTTTCATAGTAAGGTCACACAAAAACAATTTATACAATTTATACAGTTATGTTCTAGTTTATCATGAGTGTGGATTGTAGCTGGTCCTTTTTTACGATCTCTGCTGTGGAAAAATTATGGGACGACTACCCCAATGCACACAACAATCACAATGACAGAGAAATTTTATCTGGGAGATCCACACTGTCGATGATTCATATGTTTGCACCTCACCTTCCTCACGCATTTCCCTTTTCAACACACTTCCTCGCTTGCATTTTCCTCTCCACACCTTTTAATGTAGAGGAGGAGTGTCTCTTTTAGCAATTACAAGTATTTTATGTACCTGGTCAACAAAATGTAGGCTATAGAAAAAATATGCGAAAATAAAAAAAATAAATAAAAAATTCCAAATATTCACATCTGATCATTAATTCCGATTTCATTTAAGAATCTGTTTCCCACTTTTATGTACTGTTTGTAAGTCTTATTATCTTAATTATCTTGTCTCTTATATGTAAAGATTTGACAGACATCATATGACGCAAACAATTCACTTTGTAAAAACATTTTGTCAACGTCTGACATTTCCAAATGTGACTTCACTGTTTGTGTTAGTGCCAGAGAGACTTCTTCTTTTTTTTTTTGATTGATCCACACGCTTCTTTTTCTATTTCTTTCTTGCTTGTATGCATCAGGAATTGCAAAAGCAGAGAGGAGGGCCATCAAGTTGAGAAAGAACTCTATTAGAAGTCTGGTTCCCTGGGAAAGCTCCCAGCTGAGATGGTACGGCCATATTGGATAAACAGATGGCCAGGGAGAAGAGTGAACAGGCAAATAGAACAGAGGTGCAACAAAGAGAGGAGATGATAGAGGACGCAAATAGAAACAGAATGCAGCGACAACACGGAAAATGAAAAAAGTCCAAGAGAAAAGAGAGACAAAAACAAAAGCATACACACATCCCACATATTCAATCATTCCTATAACTGAGCAAAAATTAATATTAAGGGGTTGTACTAGTTGAAGCTTGGGGATATTTACAACCAATGTCACACACATATGACCAGGTTCAAACCCTTATGGTGCAATGTCAATCTTGTCACAGAGGCTGACTGTACACCCACCACCACCTCTTCAAAAACCCAGCCCTGACATACCAAAAAAGTAATGGTGTTGGCAGCAATGGGCACTTCGCAGAGATTTGTAACTGTGGGCCTTGTCCACAGCCTTTGACTTACTACTTTGCAGGCTAACATGCACCCATGTAACACTAGATACTCAAATGCTAAGTGAGATGGTCGCTAGGATTTTTAGGATGAGATGAGATATAGGATTTAGAAAGGCAAAATGAATTGGGGCAAAGAACTGCGAAAAAGACAAAGAAACAGGCAAAAAAGGGGTGAGTGTGGGAGGGAAACAGACAGCAGGATAAATTATAAGAAGGCACTGTCATGGAAGGCTTGGATGAGCGGAAGAGGGAAATGAGGAAGGTGAAGGGAGAAGCAAAAGGGGGTTAAATAGGAAGATGAACAAGAGTCTGTGAGAGGCCGCGACCAAGGGCAGGAGGAGGGAGAGTGGTGAAGGACAGCAGGGAAGGGGGGTGAAAAGACGATCAGTAAATGGGGGTCCATGAGGGGGTGTCAAAAGGGGTGGGGGGACAGGTGGAAGGTTAATGGGCCTGGAGCGACTCCACCAGACGCTCACGCGCTTGATATACGGCGGCGGGGACAGTCGCTGGGCGTAGGCTTTCAAAGATATATTATTTCATTTGAGGAGCGGCACCATTCGGGATGACAACCCCCTCCACCCTTCCCAACAATCTAGCATTTGTCCAGTGATAAACGGCAGGCCCTTTTTGCCCCAACAAACACATGAACACTTATGTACAGTATCCCAGCAGCGCATACACACAAGCAGAGGAAAGTTGTCAAGATTCCACTGGATTGCAGAATTTTCTGCACTTCTCTCACTCTCCTTTCTTCCCCATGGCCCCTTCTTCTCAATCACTGGCTACTTGTAGGTTTTAGAGCTCTGTGTGTGATGCTATATTAGTTGCAACAATATCTCTTTGATCAGTCACACTGGGAAAGAACAGGAGTTTGAGCTTGGCATACTTACTGGATATAAAGGGGAGCAGGGTGTCTCTCTTCATTCATAAATAATAGACCACTAGGCAGGAGCTCAACATAGCTTTTTCATAAATACTTAAAAATAATCCTTGATACGTCAGTACCGGTATAAACAAGAATAAGTGGATATTAGGGTTTGTGTTGTTGGTGTGTTAGTATGCGGCCATTAGAGTGGGCTACAGGTGGATAATGGATGTTACCATTCTGTTTCCAGACTTGGAAGCATGTATGTGCATGTGTATGCAACATGACAAGATGGCAATCACAGCCTTGTGTGGTTCCTAATGTCCTCTGGGTTTTAAGTGCCCACAGTGTCTTAAGTGTGGACAACCGAAAAGTGAACTTCCTCTTGGGTTCCCTAGATGGTTGTAGACTTAACTTTAAGACACAACCTTCCTAAATACTGTAATGGTCCCTTAGGTCCAACCACAGGGGACTGCTGGGGGCCGGAAGGAAGAACAGGGAACTTGTTAAAAGGAAAGATTTAGGTTGGCCTCTCCCAGAGGACACAACAGGAGCAAAGTCTGTTCATCTACTTGTTGCTTTGATGAAGGATGAAAGTCAGTCATTAAAAGTATACTGAGATCCGCTAAATGACTAAACCTGACAGTCCAACTCTTAGGAAGAGCAGGTGCAGTGTAAACACATGTATCCGTTAAATAAGGTTTGTTAAAATGTGTGGTTTTATTAGTTTAAACTGAGACACTTATTGAATTCCAATCTAAAGCTATGATTACGACTATAGTAATTGTTTATGGGGCATGCGTACAGCTTTTTAAAATATTGCACCAACTGAATTTAGGGAAATGCATTTTTAAACTTCCATCCATCCCCTGCCTTTTCTTCAATTTAGCCCCCTTCTAGAAGTGCTGCTAATGAAGTGACACAAGAAAAACTAAAAATGCCTCCACCTGCAGTACTTTTTCATTTTCAAGCACGTTAACACAGCCTGATTCACATTTGTGAGCACTCTGGCTGTTCTGCGAGAGAAAGCAGGTCGTGTTTAAGTCTTGTTTGGGGACGATCAGGGTAAAAGCCTTTTTTATTGGCAGGTCATCCTGCTTGTTAATGTGGTGGCACAGGTGACGAGACAGCACAGTTACAGTCCTGCACACTTGTTTTCATAAGTTGACAGTCAAATCAGTAGGATTAGGAAGGGAGCAGTTGAAAGATCAAATTAAAGTAAAAAAAAAAATGGCTTACCAACCTGGATTTGAGGATTCAGATCCAGCAAAATAATTAAACACTTCAGCCACTGTATCAAAGTCATAATATTACTTTCTCCTTTGTTTTTGTTGTGGTTAATATACTGTATTTTTATCTTTATTGAGCGTTATCTGAAATGCTGCAAGCCAAGTTTTCCAATTTACACAGCTGTGCTTATTTCTCCAAATATTTCAACGCAAATTACTTAAAAAGTATTTTAATTAAAATGGCATTTTTAGCACCTTATAGATTGCTATCTATCGATTAGAATTTGTACACTTGTGTTGACTTTGTAGGGCAGGTTAAAACTAAATAATGCCATTTTATTTGCCAACGTTTTTCAGGTTTTGTGGAGTTGTGAAAACACATACAGAATATGTGGGCATTGCATTTTGGTAGGTTAGGTAGAGTATGGTATGAGGGTGGCCGTCCGTGGTCAAAGAAACTACAAAGGCACTGGCGGCAAGGCAGCACTTTGCCTCGAAATAGCCTACAGCTATAAGGTTTCCCGGAGGTCAGAGGGGCCGAGGTGTGGCTGCTGTAGCTTTATGTTGACCCTCAACCTCTAAACTAAACACAACACTCATAACTATGCAAACCTGTCAGCTAATCTATCCTCCTCTGTTTTTTTTTTTTTTTTTGCATCTGTGTTGCGCTCATTAATCTAAGCCTTGAATTCTGGACTTCTAGAAGCAATAAAAAATGCTTCAAATTCATCCATTCTTTCATCAATTATTATTAAGAGGATGACATGGGTGCTGGATCATATCCAAGCTAACTATGTGCACTAGGAATGACACATACTAAATTGGTTGCCACAATGACCCAGCAACCATTCACTCCCGCACAATCATACCTAGGGACAATTTGGAGTTGCCAGACAAAACCCACACGGGAAAGTCGGAATGCAGGATAGAAACCTTTAATCCCAGAACTGTGGGACCAATGCATTAAGATTTATACGTTTTTCGGAAATTTTATGTAGTTGTATTTACATTTTGTCAAAATGTCAAATCCCATAATTATAAACAGACCAATTTTAACTTCTGCTCACAATACAATATAGTTAAATGCGTTCACAAAGAATTACAATGGTGGCACATGTAGGTGTGTAATATACCTGGTTATTTGCTGTCTGCCTAAATTGACCAGTAAAGTGAATGACTGAAGAAATAAATACTTTGCACCTAAAGTGTCTTCTGTTCCAATGTTGCATGGTAACAATTATGTGGCTGTAATCCAGCCTACCAAGAGGTTGTGCCTGTCTCTGCTTCTTTCGTCACTGAGCTGTCAACAGTTGTCCTCCGATGTCTATTTTTGATGCTTATTTGGTGCTTGTCTATTCTTGAAAGAGAGCGGACACTTTCGGGCATGTGTGAGTGTGCGTGAGTCTGTGTTCAAACAGTATGTGTTGTTTTGGGGTCAGTCCAGGAGACAATGCATTCAAGACGTTTGACTACTCGTATAACAACTAGTGATTTAATTGACACATTTCAAAAAGGTACATATTACTCTTGTGGTCTTGTTGCGATGAACGGCCAGTGAAGGGACCTCGTACCAAACAAGCATAGAGAAAAACAGTCTGCTCTTTGCTGGCAGCCCAGCAAACTAGGACAAAGACACCTGTTCCTTGGCCTAATGTTTAGCATTCCTTTCTCTGTTGCTTTTAATTTCCTTCTTGCTTTCCTCACTTCTTTAATACTACATCATACCATTTTATGAGTCTCACATCATTCAGTTGTCCTGTCAATCTTTATTTTCACCCAAAATGCCATAGTGGCAACCTTGGCATGAGATTTGGATAAATGATTCCATACAGGCAAACTAAAAGTACAGCCCTAATAGCAGGTTTTACAGCTGTTCCACGTTCTTTTAAGGTTGTCTAAGAGGGGCATTAAAAACAAATCTTTTCCAGCAAGGTGAAACTGATGCAATAAATCTAATGTGCTGAAATTGGAATTTCGGAGTTAAGTGTTGAGAGCACAATTTAGACGACAGAAATGAACCAGAGATGCTAAACAAAAACAAAAGAGTAGAGAAAATCACTTTAAAGTAGTGAACTGTTGTCTTAATATCCCTCAGGCCTTTTAACTCCACATGTTGCTTTGACAGCACTGTTGAGTAGAAAGACGCCTATGCTCTACTCTAATACAGATGCATTTGTGTCAGTGTCTGTCAGAAGACATAAGCTGTTGCAATTTAGGGAGGCCTCCATCTGTTCGAATGTCTTGTGATTTAGAGACCTTGTCCTTCCACAGCAGGAAGTATAAAAATCATTAATGAGCTTATTCACGTTTTTAGTTTGCCCATCAAATGCTGGAGTCCCTGGAGTTGAGCCACAAGCAGTTCCACACACATTTACTCGTGCCTCCAAAATATCAAAATAAGGGAACCCAACCAGAAAGCATTGCAGTATTATTTTTCAATCTGCATCTTGAAACAACTTTCTATAGCTATTTTTAGCCTTTAACATGTAAGCTTAAAAACTGTGATTCTAACCTTTTTAATATAAAACTGATAGTTGAAAATCAGATAAGGGAGCAATTTCTAGCAGAACATTAGAATGCATAGATTTGAACCTTTTTTTGTCAGCGTTAGAATTTCTTTGACCACCTAAACAAAGATACAGGAGCTATGGTACTGAAAACAGATGGTGAAAGGGTGCAAATACCATATTTCTACAAGCATAGGTACATATATTAGTCAACTTTCAAACAGCAGTGAGATTTTTGACATCTTCAAACCTTGAAAAATTAATGAATTTAAAATAGTTAATTTCCCTTTCTTCTGTGAGAATGGGTTTTAAAATTATGGCAATAGAACCACATTTTCTCTAAAGCAAATGATTTTTTTAAGGTACTCTATAGTTCATCTAGAAATTTTCCACCACCACATACTTTGGGTTAAAGGATTAAGGCCTTTTTTGCATCCTTGGTTATATATGTCCGGGATTTCGCTTGAGTGGGAGTGTAAAGATGTTCTGTCTCTTCTGTTTGGAATATTACAAAAGAACATAGGAGATGAAGCATTTATCCTGTTGTTTCTGTCGTCTCCTCTTAATCTGGACTGGACACACATAACAACCATCCAAACATTATGGGGTCATTTTCTATTGTCTGTCAATGGGCCTCTGCTAACCCTCTCAAATTTGACAAACTGACCCATGCAAAAAAATTGTGCACCATGTCATGCGTGGGACCGACCACACACCTTCCCGGACTCATAAAACACTACAATATACAATAAATCGCAGCATTATTATATCCAAAAAAATGATTGCTCAGTGTGAAAACACGATGGCTGAGGCTTAATGCTCATCGGCCGGTAGATTAAACTGTGGATGCTCTTGGGGATCTGAGGCTTCTCGATCAATAGGATTCACATGGTCAGTAGAATCTAGTGTAGTTTTTCTTTTGTTTGTATATGGCTGTAAGTGTCTTCCCAGCTTGCGTGCATGTGCATTTAAGTGAAGTAAGAGGTTACTTTTGGGAGAAGCATATCCCTAGGCTCCGTGTGTATTAGTGGTCTAATGTTCATGTGAATAATTGATTAGGTTTTCTATGTTTTCTTGATAATTAGTTGATCTTGTCTTAGCTCTAAGCCTTGTTATTTCTTGTATGTTGAGTTGTGTGTGTGTGTGTCTGGTGTGGTCTATTATCTCAAGGTATCCTAAAAATTGGTAAGAAAAAATACCACTTGAATATTTAGTCATAAAACTCACTCAGATTTTTATTTAATGATTAACTTTCTATCACTGCAGACTGGCCAATGTATGTTATTATTGACCGTGTATTTGGGTTGGAAATAGTCTTTTGATTTGGTAACCGTGGCTACTGATCTGCCTACTTAAAAAAGCTTCCAAGGCAAATATGAAAGATTTCTAAGACAAGGTGTTAGCATCTATAATTCAAGTTAGTTATTACCATATTTGTTAAGTTCACTTGCTTTTGTATCTCCAGATATCATTCTTTGTTATTTACAAATGCATTTCAGCTTAATAAATAGGACAAAGTGAGTGAAGGATTAAAAGCTCATGAGTGAGAATGTCAGGATGTGTGGAGAAATGAGGTGAAGTGAACGTGCCTAATCGAAAGAGACCCTGTCGTATTCAGGATCAAAGGTCACTTTGCAGAGTCAATTAGTGCAGTCACCGTGGGAAATGGTCAATTCCAGGGCCACGCCATTATCTCTCAGACATTGGTGAACAAAGACTGGCATGCTCAGACAAATATGCTATTCAGCATTGGCACAAAATGAAAGAATGTAGATACACAGGAACCTCTATATTTTTATTGACTTTTTTAATGTTTTCATGATAAAGTTAGCCTTCTTTCTCAGTATATTCTCATTAATATTATAATTCTTTTCATCTGAAAACCACCACCACCACCTTTTCCCCTATGCACCCCCTACGCCACCTGCACGTTTTCCCAGTTTTCTTATCACTCAAACAGCATTCGGTTCGAAGACCAAATGGACTGTATGCCATGATAAACAAGGGTATGTTTAGGGAAATTTAGGACACAGGCTTGAGGCCACTTCAATAGTAATCTTTGCTGCTTTTCATCAACACTATGGCTTTTCTTCCCAGGAAAGTAGAACTGCATTTGTGTCTTTGAAAAACCACATAACACAATTGGTTACTTAAATAGGTGCCAAAACGGACTATAAGAATAGTAGAAACCAAGCAAAAAACAAAAATATTGTAAGCATGAACAAGGTACAAACTATTTTGTTTTTATTTTTATTAACGCATAATGAAAAGCATCCTTTGTTCCAATAACCATCTTAGTTTAAGTGAGCGCCTGGAATGGCTTAATTAATTGGCCAAACTGGAAGTGAGCACGCGTGCACGACATAATTAAGCTTTTTTTTTTAACACTAAGAACAACAGGCGCCATTTCAAGGGGAATTTGTGTGTGTTCCCCGGTGAATACTAGGACTGTTTGGCTCAAAGTGAAAAGATGGTAAGATAGGACAGTCCTAAAGGATGAGCAGCTCTTACAGTATCATTGAAGTCAGCTTCAAACTTCACTTGCAGGTGTCCAAGACAGCATTGATTCCCATCCAAAAGAGAGAAAAAAATGCTGCTCGTGTCCGTGCGAATTAAAGACAGATTAGATCTTGCTCTTTAAATGCTACCCCTACCCAGAATAGAAGAAATAGCATGAATCTCTCCATTCATTAACATCCACAGAAGGAGATTGCATTACGCTCTTCATTAGTCAACATCAAAAGTGAAAGTACTTATTAAAAATCAAATCCAGCTGTGTACACTCGTTAAAAGTCGCCGCACCGTACCCCGCTTAACAATGCTCGTGGCACGATACCAAGACCCAGGCACAAGAAAGGGGGTTGGGTACTACCACCCCGGACTGTTTTGACTTTGCACCCCATGATAATTGCTCCACTCTTGGCAGGGGGCTATGAATAAACATGACGTTTGTAAGTGAGTATTTGAATCTGCCAATTTTAATTTAGATCCACATAGCAATGTCTGCTCCGAATCACCATTTTTATTCTTGCAATTTCCCCTCACATATTTTCCCATTCTGCATTTTCCAGTTAGGTTTATTCCCTCTCTCACTCCCTCTTCATTCTTTTTCTACATCTTGAAATCCCATTAATCCTAGCTAGTGGTTTGAACAAAACCTATGGGCTACGCGATTGATTTGAGTATTGATTCCACTCAGCTGAACGATCATCAAGGTGGTAAATTGGTTTCTTGGAGGATATATATTTTTCATTGCTAGGCCATGAATAAAGAAGCCCCTGTTTGGATTTTCAAACATCCTACTCTGGTGATGTTTGTCGACTAAGCCTGAGAAAGAAATGCAGACAGTTTGGGTTTTGATGTCAGCTTTTTTTCCAGGTACATGAATCTACTATGTAAAAACAGAAGCTAAATCATTTTGTTTAGTATATTCCAAAAGCAAACACACATTTGACATTGGACAATATTATTTACTGACATCCTAATCAACATAATGACTACATCAGATTAATACCCATTTTGTACTGAGCTCCTCAAGTCACGATTCTGCCAAAGAATGTAATGCATTTTATAGATCTATTTATTATTCTATAATAGTTTTTTTTATTGATTATCACATTTTAGGTGATCATCATTCCCATTAAAAAAACTTTTTAAAAAACTACAAAGGACTGGCTGGTATTCCTAGATGCTACATCAACTTACAACAACTATCTCAATATTTCACCAGTCATTTCAACAATGGCAGGGAATATAATTGACGTTAGTCGCCGTCAATGACAGCGAATACGTTAATGACTTATAACGTAGAAGTTCAACACTTACTAAAGGAGGTAATCATGAGTCACACTGTGATTGCCGGCATTTGGTTTATGACAGTCAGAGCCTTATATACCTGTCTGAATTTTCCATCCTTCTGAGATAAGGTTTAAGCAACTGAAAAAGAGTTAGAACCTTAATTGCAGTCATCGAACAAACTGCTATTTGAACTTTGCGTTTTATGATTTGCTTAAATCGAAAATGAGTGATGTATTATAATCAGTAACTGGCAAACAGCCACTCGTTTACTCTACAATGATAAAGTATATAACTTGCCTGCATAAAAATACAAAACAGTGTCTGATGCCGTTTCAAAGAGTTCATATGATGTTCACGTTCAAACAGTAAAGCTTGTAAGATCAGGCGCCATGAATGTTGCTACTTTGACAGAGTAAAAGGAAGAGCTTGTCAGGGAAACAGTTTGTGTCACTGGTGCTCTAAAGGTCAGCCAACCGAACCCCAACCCCTGTGCCGCCCTCATGTCTGTCTGTCACCAATCTCCTTCACCCAGACGGGTGTCCCCTGCCTCTGTCTAGGCTGCTATCACCCACCGCCATACCCTCCCTTTGATGACCCAGGCTTCTTGTCAGAAAGTTGCTTTCAGGCAGGCAGCAAGGACTATCCTTTGATGAGGACCCTAACACTTGCTAAAAACGGTGCTGACAAGTAGTGGTAGCGGTGGTGGTATTGAGCGGGGTGGCGTTTGAAGATCTTGGGCCTTGCATGTACCCATCACTCTACACACGCACACATTTATACTAGCTTCCAGGGTCTTTCGATTCAGAGGGCAGAGATGGGAGGCACACAGTGAATGGCTGAAAGAAACCCATCCTTTGAAGGACTGTGCTCTCTGACGATTTTAATGAAGTCATTTGAATTTTGATTTCATGCATAACTGGATATCCCTCCAAAGTTGTACCATGTAGTACACTGCAATAGATATGCGGAAAGGAGTGATGTGTAGAGATCTGAAAACTGATAAACACTCTCTCTATCTATCTATCTACCTATTTATCTATCTATCTATCTCTATCAGCCGTAAAAGTATTCTTCAATTTAAAAAAAAAGTACTAGTCAACAATCACATGTAAAAGAATACATTCCTTGTCACACCACCCATGCTTTCAGCTACTATTATGGCCAACTTTTAACATCGATCCACATTCCTATTATTATCGCAGTCATGACACTGATGATTAACACCAAATTCTCACAAAGTCAAAGCCACGGACTAACTCAACAAAACAAAGTTACTCAGAAGGATACATTATTTCTTTCCCGTAACTTAGTGCAATGTTTGTTGATGCCAGAGAAAAAAAGATATTTTCCTCATTCCTTTTTTCCCCCAAAGCGATCTTTTTGTTTGAGTCTTTCAATTGGGGAGTAATGATTAACATGAACGGGCCATGGGAAGAGGCTGGCTGTTACAAAGGAAGATTTTGTTTTGGTGCACTGTTTGACCTGACCTGCTTCTATAGCTCACCTGGCAGGTCCATGGGAGCCAGCGGCTGCCAATTGAACAGGTGTGAATGTTTGTGTCTTAATCATTGGAGCCAGTGGGATTACTCAGAAACTGTTGACAAGGCAAACAGAAAAACCTGTATCAAAACCTCTTAAACACACACAAACTAAGCAAAATGAATGTGGAAAGATTCACATGAGAACATTTTGGAGAATGTGGTAGGGAGTTTTGAGCAAGATTAAAAATATATATATATATGGTTCAAAAGTAATGAATATCAATGTACCTATAAAACCTATGCATATACCCTAACAGAGGGTTGTCAAAACTATTCCACAAAAGGCCACCTCCAGTTGCAACTGACCCAGCACTGACAGGTATACACAGGGCTGCTGTGGGTCGTGGTTTTTGTTCCAACTGATCAAGAAGAGGCAATTAAAACCAATGAGGTTTCTCCTAAAATATGGAGCACCTGACGACAATCAAACGATTACACTTGTATGGTAATAGATTGGTGAAAAAGTGTCACCTAGTTTGGTTTGAAAGAAAAATCATGCAACTACTGCAACCCTTTGTCAAATAGTTTGGAGTCAACTGTTTATTGTTTTGTTTTTGTTTTTTTTCTTTCAAAGTATGGTGATATTGGTGATGAATCATGTTTCCCCTCCCCAACCAGGTTGATGACCAGATGAAACTTCTCCAAAACTGCTGGAGTGAACTTTTAATCCTCGACCATGTCTTTAGGCAAGTGGTGCATGCCAAGGAAGGCTCCATTTTATTGGTCACTGGCCAGCAGGTGAGTACTAACCAGAGCACCAACAGCTTTTAGTTTCTTTTACACTGATTTGATAGTTGAAAGAAATCGCATTTAAAAATTGGCTACATTTTAAATAGATGGTGGTGGATGGTGTGGATATAGTTTAAACAGGTTGCAGTTATAAGGATAAGAAATTGGCCATCATTACGTTGCAGGATAACAGTTTAGTATACATTTTGGTCAATGTTATTTTGCGATTACAGGAGATATGCCTTGAATGAGTTCATTATCTCCAATTATTCTCTTCCACATAAGAAATTACGGCACTACAATGTCACTTGAGAGGATTGCAATGCAGCAGAATATATTGCCAATGACGCTGACCCACACACATTCAAAATTTGGAATTGAAGGCTTTTATTGTTATTATACAAGTATAATGAGATTTAAAGTAATCATGTTTGCACCAAGTTCACTCTCAATGTGTGCTTACATCTCCTCATAGATTTGAATTTCAGGTTTGGTTAAAATAACTAAGAAAATATTTATCTTGACAAATTTTGGCCATTCCAAACAAAGAGTTTTTGATAATCAGAAATTCTACTAAACTGTAGATTCATTATGTATATAATGGTGTTATGCATTTGATTTGTGCATGTTAAGCACATTTTCAGATATGTGTCTTTTCTCCATCTCTGGTTACTTTCATTTTTTTTTTTTTTAGCTCAAAACAAAGTGAATATGAATGTAACGTCATTCTCAGGGTCGCCAACACAGAGGCTTACACTTGTGTTTTCCACGGAGACTCGTTCTTTTTCCTGTCATGGGCTCAAACATGAAACGGAGCTTATTAAAATGCATTCATAGATAAAATGACAAATGGGCTGAGCGGTTGAAAGCTTAGGCAAGGCCTTGCAGCAACTTTCCAATGTGATGACGCTGATGTTTTGACAGCACAATACTGCTGGTGTCCATGAAATTTTAAATGGGGGGAAAAAAGTAAAAATCTATAACCAGTTGCATCTTATTTGCTTGCAAAGCACTGGTAACAAACGCAACCATGCTTCAAACCAGCCTTCCATTCATTGGTTTTCAGGATTTAATTCCATAGGTTTATTTATATTTACCCAGCATGCCTCTACAAGAGGAATAATAAAGTAGGATTGATTGATATGCAGGTCACTGGGGTTAGTGCTAGCTCTGCTATAGTGGCCTTATAGTGTTTTCCCCTCCCTTTGTACTTCAGGCCAGGAGGCAATAACCTAAGGCATCACCATCAACAGTCCAATCCTTCAATGAAGTTATTTCATGCACAGTTGATTTTATGTAAATTGATTGACACTTTGGAAAGGGGGCAGTGTCTGCTTCTCGAATGAGCCATAATTCTCACCTTTATGAATGGGGAAAAAGAAAAGGGCATACAAATCCAGTTCGGAAAAGAATGGGGGAGTAAACGTACACGTAGGGAATTGAGCAAATACACTATTAGAAAATTACTACATCATTGTGTTTAGCGGTAAGATGACTTGTGGAGTTTTTCCTTTGAACCTGGTCTTTTACAGTCTTAAGCTACCATACCTGTTTGTTTGAGTACCGTAGAGTCTACTATGTAGGGTTCGATAGTATGGACTGAACTTTCTGAGATTAAAATAACTCGTGCTGCTTCCCACCTCTACAAACGGAAGAGATACAATGAACATTTTCAGACTGCAATTGTTTTGCATCTATCAACTTTCCAATTAAATATGCAATAAATCGCTAATATAACTACAAATTTAATCTCAAACAGACCCAGTTTTCAGGCAAGGTGGGTGTCATTCAACAATTCCAACATTTGCGGTCGTCAAAATCAGCAAATCATGGAGTGAGACTCACCAAATGTTTGACAAATAGTTCTACCACTTATATGCCTGAAACTGGATGGAAATGAGATCCGATTATTGGCTGCGGTTACCAATGTCGATGTGCTGCTTAGCTATCATTTTTTAAAAATAAGACAACTATAACTGTCAATCTTATTGTACTACTTATTTTTTTACCGTATTTATTTTTGCAAAAACAAACAAAACTGATACTAAATATTTTTCTATTTTTGCTATTACAGGTAGACTACGCAGTGATCGCATCCCAGGCTGGGGCAACCCTCAACAATCTATTAGGCCACGCACAAGAGCTGGTGGCTAAATTACGTTCCCTGCAAATGGACCAACGGGAGTTCGTTTGCCTAAAATTCCTGGTCCTTTTTAGTCTTGGTGAGTCCAAAGAGTCTGGTATTGGAAATGTGTGAGTTTGTGTGTGTGTGTGTGAGTGAGTTTAAAATGATGAAAATCTTTCAAGAATGCATGACCTCTATTCAACAGTTAGTAATGTAAGTTCGAGTCTGCTTTTGACTCGTTTATTTGGTTGTCAGAGGTCACAAGCTATTTTTGCTTCCTGTTTTTTACTGTGTCAACTCATGTCATTAGTTTCAAATTCATCACTTAAGACTACTTTGTTCAACTTTTGGGATCAGAGGTGAAGATAATGATGCAAGGGGTAAAGGACTATTTGTGTTGACAGTGTTTACAGGAAAAGATGTGGAAAAAAAGCAGGAAAGGTGGTCAGAGTTTTTGAAGGAATACTATGTTTTAAAAGATAAAGATGAGGGGTAACTTGTTGGTAGTATTTGTGTGTTCTCTTTTTCCAATTGGCTATCCACACTCCAAACTAAGGTCAGATATTGCCAAGAGACTACAATCGTGTCTTTTTCCAAACAAGAGTCTTACAAATAGCCTCTGAGGGACACAAACACGGAAACACACAAAAACACCTACACTCACACATACCCACACACAGCAAATAGTTTTCCTCTTGGCTCTGAAAAAAACAAAGTACTTATAAACTCATATTATTCTATCTCATACTTTGTGATCTCTGAAATGTTTAATGCTTCTGTCTGTTGTAGAGCGGTGGAAATTAATAGATGGAATTCAGGTGTGTGTGTGTGTGTGGTGTTTACAAGTTAGTTTAGCTCAGTATGTCTTTACATGGCACAGTGTTTGCTAGGGTTCATGGTCTAAATAATTTGGCAGAAACATCATCCATAATGAAAGACTGACTTCAGGGATGTGTTTAGCCCCCGGCAGTGCCTGTTCTCCAGCATTGCCGGAGTCTCCCACAGAAGAAACCTGACACAGGTGGCATTGCATTTGCCGAAGATATCTGTGGTGGAATTGCTGGTGTTTGGACTCAGCAATGCAAAGCCTAGAGATTTAGCATTGATTCACACCTCACACAGCTGAACAGAGGTGTACTATTGATGGGCTGATCAGTATATATATATTTATATATTTACTGATGGAATGAGAACGCAAATGTTCAAAAGTATTCTGCCAGAAGCACCAATTACTGATACGGATGTAGCCAATTGAGGCATTATGGTTTTGCATTGGCTGCTGATTAATTTATCATAATTTACACAATTAAATTACACATTTTTTTAGGTTCTTTTTTTATTAATATGACTGCCAAAACATCCTAAAAACAGTTTTGTGGCAGCTAGTTCAGGGCGGACCCTACTGCCTTCCCAAAGTCATCTGTCTTTGACACCATGTACGACCCCCAATGAGGAGATAGCAATATAGAAAAGGGATGCATGAATGGATTGTTTTACCTTGATAGATGTCTGTGCCATTCTAGCTTTTGATTGTTCAGTGACACTTGTCATTTAAGACAAAATTCCCATAATACTTTTTTGACGTTCTCAGGTGTACATTTACCAGAAAGAGATGTTCTATTAACCATTACTCTGACCTGAAAAAAACACTGATATAGACTACAGTCAATTTTCTACAATTTTTCTTTGCCTTTCTTGACCTTTTCTATTATTTCTCACACTGACTGAGTCTTTCTCTCAACAACAGAACTCTTAGTTAAGCCAGTTGTCGATAAAGAAAGAGATATAGATGTCACTCCAGATGAGAGAATACTACTACTGAACTGAGTTTGACCGTATATTTTTGCTCTTTGTATTATTTTCTCACTCTCTCGCTTTATCCATCTGTCCTTGCTATCTACTGTCAGTCTTTTTGTCTCTTGTGAAGGCTTTGGCCTTATATTAAGAGAGAGATGATCACTCTACTTGCATTGATCTCTGTGTGGGGAACTGTGAGCAATGGCTATGTGTGTGCTCGTATGTGTGGCAGTAAAGTCACCACCATTAAAGATTGAGCGAGACAGAGTACAGCGCAGGTCAGAGTTCAGTAAAGAATTACTGCTAGTTGTCTAGTGACAGAACAGTGGTAATGGGTCTTTGATTTTCTTTTAAAACGGCTTAAGTACTTAATCGAAATACTGCCAAGTTGCTGTTTAATATGATCATTATGTGATAGGTAAGCAAAGAACTGACATCTGGGCATTAAAGGGAGTCTTTGTCCTACTATTAGTTGAGAAAGACATTTAACATGTTGATTGCTGTGAAAGTTCTGTTGTTTAGTGCTTGGATTATAAAAAGAGGGGGAAATTGTGTGAGATCCCCCCCCCACCCCCCCCTACAGAATGGGCACGGGAGGGGCGACAGAAAAAAAAAAAACATCACTCATCAATTTTCACAAGTATGGTGTTTGATGTAAATTCCCTCAGCCAGAAACAGACAGAGCTCATATTGGCAAAGCACTTGCAGGCTCAGAGGTCAAAATCTGGTCTGCCAGCAAACGGCTGGGCTCTGCAGGTCAGACCACGTCAGCTCTAATTGGGTGAGACATGCACTGCCAGTCCTCGTCAGCTGGGAGGAGAACCAGAAGAGCTGTCAGCACAGTGCTGAGTGCTAAATGCTCCCAGCAGGGAAGCTAGATTTGTGGACACTACTTAGAATATTGCTCCCAAATTGAAGTGTTTAGGAGAAACAACAACACTTCCACTCCAACCCAAAAACAATTGTTAGCAGTGCACTCTTGGTATCTTTGTTTTTTCTTTTTTAACATCATGTAGAATGAAAAAAACTGTAGATCCACATGTATATGCTTTTTATATGCTAAAAATACATGCTTTTAATTTTATATTACACATTTTAAGGTGTTCTTGATCATTAACTGAGAGGGAGATCTTGACTTTTTTATTGAAACACTGCAGGCAAGAAGAAAACTGTTTGAAGTATGACTGACCTTGACTGAAACATTCTCTATTTCACGTCATGTCTACTATCTATATAGTGAGTACAAGGCAATACACTTAAGTCCCAGTCAGGTGGTTTCCAATTAGGAAACAGCCATAGCTGGTCAGAATCAATGTGCTTATCCCTTGTCAGGTTATTCATACACCCTAAGCCATCCCCCAGACTTCTTACCCCTGGCAAATATTCTTTTCTTGAAACCAACCAAATCATTGGAACTTGTGAGGGTATTGATTAACATAATAAGACAGCAACTATTCGATATCAACTCCCATTGGGTTCAATGCGAGGGCCAAATAATGGAGCATGTAAATGGCACAGTACTATACAACTTCATTAAAAGCAACACAATAGACAGGTCATTTTATGTTAGGCTTATTTTTGCTCACACTTGGATGCTCTTCTGTCTGGTAAGGATTTGGTGTGCCCCATATATGTCTCTTCAAAATGCAATCTTATAAGTCATAAAGGTAAGAGGAACATTACTGATGACAATAAGATTTTACTCAATAATAAGATTTTATTTCTCACTCAAAAATAATATACTCTCTCCTGATTACATCACACTAGGTGCTGTATAGAGTTCTTAGTGTATAATTTGAAATGAGAAAAAAATCAGCATCTGTCATGAGGCTATTTGAATGCCAGTGGTTATTGTCATTATTACATAGTACATTGATATGTCAGTTTAATCCAGTTTTTAGAGGAAGGAAAAGCATACAATCTGCAGCTCAGTTGGTTCAAGGGGATTCATGGGTCTGGACAGTGCATAATTCCCGATTGGCTTGGTATGAATGAGTGGTCATAAGATAGCAGAGGCAGCTAGTGGATTGGTGCATTCACAACAATAATGGAAAATAATCTGGTGGTGATTGCAATAGGGGTGCACAACTGTAGATTTATGTATAAGGCTAATAAAGTGCCATCGGTGCACAATACTTCACCTTCATCGCTCCGCTTTGACTGTCGTGTAAAGTGCTGGCCAAATACATGCTGATTGAAAACTATTGAACTGTCATCTACTTTTCAAACAAATCTTTTTTTCCAGCCATCAGCATCCTGCGGTCCTCATTCTGAGGCAGCAAGCCGGCAAATAAAAAAGTCCTTCGCTCAAACTTTCTCTAGCAGACAGATCCAAACTCAACTAATCAAGTTTGAGTGTATAGCCTTTTCTTTGCTCTTGTTCTGTCTCATTAGGAGTAGGCGGAAATATGCCCTAAAGCGATGAACCGAATACTTGCACCTATTTTCTATCAATTTTAGCCTAAGAAACAGAATGGGCCTACCTCTTTGTAGGGAATTTGG